>NC_139678.1:51178083-51698083 GCF_964106915.1 Podarcis gaigeae | reverse complement strand
ACCCCCAGATAAATAACCAGATTTATTCAGGATGTCTCTGCAACTTTTAAGTTGGAACATAAATGGCTGTAACATCCCGGAAAAAAGGAGGAAAATTTTTCATATATTAAAAAAAGAACAATTGGACATTATTTGCTTACAAGAAACACATGTGACTAGGCTCCACAGAAAAGTGTTAATAAATAAAAGACTTGGTCAAGAATTTATATCTTCGGACAGAGTAAAGAAGAGAGGGGTGGTGATATATGCAAAAGAGAGCCTGTCACCTAAATTTTTATTTAAAGATGAACATGGAAGAATCTTAGCAATTGAGATACAACATCAAGGAGAGAAGATTTTGATATTAGGAATTTATGCACCAAACGACGGGAAATCGGAATTTTACAAGAAGTTGCATGAGATTATGCTGGATTATCTGGACTATAACAACATCATCATGATGGGAGATATGAATGGGGTCGTATCAACTAACATGGATAAGTCACAAAGCCAAAATGCTACAAAAGACGGCAGACTACCAAAGACTTTTTTTTTTGAAATGACAGACAATATGGATTGGATTGACATTTGGAGAACCAAGAACCCCCTGGGAAGAGAAGGAACATTCTTCTCTGAAGCCCAGCTGACTTGGACAAGAATCGACCAAATATGGATATCTAGAGGTCTGGCACCCAAGGTCAGAAAGGTGGAAATCTGCCCAAAGACCTGCTCCGACCATAACGCACTGAAGATGGACATGACACTACTACCAACCGGTTCCTTTAGATGGAAGATGAATGACAATTTGTTTAGAGATCAGGAGATTATTAAGAAGGCCCAAAAAGCTTTGAAGGATTATTTTGAGATAAACATGAACACTACGGTGGAAAAAAGAATTATCTGGGACGCAAGCAAAGCTGTGATGAGGGGGTTCTTGATACAACAGAATGCTGTAAAGAAAAGAACACAAAATGAGAGGAAAGATAAGATCTTGGAGAAAATTAAAGAACTAGAGAAGAAATTAAGATCAAATCCGAAGTCACAGCTGATTCTGAGAGAAATCAAACTTCACCAAGCACAATATTCTAAACTGATAAATCAGGAAATAGAGTGGAAGATTAAATTAATGAAACAAAAAACTTTTGAATCGGCAAACAAATGTGGGAAACTGCTAGCTTGGCAGTTGAAGAGGAGACAAAAATTAAACACAGTTACAAATTTAGAAATTGAAGGAAGAAATATTCAGAACCCCGCGGAGATCAGAAAGTGCTTCCAGAGATATTTTAAAAAACTATATACCCAAGGGCCGCAAGATGAGGTTGAGATTAAACAATTTCTAGAAAAAAATGGACTAACAAAATTGTCACAAGAAAACAGATCAATCCTGAATAACAAAATAACACGACAAGAGATTGAACAAGCCATTCAGAACATGCAATTGGGCAAATCTCCAGGGCCAGACGGCCTGACCGCCAAGTATTATAAGACATTAAAAGACTATTTGATTCAACCAATGATGGAGGTCAGCAACGAAATCATGGAGGGGAAGAGGGCGCCGGAATCGTGGAAGGAAGCTTTCATCACATTGATACCAAAATCGGAAACTGAAAAGACACAACTCAAGAACTATCGTCCCATCTCCCTTTTAAATGTGGATTACAAAATATTTGCAGACGTCTTGGCAAGCAGACTTAAAAGAGTTTTAAATGAAGTAATCCATATAGACCAGGCAGGCTTTCTCCCAGGTAGACACATGTTTGCTAACACGAGGAACATTATTGACATCTTGGAACTTTTGCAAACAGACATAAATACAAAAGCAGTGTTAATTTTTATAGATGCGGAGAAGGCCTTTGATAATATCTCTTGGAAATTTATGAAGGGAAATCTAAAAGAAATGGGAGTGGGACGGGGTTTTGAGAATGGGATTGATGCAATATATTCAGAACAAAAGGCTAAATTGATAGTTAACAATGTGGTTACAGAAGAGTTTAAAATTGAAAAAGGAACACGACAAGGCTGCCCGATTTCCCCTCTGCTATTTATATCGGTTCTGGAGGTGCTCTTGAATATTATCAGAGGGGACCGGTTGGTGGAAGGGATCCAGGTCGGAGCGAAACAATATAAACTTAAAGCTTTTGCAGATGACCTAGTTTTGACTTTGCAGGAGCCAGAATCTAGTACAAAAAGAGTATTGCAACTGATACAAGACTTTGGTCGGGTAGCGGGATTTAAATTAAATAAACAGAAAACCAAGGTGTTGGGGAAAAATTTGACAGACACAGAGTCAGAACGGTTTCAGAGAGAAACAAAACTAACTGTGGTTTAAAAAGTAAAGTACCTAGGGGTAAACATTACAGCAAAAAATCTGAGTCTATTTAAGGATAACTATGAAAAATGTTGGTCTGAAATTAAGAGAGATTTGGACAGTTGGACAAAATTGAAGCTTTCTTTGCTAGGCCGAATTGCTGCTATTAAGATGAATGTATTGCCAAAAAGGGACGCAGGTGGCGCTGTGGGTTAAAGCCTCAGCGCCTAGGACTTGCCGATCGAAAGGTCGGCGGTTCGAATCCCTGTGGCGGGGTGCGCTCCCGCTGCTTGGTCCCAGTGCCTGCCAACCTAGCAGTTCGAAAGCACCTCCGGGTGCAAGTAGATAAATAGGGACCGCTTACCAGCGGGAAGGTAAACGGCGTTTCCGTGTGCGGCTCTGGCTCGCCAGAGCAGCAATGTCACGCTGGCCACGTGACCCGGAAGTGTCTCCGGACAGCGCTGGCCCCTGGCCTCTTGAGTGAGATGGGCGCACAACCCCAGAGTCTGTCAAGACTGGCCCGTACGGGCAGGGGTACCTTTACCTTTACTTTATTGCCAAAAATGTTGTTTTTGTTTCAAACACTACAGATTGTGGACAAGACGGAGTGCTTCCGGAAGTGGCAGAGAGATATCTCTAAATTTGTCTGGTAGGGCAAAAAGCCCAGAATTAAGTTTACGATATTAACTGATGCGAAAGAAAGAGGGGGCTTTGCCCTGCCAGACTTAAAGTTGTACTATGAAGCCGCAGCTTTCTGCTGGCTAAAAGACTGGCTACTTCTCGAAGACACTGATGTACTGGATTTGGAAGGTTTTAATAATGCTTTTGGTTGGCATGCATACTTATGGTATGGTAAGGTTAAGAGCAATAAGGCCTTTAAGAACCATATTGTCAGGAAAGCAGTGTTTAATGTCTGGACAAAATACAAAGACTTATTGGAAAACAAAACTCCAAGGTGGCTTTCACCTCTGGAAGCTAAGGCCCGAAAAAGACCCAATATGGAGGCCAAATGGCCAAAATATTGGGAAATATTAGAAAAAGATGGAGACAATTGGAAATTGCAGAGTTTGGAGAAAATGAAGGATAAAGTGCGAGACTGGTTACATTATGCTCAGATTAAAGAAGTCTTTAAAAACGACAAAAAGCTAGGGTTCCAGGTGGAGAAATCGAAGTTGGAAACAGAATTGTTAGAACCAAAGACTAAGGTACTCTCAAGAATGTATAACTTGCTGTTAAAATGGAACACACAAGATGAAATGGTTAAATCAGCTATGATAAAGTGGGCACAGGACATTGGGTATAATATCATGTTCGAGGACTGGGAAAGGTTGTGGACCACTGGGTTGAACTTCACTGCATGTAATGCTTTGAAGGAAAATGTTATGAAAATGATATATAGATGGTACATGACCCCAGTTAAACTTGCCAAGATATACCATTTGTCTGATAATAAATGTTGGAAATGTAAAGAAAATGAAGGAACATTCTTTCACCTCTGGTGGACCTGCCCTAGGGTGAAGGCCTTCTGGGAAATGATATATAATGAGCTGAAAAAGGTATTTAAGTATACCTTCACTAAGAAACCAGAGGCCTTCCTTTTGGGCATTGTCGGTCAGAAGGTGTTAAAGAAGGACCGAACATTTTTCATGTACGCAACAACGGCAGCAAGGATACTCATCGCTAAGAATTGGAAAACTCAAGATCTACCCACGCTGGAAGAGTGGCAGATGCAACTGATGGACTATATGGAACTAGCTGAGATGACTGGCAGAATCCGAGACCTGGGAGAGGAGAGGGTCGAAGAAGATTGGAAGAAATTCAAGACTTATTTTAAAAAACATTGTAATTTGGTTGAATGTTAAGAAAGGATGCTAGATCATAAATAATTGTGCACCACTAAATTAGATGGAATTAAGATGATAAGTAAGTTTGAGGAAAAATTATAAACCTATTGGAGAATTAACAGATTATATTTAAATGAACCTGACACAAGAGTGTAAACAAGATGATAAATTGCGGGCAAGAATTGACAACGATGCAAATGGGAGCGGGAGGTGTGAGGGAGTCCAAAGATGTTAAGAAAGTATGTTATGATATATGTTATTCTGTTTCTTTATCTTTGCATTTCTATTCAAAAATCTTAATAAAATATTCATAAAATAGATAGATAGATGATAGATAGATAGATAGATAGATAGATAGATAGATGATAGATATAGATAGATATAGATTTTTACACACACACACACACAGAGAGAGAGAGAGAGAGAGAGAGAGAGGTGTTGTTTTATATATAAAACGTGTGTGTGTGTGTGTGTGTGTGTGTGTGTGTGTAAAACCAGGGAAAATGTATGTTTATGATTATGTTCCTCTGTTGCAGTTTGCAGAGAAAGCTGTGATAGAGGCTAAGAAAGTAAACAAACAAACAAGAAAACAAATAAATGGGTTGTGGTGTGGTGAAATGCCTATTTTTTCAAACTTACCCCCTATCTTTTACAGTGCTATTTGCAGTTGTTTACAGCCACTGTTTCTTTGCCACTGCTGCCCCAGGGCAATATCTCCCTGCTTTCTTCCTTGAATAATATTAACTAATCAGGTGATATATACAGAACATGATGACATCACAGTGTTACATAGCAATTCAGAATTGTCTATTTGATGATATCGCTGAATACAAACAAATCCAATTAAGAGTGCCAACCATGCTTTCCAGTTAACTAGTACCCTTTCTCTGCATAAGTGAACACTTTCATCTCATTTCGGAAAAGTTGCTGAAATATGTGAATATTGCACCCCCTCTTTTGTATCAACTCTCCTTGGGTTTGATCATTGTCTCCCTACTGCTCCTTATCTCAAGAGTACTTCACAAATAAGCTGATGTCCCCCAGGTTACTGATTTTCAAACACCATATTGCTATATTTTCCATATGGCTACTGTCCCCCGGCTAGACAGCCAACTTTTATTCTCTTTCCCACAACGATGATTCTTCTTAGGAAAAAAACAACCCCAAATTATTTGAAAACCACAGCGTCCTGGGAGTAGAATAAGCTATGCCAGAACTGAGAGCAAATCTGCTTGATGGGACAGACAATTTTTGTTTCTGTTGTGCAAAATCTGGCTCCTTTTGGGGGGGCCAAGAGCACAGCACTGTTAAGACAATAAGGAGCATTCTTAAAGCTTCAATGCAGCTTGAAATGAATTGCAGGAAATAAGTTACTATGGGATACTTAGCATTTCTCTGGCCCTGCATAAAGCAGGCCAATCCAGCCAATAAAGGTTTTGTAAGAGCCCTATTACCAAGTAACTAGGCTACAGGAAGATGCGTGCTAAAGGATTAATTTGCTTGAGTAAACAATAATGGGCCGATCAAGTAATTTATTTACTTCAGAAGAGAATATTCTCAAGGTGCATCAGTAGCCAAGGCCTGCATAGGAAGGGCTGGGTTGCAACACAATGCACACTTACCTGGGGAGTAAGCCCGTTTGAACATTCTTCCAAGCAAACAGGCATAGGATTCTGCTATTGGCGTGTTTTATTAATACAGAGTTTGGCCTCTGAAGCTGAACAGGTGGTGTCCAGCTTTGCTGAGGAATTTGCAACCCTTGCTGTTCTAGAAACCCTTTTCTTTCCTCCTACAGATCAGGTTGGTACCAAAATGAGAGATGACTAATAGTGATGTTTGGAATGCCGGTCACTGTGAGAGGCTGAAGAGCTGTGCCTGCATGCAGGAAGTCTCAGGTTCCACCCCTGGCATCTCCAGGGCAAGAGAAGATCCCTGTCTGAAATCCCAAAGAGCTGCTGGCAGCCACTGTAGACAATAGTGAGCTAGAATGGTCTCACATGGTATAAGGCAGATTCCTGTTTCCTAGGCTGTAGAAAAGCTAGGGGTGAAAGAATGGGTCAGTTTTGGTTCTCTCGTTTTTCCAATCTTAAAATTGGTTCTCTACATTTCTGCAGCAATGTAAAAAAATGCTAATTTTCAAGAGGGTTTGTTTTTTTAGTGCACATTTATACTAACAGACACAATTGTGGGCGCAGTTTTAACTATTGTGCACTTTTCTGCAAGCATTTCCCCCCATTTTTGTATGTTACTTTCAATGATATATTCCTTTTTATGCATGCTTGCCCCACATGTATGCATTTTTGTAAACACTGGTTGGAGAACTGCACCGCAAAATTCAGAGAGGTGTGCATTTCAGCATATGGCTGTGGTTTGGTTTTCATATAAAGCATGAATTTAATAGATTCAGCTTTAAATGCAGATTTTACCCCCTCCCTCACCTATTTCCCACCCCACCTTACCTGCACTAGGATGGAGAAGCTTTTTCAATTCATGAGCCACACTGACAATCTTCTGGGAGCCATCATGTGCCAGTGGTGGGTGGGGCCAGACCCCAAAGTGGGTGGCACCATGGCTAGGACACTGACCTTTGCACAGCAGGCTACATTCCAGCTGCACAAAAGCCAGAGGTGCCTACATGCACACATACCTCCCAATCGAGGCAAGCAAGGGGCACCATCACAGATCAGAGATACAGTCCAGCTAGGCAGAAGCACTCAAAGAGCATGCAGAGCAGGGTCAATGGGATATGTGGCCTGGGAAGCAGAGTTGTGGCCTTGGAAGAGGGTGTGGCCTAGGGAAGAGTCCCAAGGACCAGATAGAGAGGTCTGGAGGTCTGTATTCAGTCCTTTAGATCCTCCCCCTCATCAATATGGATGATTTGTACAAGTCCTGGTATGAAACTTATCCTCAGTGCTGTTTGTCTTTGTACCATGAATGTTTTATGTGGAATGGGCACAGCTGAGCATTGTCTGCAGCTGCCACATGGACTTCTAGGAAGTTGTACAAACAACACTCAGCTGCACCAATCAAACACATTCAGGCAATTAACAAACACTGCGCTGAAGTGCCTGAAAGGATGGGGGGGTAGGCAACTTCCTTCCTCTTCATTCTCCTGAGAGGTTTCCAGCTCCATCTCTCTCTTGACAGCGGAGATGATTTATAATGCTCCACTCATTTCTCTACAAGCCCAGAGGAGAGGCCACCAAACTCATTTTTCCAGTGACCTTTCACAGCCATCCCCACTTAAAATGGGTTTTCATCTTTCAGGCTAGGGGGGCACCTTGTGAAACCACCCCAGCGGGATGGGTATGCAATGCGGCAATTGATGTCCCTGCCCTTTCAAAGGCCACTGAAGAAAAATTAATGGAACTGCATAGTCTCCCTTCCCTACGTTTGGCAGCCAATACCAGCGCCTAATGACTTTCTTCCCACAGATACATGGTGCACTGACTCAGTATTGGAATTCTGTTGGGAGATTTATCACAACTCCAAGTGGAAATAACTCCTCAAGATAGAGGCTGAGAGCCTATGGAAGTCTACTGTGCTTTTATGAGCAGTTTGGAAACTGCCCGCCTGCTCCGTCCAACCCATGAGACTTTCATTATATCTAGTTGCACTGAACTCTCAGGTGTCTTCTTGGACTGCAGCTCAAAGCCAGTCTCTTAACATTCCTTTCACCATGCAGATTGATTATTTTAGTAGTTAGTTTTCCTCCTGCCAGCTGCACAGTGGAGCAACATTAGCCATGCAGTTGGATACCATGGAGTGGGGTTCCCCCAATCCTACTCCAGTAGCTGCCGTTGGCATGAGTTGTGGGTGGAGAAGTGCCTTGGTGAGTGTTCTTCTGTCCCCACCCAAGATATAGTGAGGCAGGGCAGTGGCAAACTTGCAAGAAGAATGCCAGTCCTTTTTGCAAAGCTAAAATCTAGACTGGTTCTAACGCGGAACTCTTCTAGCCTGCTCTAAACTCTTACACTGAGCAACGACCTCCTGGTGCATCCAAAAAGACTTTTCTATTGTAGCCCATCAGAAGTAAACAGCAGGCCCAAACAAGGTGAATAATGCCATAGATGCCCGCAAGATCACAGTACAATGAAAGAAGGGCTGATATTTCAAGCACAAGATCTATGCCAGATACTACAAGGTGAGGTTAAAAACCTCCAAGGCAAGTTGACCCGGCAGAAAATGTAAGTTTTTTTTAAAAAAAGTTTGTTTGTTTTTTAGGGGGGGCAAAGGCAAACATCTGAGTTAATCTACAGTCCATATTGCTTGGTTTTAGGCATAGCTAATTTGTCATTTTCTCTTCAATTGGCATTGGAGATCACTGACCACCAAATAACTCTTGTTCATAAAAAGTTGTTTTAGATAGTTTTTGTGTAATTTCTGCATCAATTTTGTCTGCATCAATTTTAAAATAAAGCAAATATGACCACTGAGAAGGGTGTCAGGCAAGCAAATAGCCACTAGTACTGTTGGGGAAGAAATGCTGCAAACATAAGGCTCCATTAACATAAGTCTTGTTGGTGTTGGGCAGGCAGCTGGTATGGAGCTTCTTACATGAGTGCATGTGCTTCTCACCTTCTTATCTCTTCCACTTTGGGAACAGGAAATGGCTCTGCAGTTAACACAAATGTAGTAGTAAAGACTGACATTTATTTGTGCCAAGGCCTTTTCAGTTTACAAAATTAGGGCTGTCACTCAAAAAAATAAATTGTAGTGAATTAGTTATATACATTTTAATTGATTGATTCATCAATTAAATCTGCATATGAATAAACCCTCCAAAGAAAAGACATTCTTCTTTGTTTTTAGATGACGCACCTATGTGTGTGATAAAGGAGAAATACTTCTTCTGCAGAGACATCTACTACCCAGGGATCTGAAAGTACTTACATACAAAAATAATCAACATTAAAAAAACCCCAAAAATCTGCTGCCCAGTTAATCAGGCACTCCTTTTTAATTAATCAAAAGATGTCTAATCTTTTTGAAGCTTTATACAAAAGATGCATTCATGTTTGTTTGCATGGTAGTTAACACGGTGGTCTTGGTGTGTAATGTCCCAAACTAAAATCTTGGTCACAGCATCAGAAATGAGGAGACACAGAAACATTCCAAGAACGTAGTTTCATTGTCATGGAGAAATATTACGCCTCAGTCTCAGGACTCTTAAGACAGCTACCTTTGGAATGCAGATCAGAAGACCGTAAAATGCAGAAGGTTATAAGGAACACATTTTCTTTTTGACAGAAAACCAATGGTCCTGGTCCTCTGGGATTAATAATAAAAATAAATAGTTAAAACCTTAAACATTTGCATGCTTCCAATTCCTACCTGGAAACTCTCCCCCCCCCCCCAAATCTTCTGGCCCATTGAATATTGTAATTCCACTTACTGCCCCCATCAGTCCCATTATTTATCACACACAATGTAGCATGTACAGCCCTTACCCTTAACCCCAGTTAACTGCTCTTCAGATGCCCACTTCCAACAATCCAACAACCACAGGTTTGATTCAGTAGCCAAGATCATGCCGACACATATAAAACTTCAGCTCAAGCCTAAACCAGTTGGCTCAAAGTCCAGCAAGTCTACATGAGGACTACCTACCTCACAAGGAGGCGGGAGGCGAGGGACAGGAAGGCTACGGTGGGAACACAACTCCCTTCCCTACACACATGCATGCACACACCCCAGCATGCCATACTGTTCTTCTTGCTGCTAAAAAGAGGCACCTCCTTTGTCTTCTCCTGCTCAATACAATTGTACCTTGGATCTCGAATGCCTTGGCTCCCAAACAAATCGGCTCCTGAACAATCAAAACCTGGAAGTGAGTGTTCCGGTTTTCAAATGATTTTTGGAAGCTGAACATCCAGCGCGGCTTCTGCAGCTTCGATTTCCAAACATTTTGGAAGTCAAATGGACTTCTGGAATGGATTCCATTCGACTTCCAAGGTATGACTATATCCATAAGAAGGGGAATTAGCTCAATTTAGTCAGAAACAAACTCAGAATATACCCAGATTTTCAGCTTTCCTTTCAGCTGCTAGAATCCCATGGGGTTAACTTGGCCACTTTTATTTTGAAATAAAATTGGGGGACCAATTGGGAGGTGCATGAGCAGGAAGGAGCCGATCTCTGTTGCTTTCTTTAAAATTTTGCAGGTAGTTGGATGTGCTCGTGCCCAAAAATCTTTGGGAAAATAGTTTTGAAGAGAACAGCAACATCAACTAACCTGGTGTGCCAACAGAAGCCAGAACAAGGGCTCTTGCTAACACAACAGGGCTTTACTGCTCCTCCTTACACCCGTCCCCTGTGTCTTCCAAAAACAAGATCTGGAGAACCCTCAGAATAGCAAGTTGAGGGAGGAAAGTGGGAATCATTCTGTCTGGCAAGAAGAAATAAATGCTTGTGCTGCAGGAATGATCAGATGGGTGCAATGTTGAATTCCTTCCTGCGGATTGCCTGGTTAGCTCGAGGAGGGGAGGGAAGGGGACTCTTGTTCTTTTCTTTCTAGTAAGAAAGGGGGGGAAATGTGAGCCTTTTGCCTCCCCCTCCCCACTTACCAGGTAGTGGGAGGGAACAAATGGTTCCTTTTTCTTTTCTTTTAATAAAGTGAAGAAGAAAGGGACTTGTTCACTTTCTCCCTCTCTCAGGTGGCAGGAAGGAAGAGGCCAGGGAAGAGAGCACATCATGGTCAGGCAGGGAGAGAGGGGGAGCATGGGAGACCCCCCTGGAAAGCATCTTGCTCAGGTTTCCCCTCACACACACCTTCCAGCCTGACACTGCCTCTGATGCCACGGTTCCCTCTTCCTTCTGCCCCACACAGTCTACTTGTGTAACTGACCTTTAAAAGAAGAACATAGTGCGATTTCCTTTTTAATTCCCAGGGATTCCCACAAAGATTCCTGGAGGTTTTATTTTGGTAAGAGCGGTGAGAAATCTCTAGACAGTCCTAGCCCTGCCCACAGACTCCTGGAGTTCGCTGTGGGAAAGGATGTGACTGTGAAGTCAATTAACATCCACAGCGTAGATAAACCCACACAATTTTATATTATTTCAAAACTGTTTAATGCCATACCTTCCTGCAAAGAATACTAGCGATGATATTGGGGGGAGCTGGAAATACTTTATTAACCCTCATAGAACACCAGTTCACAGGGTTCCTTTGCTGAGATCTAGAACTGTTAGGCAGGCTAGACTAGACCTTGAAGTTCTAGAATTGCTGCAGGCTCTAATGCAGATGTGAACCTACCAGAGCAACAGGGCAAATAGGGGGTAAATAATCGTATGAGGCTGCCTTATGCAGCATTGCTCCCTCTGTTCCTGCACTGCAGTACCTGGCTGTAAGCAGGTCTCTCAGATTTCAAGCAGAGTTCCTTGGCAGTCCTGCTGCCTCAAATCGTTTTAACTGGATATGCCGGGGCTTGAACATGGGACATTATGCATGCAGACATGCGCTCTTCTCCTTGGAATCACAAGTTCTTCCCTAATGTGCTTGGTGGTTCTAGATGAAACAAAAAACCACCAGCTTAGTTGGGGAGCTGGAGGGAGTTCTTGAGCAGGCTTAGAATACTCTTATAATTCTACGCCAGCGTGGTGTAGTGGTTAAGAGCGATAGACTCGTAATCTGGGGAACCGGGTTCGCGTCTCCGCTCCTCCACATGCAGCTGCTGGGTGACCTTGGTCCGGTCACACTTCTTTGAAGTCTCTCAGCCCCACTCACATCACAGAGTGTTTGTTGTGGGGGAGGAAGGGAAAGGAGAATGTTAGCCACTTTGAGACTCCTTCGGGTAGTGATAAAGCAGGATATCAAATCCAAACTCCTCCTCTTCTTCTTGTTATATCAAGGTAACTGGTTCCAATTTACTACACATTAAAAAGGCAGGAGGTTAAAATGCAGACGGATCAAGGAACTGCCATTATTTCTCCACCTCATGACTTAACAATCAGATAATCAGCCTGTCTGCCTATGATGTACTCTGCTATCCATCTTTGGATCTTTAAAGGTCTAATAGTCACACACAGCCTTCCCCTTCCACCCCCACCATTACACTTGTCTTGAGGAGAGTTAAATGGTCTGACAATTCACTGAGCCTGGCCTGGTGAATTTGTCCCTCCAGGAACAATTGATTTTATTGTATTCTTTATTTGCAGAAAACACAGAGATAAAGCATTAAGGTATTGTTGTTGATGTTCAGCAAACCACTTCCTTCCTTTCTTTTTTTGGCACAAATAAATGTCATAGGTGTTACTTAACAAACCATGGATCAGCGACCAGCCTGATAACATGACTCAGACATATCAAAACAAGATTTAAAACAAGGAGACTTTCCACATTCAGCTAACAGTAAAACCTGCTCATAATCAGGAGGAGTTAGGTGGGAGATGACAACACTATTCATAAATTAGACATATATATATATATTTATATATATATAGTTATAGTTATCTCTTACATTGTAAAAGTAAACAGTGCAAAAGTATAATTCCTCAGGTGCCCTTCGGTGTGGAAAGCCTGAGGGTTACTTTTTTTCCCTTTTATACATTGTTACGTGTGTGTGATTTGTAAACATTGCTACCCATCCGCAGTTTGTGTTTTTAGCTCTTGTTCTTAAGAGACCCAATACTCATAATCCATATTATGGTCTGAGAGCGGGGGCACCTTCTTCATGTTAACTCTTTTGGAGACTTCCATTCAAAGAATTAGTGCAAATTTCAGAGAGTAGGAGGGGAAGAAGGAAAATAAGGCAATAGTTAGAAATGGCTCGTATCAGCATTAAAACACGAGTCCCTAATAATGTCTGCATTACCAGAAGGGCAGGAAGTCCCTCTCCTCCACTAGGCTGATGGAGAGGTTCTTCAATTCCTCCTCGGAGGACACCAGTTTGTAGCCCAGTTGTACCAGCACTTGCTGGCACGCGTTCTGCGTGAACGCCACAATTTCGAATGAGAGGCGGAACCGCCACTTCTCCGCAGTCGCCGCTGAGTTCCGGACAGTCCCGTACTTGTGTTTCGCCGCGGACCGATCACCCCTTGTGTTGTTCTGTATCCATCGTTCCACGTTGCTGTCCATGGGAATGCCAAGGAATTCATACATCTCCTCGGTCTTTTTTAAGGGATTCCTGGCCAGGTCTTCATACCTCACCAGCATGTATTTCCCCTTGAGCCAAGGCGGCCGGTTCAGCCCGGTGGAAACAGAGTTCAAAAAGTCCTCACAGACGGTGGTGAGCTGGGTCACGTCCAAGTTGTAGGGCTTCCTTCCTGTGCCATCCCAGATCCGCCAAAGTCTGTAAGTGTCTCGGAATGTCTCACTCCTGGAAGCCAGGATGCCCCTGGGGTCCCTCACCAATTGTATGATTTTCAAATTGAGCCTGGGGTCCTCCACCAAGGCTCGGAGGTCATTGACCTCTGGCACCCGCACTGTTTTGATAGCAACATGCCCGTGATCCTTACATGATTCGGTGGCCAGGGTCAGGTTCAAAGTGCCACACTTCTTCACACAGTCGCCTTCTTCCAGAGGTATGTCAGCGGATGCCGCCAGCGTCTCACAAACTGGTGGGGAGCACAGAGCTTTGCTAGCCCCCCTCCGGAAGAGCCTGTCCGTCGTGTGGTTCACGGGCTGGGGCTTGATGTAATTTTCCAGGAAGTAAAGGTCACAGTCGTAGAGGCTTCTCAGCAAATCTCGGCCAGCACCCAGCATGATCCGCCGGTCCGTGGAGCCCTTCATCTGCGTCAGCTTCGGGATCAAGGTGTACTGGACGTGGTAAAGGGGCTCAAACAAATAGAAGACATCAAAGTGCTGGTTGAAGAGCTGCCCGACGAAAGAGGATCCGCTTCTGGTGGTGGCCAAGATCAGAACATGTGTCTTCTTGGAGGTGTTGTAAGCGAGGGTGGGGTTTTCATCACACAGCCGGTCGGCCGATTCAATCTCCTGGTTCAGGCTACAGTTCATTGGGTTGGGAGGCACAGGGCAGCTGTGGAAGGACTTGGTCGTGAAGGTGCGGATGGCTGTGTACTGGATAGCGATGGAGGCCAAAGCAAGTAGGAGGACAGCCTTCCAGGAACATTGCATGGCTGGTCACCTTCATGGAGATTCTTCACAGAGGTCACTTTAGTATCTGCAACACAAGAGAGTCAGCCGAGTTGAATACGAGACCCACACAGATAACTTCATGTGCCCGTGAAATCTGAATTTGTGGGTGGACAACATGGTACCCTGCAACCTCTTAAGAATAAATTAAGCAAGGATGTCAAAACCTGCAAATTATGAACTTGATCTATTTCTAATCAGTTCTAACAGTCAAGTCTGGGGCTTTGTGGAATTGCATTTGTTTAGCTTTGCTTTTACCTATGCTTAGGATAGGTGAGGAAAGGGGGGGGAGTACTTCATGATGAGCAAAGTAAGTGCCTCATTGACAGAAGCCAGTTAGACCTAAAAGACCCAAGTTCAAATCACTAGGTTACCCATAAAGTAAATCACTAATAAAGTAAACCGGAGACCCCAGGGTCAGTTCAGCATCTCTTAGATTGACCTACCTCAGACAGTTAAGGGTACGATGTGCCAGCCTCATCACCTCAGTATCAACAATTCTGAGCTTCTTTGAAGGTTAAACAGAAACACAACACACACACACACACATGCATAGAGAAAAAGAAAGTGCATAGGACTATGGAGAGAGGGAGAGGGAAATCATGCAGGTATACCGACATCTTACCTTGTGATCACTGAAAAATCCATTCTGTTCTCATTTGCTTCCAGAGTTTTTAACTGATTCCATACACAACTTTCCAGGGTTAATTCCCACTTTATACTTCAAGGGTTTGAAACAATGTAGGCTTCTTCATTTTCCATAGTGACTGGAGCTTGGCTGCCCTTCCTCAATATGGCAATTTGAAATGTAAGATGTGCACGCACAAGCCCACCAGGTATTTCAAAAGCTGTCTATGCTATAGAACCGAAACAAGGAGAGGGGAGGCTATGGAGTAAATGAGGTTGCTGAGTGCAAGTAACAGGAGCCACAGGGGCTGATTCTGGTGCTTGTGAAAGGAAGCTTTGAATCTGTCGTAAATTTCCACTCCCTGTTAACAAGTAGGATCCTTCAGCAATAGGGGTGAGGATGCCAGCAGTGGGAGGAGCAACAGTTGTGAACACGTGTCTTTGTACAGTTGACTACATTCCAGCCACACAAAAGCCAGAGATGTCCAAACACACACACACACACACACAGAGAGAGAGAGAGAGAGAGAGAGAGAGAGAGAGAGAGAGAGAGCGCTCCATCTAAGCAAGAGGCAACATCACAGTTCAAGGACACATTCCAGCCAGCTAAAAGCACATGAGAAGGGGAGGGGGGTGACGTAGCCTCAGGTGGGTCAAATTCAGCTTGTGGGGTGGAGGTTCTCCACCACTACACTAGCAATGTCACCAAGGGGAAGAGCTTCTTCTCAACTCCTAATCCAAGGGCAAAGCATGGAAGGAAGCCACATGGTTCTCACAAGTGAAACAAACGGAAAAGGACATAAAGGGGGAATATTTGGTGTATAAATGCATCAAGAGGTACACAAACATTGAACAAAGACAAACAGGAACATATCCCACTGGACTCCACTATCAGTCTAACACTGATAATTTTGGACGTCCAAAGGCAATATTCTAGAAGTCACTGCTTCATGATCCTACTAGCACTTGTCAGGTTGTCTGTCTGCCTGCCTGTTTTACCACAGAACCCCCAGGAATAGCAATTTAGAGTAGGTTCAGATTTTCCTTTCTCTGACATTTCTGGGGTGGAGAAATCTTTAGTTCTGGGATGTATGCAAGCAGTTTATCTTAAGAGATTATACCCTCTCATTTGCTAGAAACAAACCTTTGGATGACGTGTCAACCAAAGGCTGCATCAGAAGAGGCAGGTGTGCAGACGATATGATACATAATGAATGTGCACACAGATTTCCCAGTCACGGCCACACATACATGGACTCAGTCCAACAGCAAGCTGTAACCTCTCAAGGAATTAGTGGTATGTTGTGTGGAATTATCCAAGGTCTGATTACCAAAACAAATGCAATTTCTTAGCCATCTAACCAACACAGAAAAACAATGAAGCCCAAAGAAGTTTATTTATGAAATATGAGAAAGATTCTAGCCCTACTCAGATGTTATCAGAACTAAAATTAAGTTAAACAACTTGTGTAGCACTTCTAGAACATGAAAGTCTGGAGGGACTTCTAACCAAGTTTGTTCTGATCCTGTTCAGCTGAATTATTTTATTTATTATTAATTATATTATTATTTTACATACCATTCATCCATCTGGGATAATCAGCCATTATTGTTGCTGCCATTATCACTCCGGGATGGGGGAAAAAACTTCTGCAATCAATAATTTCTCACACTCAAGTGATTTGAGTCACTTCAAGATTAAATGAATTGAATGATGCCGTTCTTTGGGATCCTATTAATAGACCTTTGAGTGCCTCTGGGATACCTTGCCTTGCAGTCTATCAATTTTCAGAATACTAACATGATCTCTAAGGACCCTAATTCTTGGGAAAGCAGCAACCCTGCCCTTTGGGTAATGAAGCAACTTCCTCCCCGGAGGCCGTTTTCTGAACCTGTCGGAGGTTACTTTGCTGCAAGGCACGAGCAGTTGCTGAGGTGAGGAACTGACACAGAGATGGTCTCCTGACATGGTGTTGCTGCCGCTTGACAGGATGGAATTGAGTGGTAAGCTTGGGTGCACCAATGGAGTTCATCTGGCACTCACATTGATGCACCTGCACTGACCCAGGTTCATGGCTCCCCTGCACACACACACACCCCAGAAAATGGCAGTGATGCTGCAGTTGGGAGGTCAGTTTTGGGAGCTCAGCTGTGTGGCACTGCCTTGCTTGTTGCTTCTAGTGCAAGGCACTAAAAAAGTGATCATTTTGGACCCAGGGAGTCTAGACTACTTGCTAAACAGGCAGGTCCGGTCTGGGAGTTGCCAGGAAGCCCTAGTTTGTTGTGACTTTCTTCTCAGAAGACTACTCCCTCACAACTAAGAGGAGGCTCTTCCCAGAACTGAATACTGTTCTACCCTGAAGCCACTGTTGTACCTTGTTCTACCCTAGAGGAACTGTTCTACCCTGGAGCCACCATTATATATTTATATATGCTAGCATTATAGAAACACTCTTATCCATATAAGCCTTGTATGTCTTAATAATTCAGGCCCCTACACATCCCATTTTGCTACCTTCCTCTTCATTTCCTCTACAGTGCAGAGTAATTTATCAGCAATAACAGACTCTTCCTCATAGTTACAGGGAGCTATGGAGAAGGGGGAGTCACTCAGCTACAGCCAGCAGCTCCTGCCGCTCCCCTGTGGCTCTGCAAACCATGCTTTCTTTCATAAACTATGATTTCAGCTTCTTATGACGGACTCCGTCCAGACTCCTGCTTTCCTGAGACATGCAGAATATTGTTTTTTCCTCTTTGCTGGTAGAGCAGGTAAACTGAAGCTAGCTGGAATGCAACTGAACCTATTCCTCCCTCTCATGATTATCTGTGAACTCAGCTAATGCACCAGCAGGAGGTCTCTCTTTTTTGTGTGGCCAGACACGCAGGCAAAAGGAAGGGGCAGCTAAACTTTTATGCTGTTTTTTGTTTCATCATCTGCAGGGCAAGACTGGAGCTGCAGTGCTTCATAGGTATGCTTCACCCACCTCACTTCTATATTCCATACTCCAAGCCAGCACCATATTCCATTTATTATCCTGACTCATTTCAAGTCCACCCATGGCCTGGCATGGTCAAGGGGCTGCCCTCTTCAAAGTGCCCCATCTCGTCTCTTTAGAACTAATCTGTTTTAAGTTACAATTTGCTGCAGGGCATTTTTTCAATTTTTTTTATTTATTTTTTTGTACTCTGGAGCCTAGTGCTTGCCGATCAGGAAAAATCGGCGGTTCAAATCCCTGCGACGGGGTGAGCTCCCGTTGCTCAGTCCCTGCTCCTGCCAACCTAGCAGTTTGAAAGCACATCAAAGTGCAAGCGGATAAATAGGTACCACTCCGGCGGGAAGGTAAATGGTGTTTCTGTGCACTGCTCTGGTTTTCCAGAAGCAGCTTAGTCATGCTGGCCACATGACCCGGAAGCTGTCTGCAGACGAACGCCGGCTCCCTCGGCCAATAAAGCGAGATGAGCACCACAACCCCAGAGTCATCCGTGACTGGACTTAACTGTCAGGGGTCCCTTACCTTTTAAAGACATCCAAATGCAAAATCCACATACCTTGGGCTGGTTGTGAATGGCACCACTGTTTTTCTCTCCGCTAAATACCTGGAAGCTGCAGCTGAGAAAAGAGCTGTATTTGCTTCTATGTATTTTACCAAAAAAAGTAACACTTCATGCAAGCTACCTGTACCTTCTACTTGGGTATATGTGCTTAAGTACAAAAAAAGAGCATAACAAGATGCAGTTGAAAATGGGGTGGGGAATCTGTTCTCTGATTTCTGCAGGCATAGAGTCCGACCCTGCATCCTACTAGTATCAATGACATGGTCATGAAGGAGGTGAAGAGGAATGATGTTCCAATACTACTCATATTGGAATACTGTAAGTGAACCTATTTCTTTGAGGATCAACCTCTAATATGAAGAAAAATAAATCTTATGAAAGGTAGAGTAGCATTGCCTGGCCTTTATCTCTTTCAGAGTTGTGAATTACAGTTGTCCAAAGTAAGGCTGCCCTAGGATCAGTCTTCATTACCTCAGAGAGTCAAATGTAGTAAAACTTTTCTATAATGTATACCATCATTTGTGTTTTAGGACTTGAGCAGAAATATCATTTTAAGTTTACAACTGCAGAGGTACTCAAGATGTTTAATTAAATGGTTCTGTCCTGAATATATTATTTTTCTGATTTGATTCTTCTCATCCTAGCTCAAGAGCTCAAGGTTACAATGGTTTTTACTTTAACCTCCCAACTACCTTGTAGCCTATATTAAAACAAGCATGTACTGTACAGTGTTACCTCAGGTTAAGTACTTAATTCATTCTGGAGGTCCGTACTTAACCTGAACCTGAAGCACAACTTTAGCTAATGGGGCCTCCTGCTGCTGCCGCGCCGCCGGAGCACGATTTCTGTTCTCATCCTGAAGCAAAGTTCTCAACCTGAAGCACTATTTCTGGGTTAGCGGAGTCTGTAACCTGAAGCGTATGTAACCTGAGGTACCACTGTATAACTTGAGATGCACCACCCAACACACCTGTCTGGGCATACAACAACAAGAAGGTTCTCAGACATATGATAGGCCATCTTCTGTGTTTGTACTGGTGGACCACATGCCATGCAGGCCTTTTGCAAAATAGTAATGCCCCCTCCCCAACATCTGTGAGAGAAGGAATGGAAATGGGGGAAATCTGTGTGCAAGGGAAAATTGTGAAAAAGAAGGGGGAGGGGGAAAATGGGGTGCAAAAGGGGTTGCAAAAAAGAAGGGAGATGTGGGAATGATGATGAAGGTGAAGATAAAAACAAGGATTGAAGAATGGGAGGGTATGGTGGCTTCACAGATGGGCTGAAGGTGGAAAGGGTACTTAGTAGTTGCAATGCATGGGAGGAAGAAGACGCAGAAGGTTACCATGGGGGTGGCTTGTGTGTAAGTGGGGTTGCACAAATGGAGGGGAAGACATGGACATGGGGGTAAAGATCAAAACAGGGATGCAGTGATGGACTGTACAACAGAAGAGAGAAGTGGCTTCAGAAATGAGGTTGGGAAGGTGAACAACAATCTGAGTAGTTGCATGGGGTGGGAAGGGGGAATTCTAGAAGGTTAATCTGGGGAGAATGGCAGGTGAGCAAAGCAAGCAGAGGTGCAGCCCCTAGGTTTGTTTGTTTTTAAATGTATGGATGCAATAAACACATTTTCAAACAGAAGTGTTATGCACCTACACCTGCCAGGAAGATTGGCTGCATAACTCCATCAACTGTGATTGGAGGTAAACAGGTTTGCCACTGCATAATGCACAAAGCAGCCCTAAGAGAAAACACTGAGCGACTAGTGATGTGAGGGGCATCTGTGCCCCACTTCCCAAGCAAAGGATGCTGCAGTGAGAAATGTCTGTTTACATAGCAGCAGCTAAAGCTCACAGGACTGGACTGTGGAACACAAAATGCTGACAGCAAATCCCAGATTAATTTACCCAAATATTTTCAAACTGCCTTGCCCAGGTCCCTGAGAATGTTGTCCTTGGCCAATTGTTTTCCACTTTTGCTCTCGCTCTTTGTGCAGAAGCCTCCCTCTACCAGCTCCCCAAAACCTCATGTTCCGCCTTTGATCCACAGTAGCTGCTCTGAGCATTGCTTAATTTAAACATCCAAACATTTTGCTGTAATTCATGCATGCACAAATTTCATGTCTCCTCAACAGGCTCCCCTTCACCCCTTGCTGCCCATTAACGCTCAACACCACCCACTCCTGATGGGAGAGCAAGAACAGCAGCTGACAGACAACACAGCAAGGGGATTTCTGGAGTTGACAACATCTTTGCACACAGTGCAAGCTTCAGGAAGCTGGATTGGCTACGGGTGTGTTAGTATGCAGGGCCTGTTCAACCTCAAAGCTCCTGTGGCTTTAGCATATTAAAATTCCTGACGGGGCTAGAAAAGCACAAAGTTCCTGGTGATTTCTCCCCAGAGAGGACGCTGCTGTTGGCAGACTGTGGCATTCCTGGGGAGGGGTTGTGGGGGCAAGGCAGGGAAGGGAAAAGAGGCTGTCACTCTCATCTGTGCCAGTTATATAAGGGCAGGACAGGGCAGGGCTGCTTTTGTGGGCCTAGAGGCTAGCCTCAACCACCAGTGTTTTTATTTATCAGGATTTAATCCCAGCTCCAATAAGTCTGTTAGAGCATCAGACATTTTTCTCCTAGAGGAATGTATAAATAAGATGCTGCAAGACAAGAAGCAGATGTTGCTGCTACAAAGCAGGATGGCAAGTTTAACCCAGAACAACCCAACCTTGGCTGGCCAACTACTGGGCAAATCTGGGCACCAAAGGCTAAGCTTCATATCAGCAGAAGCTATACCTCAAAGCTATGTGTGCAACCAGTCGCCTTATTAACTCCCAAACCTAAAATTAAGAATGCACAGATCACACAAACAGCCTTTGCCCTGAATATCTACATTTCTGCAGAGGTTAAACTGGAACAACAGACTAAGTAAAAAGGCAATGTTTCAATTTTTTTATAATCCGGTTTCTTTATTTCAATCATATTTCATTCCCGAATCTAAGTGCCTCTTTAAAACAACCTGGTTTAAATGGGTATATGAATGCAAGGCAAGCATATTCAAGTCTGTACTTACGATTGTTTAAAAATGATCTCATTATCCTCCGACAGACCATAAAGCCTGCTTTTTAATGAGAACACACAAAACAGCAGTTAACTTTTTATGCTTAAGATCAAGCATTCTAAATATAATGCAATGGGTCATGTATTTGTTATTGTTCAATTTATGTTTAAGCTAGTTATCAAATAGCATGGATATTTATATTTCATGTCAGGTAGACACTGTTCTGCAATGCTTTGTGCACTTATCTTCAAGTAAATGTTGCTGCTTAGTGTCCTTGCATGTGGGGAAGCAGAATCTTATTTCACAATTGCTCCCCAAAAGAGATATAAATTCTGTAGTGCAAGAGGCATGCAGGTTGAATCACCATAATTTTTGGATTCCGCTCCTGGGTAGTATAAAGGCTCAGTTTGGTTACAAACACTTGCTGTATTTGGATGCTATAATTATCTGTATACAAGCATGTTCAGAAAATATGAATTAGAAAGTTGGGGATTTGACAAATATGAACAGACCTCTTAATCTGAGATATGCCCAGGAGGCAGAAATGCTGGGAATGCTTCTGCAACTGCTCACTAAAAATCTTTCATCACTGTTCAAAGTTATGCCACCTAATTAGCATCAACATTTCACACGTCTTTCCTTCACAAATCTTAACTCCCTGAAAGAGTCGACTTCTAGGGCCCATTTCATTTCACCACCCACTTTTGCGCCCAACTAGATATATAATAAGCTGTTTTATACCAGGTCAGACTTGTGCATCTTAACCACTGTTGTCAAATCAGACTGGCAGCAGCTTTCCAGGGCACAGACCTCTGCTTTCACCTGCAACTCAATATCCCTTTAACTGGAGATGCCAGAGATTGAACCTGAAACCTCTTCATACGAAGCCACAGTTCTACCACTAGACTATAGCCCACTCAGGTCATGCATCCATGGCAGGGACCAGGGGAGTAATGCTCTCTGGGAGGAGCACAGACAGAAGAAACGCCATTCTGCATCAGAACAACCGGATGCCTTCATCTGCCCCAACTGTAACAAAACATGTCTCTCTTGTATCTCTACAGCCACAGCATGCGCTGTAACCTTCCATCAGTTTGACTTTGCCAGCAAAGGCGCACTCCTTCATTTTCTCCCAAGACAGACAGTTGCCAACTCCTCAGTTCACTGAATTATTTATTTAAGATATTGAAACTCGCCTTTCCTGTATAGTTCAATGTGGCTTACGCCATATATTATACAACGATGAAGAAACAAACCAGCAATAAAACAGTTTAATGTAGAAGTGAAGCACGATAAAAGGCTGAATAATTAAAAGCAAAACAAGACCAGAAGCCTTATATATAATTAAGACTTGCCCAAAAAGTTTTGACGCCTGGGAGGTCATGATGGGGCCCCACTGTTCCACATGCAGAAGCTGACTGGACTGGTAGTTGATTCTCTCTTCAGCACTGGCGATAGGACAGCAACCCTCCACCGACAGGGTCCAACAACCAAGATGGGTCTCCCATTTGTCCCAAACATGGTTTGGAATTGACAGGAAGTTCTCCATGTATTTCCCCAATAAGTAAGCAGGCTGATATGGGAGAAGGTGGTCCATCAGATACCCTTGTCCCAAACCATGTAAGGCTTTGTCCATCAGAACTCTTCAGTTATCCTGCATTG
Source organism: Podarcis gaigeae (assembly GCF_964106915.1). Lineage (NCBI taxonomy): Eukaryota > Metazoa > Chordata > Lepidosauria > Squamata > Lacertidae > Podarcis > Podarcis gaigeae. Next base: position 51,674,964 of record NC_139678.1, on the reverse strand, counting down.
CTGCCGGTCTCATACTACTTCTGTGTGGTGCTAAAGCGGGAAGAAAGTGCAACTGCTATTTATCAACGTCTTCTTTCTCTCTGTTCCCCTAGAAGTCAGCAGTCCCACATTGGGAGAAAACAATCAACATTCACTTATAGTATTCACATACTTCTCTAGGCAGACATGGATGGATGACAGCTCCTGGTTAATTCTGAGATGACAGCTCCTGGTTAATTCTGAGATGCATGGTATTGTACTCTACTCAGAAATCCTCTTTTACAGCTGGGTCTCAAGTCCCAGCCCCACAGCATATTTAGCCTAGCACTTCTTAGTTAAATAATATTGATCCAGGAGGTTTCTGGTGTATGCAAGAGATGGAAGGAGATAAACTAGCTTTAGTTCTCTTGCTCTTTGCCATGTTGGGGGGGGTGTAAAATAGAACAATAAAACAATCAATATGTCACCTCTCCTAAGTACAGTGGCTTCCAGTCAACCCCAGCTTTCCATGTGTATATTTGCTAAAGCACTGTCTCGTGCCCTCTGGTGGCTATCTTCTGACTAGCCGTCATCAAAAAGGTTTGGAACTTTCCAACCTATGTTGATATAGGCATGAATCTAACAGGAAGGGGAGAGAAGGTCAGTTTGCTGTTGAAGTAGAGTCCAATATCAAATTTGTTCTTTAAATCCCTCTTACCCTCTAACCTCACTACAAAATTTCCAGCCCAATTTTATTTCATGTTTGATTTCCCACTGTCTGCAACACATTATTTGATGGACTTCATTTCTAGATCACAACACCACTTCTATTGTTTCAAACCTAGTTATGAACTTACTGGTGAGAGAACAAACATTTGTTCAAATAAAAACAGAAATTCCACAATACAAGTTATATTAAATGGTGCTAACAGCAAGAAGCAAACCATGGATGATAAAGATTCACCTGATTCCATGTTAGAAGAGGGACTGTGGCAATACAAGGACCTTCTCTCTCAGAAATCTGCATTTATTTTTCACTGACACTGAAGCACTGGAGGATTCTCATAAACTTTATAATAGTATTCTTGACAGCTATGGGAGGTTTCCATCCTACATCAATGAAAATCGTGTTATACCTTCAAAGGAAATTAATGCATTGTCATGTTTGCAATTAAGTTTTTATAAGACTGCACCGCCATTGCAAATAGTTTTTTTGCTCAGTGATAATGTGTATCTGCCCAGATGGGTAGCTCAGAAACCGTAGGAAATCATAGAAAGCTATTTATGAACGAGGAGAGATTTTAAATCTCTTAAATGTTTAGTGAGAAGAACGCCACACTGATTTGAGTAAGATGCACTTAGAAAGAAGTCACCAAAGGAAACCTGTGCAGGGCAAGACTTGCATTTGTGACTATCTGACCCTAGTTCCTAGAGTCTCTTACACTGTCAAAGCTGTAAAGTTTGCAATGCTGCAGTGCAGCAATGCCAATGATATGTTAGCATAGCCATAACCTCACTCAGCTTTGGGTGCAAACTAACATAACTGGAGTTTAAAGGGGGGGGAGCCAAAGGGATGGGGCAATCAGAAGCACTGTGATGAGGGAAGGGTAGGTCTATTGCCCAAATATCTGTTAGCTCCGAGTGCACTCCTTTGCTCCACCTCTGCCAGTGAGGCTTGTAGAGCACGAAGCTCTACAAAGAGTCAGCAGGATTATTGTGAAAGGGGGCTCTGGCCACTCCCACACACATTTTGGGGAGTCCCTTGACAGATGGGGGTTCCATCTCCTGATGCACAATATGCATGAATGACCTATGAAGGAGACTTGTCATCCCCCTGCCCTGCACCACCCTCTTTAGCATAAGTTTCTAGGACAGGGCACTTGTCTGCATGTGTCTAAGTGTGTGTGTGTGTTTGTGTGTGTGTGTGTGTGTGTGCGTGTGTGTGCCGGCTTGTGTACCTGAGTCTGTGGGGTGACCACACCACTTTCTGATGACATCTACGACTGGCATGTGGCTCTTCGGAGGGGATGCAGTGGGGCAATGCAGCCCTCAGACTGAAAAAGATTAGCTACCCCTGCTGTTAACAGTAGGAAAGTGAGCTAAGGATCACTTCAGTTCAGCTGTGGCAGATGCTCATCTCCATCCATGTAAGGACAAGGCCAGCCATGACCTCAAATAACGCCACTTGATTCCTAGGAAAATACAAGCTGATCCACATCCAAAGCTCTGTGTTAAGCAGGGACATAAAATAATGGAGTTGCAAAGGACCTTGAATGAAATCTAGTCCAACCCACTGCTCAATGCAAGATCTGCAACACAGGATGCAGCTACAAGCCTCCGAGTCTGGTAGCTATCCAGCCTCTGCTTAAATACCTCCAGGGAAGGATGCCCTCCTTCTTCTTCGGCAATCACTCGTAGTCGAGTGTCTTCCATGAACACGGTCCATGAACAGTGAGTCCGTAAGTGACTGTGGAGGCCAATTCTGGATCCACATGTCCTTCCATGGTATGGACATTGGTTTCCCTACCACCTACCATATCAGTGTGTTCCAATGGCAAATAGCTCTTGCCTTTTGGTAGTTTCTTCTAATGCTTGTTACTTGAAATTATTCTCATACCTAAATTTGCTTCTCTGCAATTTCCACCCATTAGTACTAGTCCTGCTTTCTGAAGCAACCAGGAACATGCCTGCTCCATCTTCTGCATAAGACTAGATATTTGAAAGCTGCTATTATTTTCCCACTATGCTTCACTTCTCCGGGCCAAACATGCCCAACTCTTTCACCCATTCCTAGTAGGGCTTGGGCTTCCATCAGACCCCTCACTATCCTGTTCACCTCTTCTGGGCACACTTGTTTGTTGATGCCCTTCTTAAAATATGGTACCCAGAACTGGGCACAGTACTCCAGAGACAGTCTTATACAACCTACAGTAAAACTATTACTTCTTATAAACTAGACACACAGTTTCTTTTATTGAACATTGCACTAACATTTTTTGCAGCTGCATCACACTGATGGCTCATGATCAGCTTGTGATTGACTAAGTTATTTAAGTATTATTCACATGCACTGCTGCAGGGTCAGATCTCTTCAATCCTGAATGTGTACCTTGGATTATTTTTGTACCTAAATGCTGGACTTTACATTTATCTCTGTTGTGTTTCATCTTGTTGGTTTCAGGCCAGTGTTCCAGCCTGTCAAGATCATTTTGAATCCTGGTGTTGACTCTTCTATGGTATTTTCTATCCCCCCAGCTTTGTGTCTTCTACAGATTTGATGAACACCCTTTCTATAGCCTCATCCAAGTCATTTATAAAATGACTGAACAACACAGAGCTTTAGACAGAGTCTTGTGGTACTCCACTTGAGAGCCCCCTCCGGGCTGATACAGAGCCATTAATAAGCACTCGCTGTGTATGGCTGCTCAACTTGCTGTGGATCCACCTAACAGAAATATCACATTAAACAGAATCAAATGTACATCTGAAGCCCAGCCAAGGAGCAATAATCAGCTGCAGCCAAATGAAATGTTCACTTGCACTTTTTCATAGGGATAAATATGTCCTATTCCCTCACAATTGCATGTTTTTCAGTTACAGACACAAAGGAAGCTTGGAGAGCCCTCAACTGCCAGATTCCTGCACTGAATGTTTAAAGAAAGTGTTTAAGTATGTTGTTTCACTCAGGGATGGGCTGTGCCAAGTCCTTTTGCCTCTCTGTGCCAACAGTGCTGTTACTTTAGCCTCAGATACTAGAGTCTGCCATTGGACTTCACAAACTCTGCTAATGGGGGGGGGGCGTCTCAGCTATTTCCTGGGAGAGATGGTTGTCAGAGCAGCCTAGAGAAATATATTCATCCCTCCTTACTTTCTACCTAATTATTATTAGACTTATCAACGTACATTTAAAATTGCTCTCCCTATTTCTCCTGGGCTTGCTGCACATGTTATCAAGTTGGTGTGATTGCCACCAGACTCCGTAGGCATTTCTCCATATAGCCAGTTACCGGCTATACTGTGCACCAACATAATCTGGCCAAATTTTAACCATGCCAAAGCAACACCTCATTTCCACAGCACAGCTAAAGTTAGACCAAGAAATGCAAGATTTCCAATAATGTGAGGCATGCATCATTTTAGATTTTCAGAACACATTTTTCTCATCTTTGAAAGCTGGTGCCTGAAACGATAGAATCCAGTAGATTGAGTAATTAATCCAGTGCACCCAAGATTTCCCTGACCATGGAGAAATCGTACACCATGTTGTTACCTTCTTCATCTCCACTTTGCTTTCTTGCTTGGAGGGAAGCATAATAATAAAGTCCATGTGTAGATTGCTACATGCCATGTATGTGCACTACAAGCCACACCTGCCCAGAGTAGGTATGGGCAACAAAATAAAGGCATGTGCAGTATCCAAATCCATGCTTCCCATATAGCCACGACTAGCTTACAAAGTGCAAGAGCAAAACAGCTCCATCACTGCCACCTTCAGAGTTGGGCTCTGTCCGTCTCAAACTGAGCAGAATGGGAAGAAAAAACGCCACAAGCCGACTCATTGATTGGTGTGGGTGACTCAGCTCCAAGTAGGTGGGGTGCTCTTGCCCTATGAATCAGACACTGCCCTTACATCAAATCTTCACTTAATGTCATGGCGCTTACAGGGGCACAAAAATTTCAAAACCCAAGTCATGTGAAAACACCATATCGCCGACAGGTTTGTTTGCTTCTGTTAATTTGTGTGCCAACCCCTCCTTCCACATCCCCCTCAAGCTCCAGCAATGATGACTTACTTTGTCTCTCACTAATGTCACACTTCTCATTAGCTCATATTTCTTGTTAATTTTTTGGCCTTAAAGCTTGCTCTCTGAGCAGATTTATATGGTTTCCCCCCACCCTTTACTCCAACACTGGTTGGTTGCCTTGCTGAGGAAAAGCATTTCAACCCACCAGGCATGGTGAACACTGGCTTGAGGGCAGATAGAAAAAATACAAACAGGTATAATAGGACATGATTTTTCACTGAAGCTTCATGCTGACTTCTTCCTTGTTTCATATTTTATTTTTCATAGTGAGCGTAGAAACCCTCCCTTGGGAATCCCTTCTCTTCCCTCAACACACACACTATTCCCAACAGACGCTGAAGCACCTGATGTTGGCTGGGCACTTAGTTTCACTATTCCCCTCCCCTTTTCAGCATCATAGTTACAACCGTACACATTGGTACCTTCTTTGAATCCTTGCCTAGCTGACAGCAATCCTGAGAAAGAGAATGGGAGGATTTCATAGCAACAAGTGAGGTACAGAAATGGCACGATTAGGATGCGTATCTGCCCGCTGTGCAGCTTGTCTATCTCTCTCTCACATGCACGCACAGCCATATCAGTCTCTGAACCACGAGGCAGGGTTTCACAAAACACAACCTGCTGCAGTTGCTGTTGTGGATAAAGTATGAGCCCCCCTTACCCAACTTGATGAAATCCTACATCTCTTTGGCCAGTATGATTCTGGCAGCAGCCCAACTCCTAGCAGCATCTGTACTGTATTTTCCACTATCCCTAAAACAGATTATAATGAACAAGTCTGTTTCCATGGAAACAATACAGTGACTCAGGACTTTGGGCCTCGCTCTAAACATGATTGTCAATAGCAGAAGCTCTGGGAGATGCTGAAGGAAAGAGAGCAGAAAAGCTCCTGACAAGCTGACACACATGCTCCACACAAATGTTATGTACACAGAGAGGGACACAAGGGTACACATGGCTCAAGCCCACTCCAGAGTCATGATTCAAATTCCTCCGCCTGACAGGTCAAGAGCTACTGCAGCATTTGGGAGTCATAACTGCAGCGTGTTTACCAGAAGGTACACACCAGGTTTCTAATAGGCACATTCAGCCAAGCCTCCAGTAACTTTAATACACTTGAATGTACACATCACCTGAATGTACGCCTCACCACATCCAAGTCTTAAGTCTGCATCTGAAGCACATACAGTACACAACTCACCACAACCTCCCCTTCAGTAAGAAACACTCCTGTTTATACCAAATGTCTAATTACAGGAACATTTCTCGCTACAGTACATGCCTTTCAGACAAATAAAAATACAGTGTATTTCCAAATTCCTTCCAGTTGTGCATTTAATCCAGAGCATTGGTAAAAGGGATTTTTTTTAAAAAAAAAAAAGGATAAACTTAAATTTACTTCTACTCTGCACAAAGTCTTATTCCAGAAGCACGCCAAGCACCTTTCAGCAAGGGAGGAACAATTTATTAACTCCAGCAACTTCTGCTGTGAAGCCCATTGCTTTTTTTTTTTGCTTTTTTTTACAGGGTTGAGCATTGTTATTATAACTTTATTGGCCACTCAAGTTTGGTGGTGTAGGGCAGGTAGCCATATTTCCTTTACTATCTCACTCAGCTTCTCAACAATCTGTGTGAGACAAGTCAGTTTCATGCCCATTTAGCCAACGGGGAACTGGATCTGAAAGTTAAAAGACTTATGAGGCTACCCCAATAATCCCAGTGATGAAGCAAGACTTAAATCCTAACTCAGGGCCTTTGACATCCAGTATTTTATCCGCTGCACTGCTGGACCATGCCTTTGCCTCTTAACTTTGATTGCCTACAAAGCTGAGGAACTGGCAGGCTTTAATCTGAGATAAGGGTCTCCCCAGGAAACATGAGGCGCAGTACAACAGCACATGCGACACAAGCCGCACCCACACATCTGTGGTAAGCATTAAAGTGCCAGAACAATGAGAGAGGGGCCAATTAAAACAGCCTTTCTCACCTAACATGTAGGGCCAATTTCCACACTGCCACAAATGCTTGTGTGCACACACACATCTGCAAGAGAGAGAACAAAACCACAAAAGCCAACTAATTTGAATAGATTTAAACTTGGATTGTGATCATGAAGTGGAATATTAATCCATTTGCCTAGGAAACTGTTTATGAAGAAAACGTTCCCAGCCTTGTTAGCATATTTTTAAAGCAATAGTATTCTCACTCTGCCGAGACACAAAGGAATCTAGAATAGTATGAGCCTCTTCTGTACATGTCCCCTTGCTATCTTGATAGGCCATTGCCCTAGGCAGACTAGAGGAACCAACTTTAGTGCTTTATTTCAACGAAGGCTCACTTTTCGACAACTCTGAATCTATTCCAGAAGCTGCTGTCAGGTTCTGAGTAGAGCAGCAGCAGAGGCAAGGGGGTGAAAACTGATTAATTTCTCTGTCCCACTCATTAGCCATGTGCAACCCATACATGCAATCCTCGTTATACCATGGGTCAGCTATAAGCTGCATCTTTGCAGATGGAAAACTGTTAAATGGGGGGAAATGAACCAGATGAGATCAGTGTTTGAAACTCCCATTGTCCTAGGCACATTTTGCGACAGGGAATTTCATTAGTGCAAGCAGTTTCTGAGCTCTGGGCACAGTACTGCACCTAAGATTTCAGATTAAAACTGCAGAATGGAAGGAAAGGAGGACCTTTTTCTGCCTCCCCACTTACAGCTACTCTCTTAAGATTGGATAAGAGACCCTCTTAAGAATATTAGGGGGGTGGGCAGAGGAAAGACTAGACCATGTGAAAAATGAACATAATATTTGTAGCTGCAGTTCATTCATTTTCAGATTTGTATTCTTGTTATAAAAAAGTGCACCTGGACATTCCGTTGTTGCACCCATAACCTAGGTTTAAGGTCTGTTTAGCTCCTAGCTTTCAGATCTCAGTTTCTAACACTGGATGAGATCACTGTGTTGACATCTGTACAAGGTCAGGAGAGGGGACCAGACCATTTCGTGTCATGCTATTATCAATAACAATTCAGCCCAATCCTCTTTTGCCTTTTGGGGAAAGAACTGTGACATGGGTAAGTGAAGAACCTATGGGTGGAATTCAACATCTTAATATCACAACAGTTCCATCAGCATTTCAGCTTGCCAGACATAACAATCTCACCTCTCCTCCTTCCATGTGCTGTTCTAAGTTTCTCCCAACCTCTAGAGCCAATGGAGGGGGAGTCCCATTGAGCTAGTGGGACATGTGGCACTGGCCCCCTCTAGTGTAACTGTTTAGCTGAATCCAGGCCTATGTCATCCATAGGAAGGTATAGTTAGGACTGTTCTTCTCTGCATTTCCATAAGAATTGGTAATGAAAATTGCCTCCAAAAGATACAGATTGTGCCTTCCTCTCATCACTCAGTTGCCGTATCCCTCTCCCACATGTCGAGGCTCAAGAGGCTAGATTTTCAGGGTCAAACTACTTCATTCCCATATATGTAGCAGCAAAGCCCCAGTTTCACATTAGTTATCACTGGAACAGAGGCATCCTGGAAATCAGCAGGGCCTCCTGGCAGTTCTCTCTGTCTAACCAGGCAGCTAGGATAGACATGAAGTTGTTGGTTTGCAAATACACACACAAAGAGAGAGACACGCACACAAAATCCTGCCAGAAGTGAGCAAACTGTGGCTTTGCTGCCTACATTAACTGTCTGGCTGAATGATAACTTTGTTTCCTGAAATGAAATGTTGCTGCCTTGCAGGCAGGGTAGATAGCAAAGCTTGATGGCAAGAGTTATGATTCCAAACACATTTTTATTCTTTGCATATCTGAGAAACCATAGGGGCAGGACAGTGCTTGCTGGGATTGTTGGCTGAGAGTGCTGTTGCCAGACCAATAAATAAACAAATAAATAAAAATTGGGGGGTCAAACTAAGAAATCCTGTGTTAAAACAGCCCAGAACACTCATCTCTGCGCGCCACATCATGCTACGTGGCAAAATCTGTGTGCACATCAGTCAACCAAATTCCCCTAGCTAAATTCATCTCAAGAAGTAAGTACAGTTTTTCAAACAGAGTAAACAGTTTCATGGAATTAGGAGCCTTTTCACTAAGATCAAGGTTGCCCCTTGAGATATAATGCCCTGAGAAGAATTGCTTTTATATACTAGTTGAAGGCAAGAGGGAGGGGTGTGTGGTGGGAAAGCATGACATTATACATAGGTAGAACTCCAACAAAATTTAAAAGCTTGACTCCAACCCTGACAGGAATTGTTCATGTTCTTCCCCACCCCACCCCAACGCCCAGCACAAGTCAATTCTGCACTAAAAGGTTCAAATCCCGCCAGAGGCAACTTAAAGCAGTGTACAGATGAAGTAAGCAGTGTACAGATCAACTCTGCTGAATAAAACTTAAAGTTTGAAGGTCACCTGTACTCACTCTGGCCCACTGTTAAAAACATTTCCTTTGTGTTTTTACAGTGCACTCCTTCAATCTCTTTATTATGCCCACCCTCTGTCCTTGAAGAAATTGTCTTTCTATCTTGTTTGTGGGAAACTTTGTTACCAAGGTGTATGTATCACCTCGTTTCACTGTGCGAATTATGGTTCTGTAGTCATAATAATAGCAACAATAACAGACTAATGATTTTGGAGAACAGAATGTATATGCAATTAAATATCATGTTCCTCTTCCTTAAAATTAGACAGAAGATTCGTTTTTAATAATTTTTATTTTAGTTAGCACAAGTTTCTCAACCCAAGTAAAAGAGGTACTGGGTTAATAGTGGAAGGAATTATTTAGAGGATGACAAAAGTCCCTTAGGAGGAATTCAGGAAAGAGGAATCGGCCTGCGGCAGTAGGGAGGAGATAGGGAGAGATATACCAGATAAAAGGTAAAGGTAAAGGACCCCTGATGGTTAAGTCCAGTCGCAGATGACTCTGGGGTTGCAGTGCTCATCTCCCTTTACAGGTCGAGGGAGCCGGCGTTTGCCTGCAGATAGTTTTTCCAGGTCATTTGGCCAGCATGACTAAGCCGCTTCTGGTGCAAGGGAACACCGAAACCAGAGCAGCGCACAGATCACTCTTTACCTTCCCACCGGAGTAGTACCTATTTATCTACTTGCACTTTTTGGCATGCTTTTGAATTGCTAGGTTGACAGGAGCTGGGACTGAGCAATGGGAGCTCACCCCATCGCCAACCTTCTGATCGGCAAGCCCAAGAGGTTCAGTGGTTTAGACTACAGCGCCAGGTAAGGGAATTAGTAGGAATATATTTGATGGTACATTTGTCCCTTCGTACAAGGTGTACTGAGCGAACAAGTGAATTCGGAACGGCTGGAATTAGGAAAAGTAAATAAATTTCTTGGTTTGGCGCCAAATGGGTAGGTGGCTTCATTTCAAGGCCACGAGCATCCTTGACCTCCTATTTTAAAAGCAAACACAGAGAAGCAGAGAGAAAATGGCCACAGGTGCACATCTTTGGAATGTGTGTAGGATATGGTGGCAATGCAGATTTGAGAAGTGTGAAGAACAGCAGAGATACTTTGCAGCCTCTTTGCCAAATGTGCCTCAGAGCCACATCATACTATTGTTCACCCGATAAAAAGGTGTCCCTGAATTAAATCTCTGGCTTTTCCCAATAAGCATTTTTCAAAATATCATAAAGGAAAAAGTAACAGCAGAAGAAGTTTTATTTAAGGAACCAAAATAGGCATTCTTGGGAAACATACCCAAGACCCATGTTTTCCAACATATTGCCGAATTCAGGGGCAGACTTGCTGGGGAGAATCAGAAAGTGGGAACCACCTCTCTAAACTCCTCCTGCACTCAGCTCTTCCCTGAAATTGCTCCCTGGCCATTCTGCACAGATATACACACCAGCTGGCTTCCGAAACTAGAAGCGACCTTAGCCAGGGAAATACTTAAGGAGGGAATCAGTAGGTGGAAAAAGCATCACATAGCAACATAGGAAGCTGCTGTATTACAAGTCACACCATTGGTCTGTTTTGCACAGTATTGTCTACACTGACTGGCAGCAGCTCTCCAGGCAGGGTTGGCTCCCAGCCCTAAGTGGGGAAGCCAGAGTTTGAACCTGAGACCTGCTGAATGCAAAGCAGAGGCTCCACCACTGAGCTATGGGTCCTCCCTCTTATTACATGCTGCAAATGGCTGCAGTCCCTACTTTTCATTGTAAGGGTGAATATAGCTGGGAACTTTATGTTACCCCTTGTAATGGACATTAGACTGAACTTTTGGCATAAGAGGCTCTATTTCTACTGTACGATACTGGTAGAAACCCACTCCCAGTCCTTTGGACTGGGTAGACCATACATCTAAAATTAAAGTGCAACTATTAAACCTTGTTCTTAAGGTCCGTGTTTGCCCTCTATGGGGAATAAGCCTAATTTTCATTCATACCCAACTCCAATCCTAAAGAATGCAAATACTTTACTATCAAAACCATCAGCCTGTCTTAATCCTCTCTTCCTCATCCTCAGTCTGCTTAGCACAGTACCCCCTGATTTCCTTCTCAGTGCCACACTCCCCTGTAACACTAGTGTGGATGCATTCTTTGAAGCATACCTGGTAAATCCTGCTTTAAAAGGTGCCCCAGTTATTTTAAATAGCCATAAACAGCCTGCTTTGGACAAGAACATTTCTTATAGTGCAGAAAACAGCTGGTTGCTTCAACAACCTGAGTTTCAATTGCAAAATTCAGCATTTCTGCCTGAGACTGCTAAAAAGGGGGTTCCATTCATAGTTGGACTACTGCAGGGCATTGTAGAAAAGTCTACTTTTGAAAATTCAGTGCATGACTACAAAACTGCTTGACCGAAACTTTGCAATGGAAGCACATCTGACTAGTGCTTCACTATCTTAACTAGCTCACAGTCCATTTCTGTACCCAATTCAAGGTGTTGCTTTTGACCTTTAAGACCTATCGGGACTTGGGATCAGGGTACCCAAAGAACTACTGCTCTTCACACATACCTACGCAACCCTTGAGAACTTCAGAGGACCTTCTTCAAGTGTCTCCATCCAGTAAGGTGTGGTGAGTGACTATAAGGAAATATAGTCTTTCCAGGAAAGGCTTCCTGGCTCTGAAATGCCCTCCCACATAGCACTTACCTTTGAGTCACTCCAGCACCAGCCTCTTTATCTGTTTTAGATTTATATATGTGACTATTTTTATGCTGTGTTTATACTTCTATTATTTTTGAATTTCAAATGGTTTTATTTCTTCTTGTGAGCGATGCTGGACACACAGGGCAGTCTATAAACACTGTAAACCAGGCTTGGGTTGCCAAACGTTGTTGGATTACAACTCCCATCAACCCTGATCATCAGCTAAGCTGGCTGAGGATCACAGAAGTTCTCAACCAACATCATCTGGGATCCAAAAGTTGAGGAACTCTGTGCCAATAAATAGCCTAGACTGGATGTTGACAAAAGCTCCTTCCTTGTTCCCCTTCTCTCTCACACACCCTATTATCTTGGTATTTAAATTGATGAATCAAAGCTTTGAGGGAAATAAGAACTCTGGAATTTTGGTGACCATACTACAGAGTTGCAGAAGCAGAAAGAATGGATAATACTGACTTGACACTGATATGTTCTGGATTATGAACTAGTCCTGACCTCACCAACCTTGCAACCTCCAGATGTTTTGGACTGGCTGGACAGGATGGGAATTGTAGTACAAACACCTGGAGGGTTTGTCAACCCTGGTTCTCCCCCATCCCCCAAATTCTTATTTCAACAATATTTCCTTAAAACTATTCTGTGAAGGCTAAAATGTAATACAGGTGTCTCAATAAACCTGTTTCATATTTTAGTCTTTGCGGAATGATTCTGCACACCTAAATTCAAAGGTGTGAGTGAGACGTCCAATCCACACATAATGGATGTGGGGAAAACCTTGCTGCTGGGAGGGCTACTTTAGTAAAAGAAGCATAGATTGGATGGTGGGGGCTCCAGAGGAAATATTCAGCTTGCAAAGAAGAAATCTGTATGCGAGGTGGAACTGTTCTCAGGACAAAGTCTGAAGGCTTGCTGAGTGTTCCTATACTTTTCTTAAGCCTGTTCAGGATGAGACCTATGTTGTTGTTAACATGAGGGAGCATGATTTCACATGTTTTATATAGTGAGTGCTCACGACTTTCACACCATCAGATTCCATTCAGTCCTCATAATCAATTAGAATGGCCCCACCAGCTGGAGAAAGCTTGGCCTCTTCCAAACAATAGGTTGCTATTTGAGTGCTGGAAAACCAGAATATTCCTGAAACAAATGCGCTTTCTTAAGGGAAGATGTCAAGAGTCCAACACAACAGAAGCAACAACTTTGCTTTTATTGTTGTGCTACAGACTGATCATCTGGAAAGGCATTTCGGTCTCATTTATCTCCTTGTTCTAGACCACTTTAGGAAATAAGAGTGCTCCCATTTCAGCTAAACATTTCATTTCCTCCCCACAAATCGTTGCCCCAAAGAGGCCAAATGAGAGTTAAAGAAGAAGGAAGTGGTATATTGTCGCTGCATTCTTTCCTCAGTGGTCATTTCTAACTAAAGGACCGATGAAAGGCATGTTTTGCTCCCTCCAAAATTAAATAAGGGAAGCTGCTAGTGCCATGCTGAAAATACAAGTCAGGGAAATCCTAACCCACCAGGGAATGAGCTGTAGATAGAGAAATTAGAAAGGCTGGTCTAAGCACTGAGTTTGGGGACTCCAGCTGCCAGCTTAATTACATCGGAAAACAAAGCGATAACAAGAGAAAGCATTACAAAGCCTGCAAAAAGCAACATATCCTAAAACCTCTGCTCCAGCCCAGGCTCCAAGTTCCAGATAAGAATGAAAATCGCTACCCCTTGGCAGGCTGGAGGAGGAATCCCAAAATAAAACATTAAGTTGTAGATGCCCTTACCTGGCCCATCCCATGCATTTCTCCAGCGCTGTGCTGCTCTGGCATCCCATATCACAAGCAAGGCCAACCTAGTCCCCCAAACTTGCATTTGGAATCAGAGTCATCCCTTGGCACTAGCTTAACAAAACTGGAAATCATGCTGGGGTTTCCTGACGCCTCTTCTTCCAAAGAGCCAGCTGCCTGTACCAGGATGAGAGACTCCTAGTTCTAAGCCAGCCCGGCGATTCCCACGTGTCTCTGCAGTCACATACAGAAAGTCTTCTCCCGCCACCGCTCCATCCCCTTTACCTGTGGACGAGCCCTCTCGACCTCCTGCACCACCACAAACTGAACACAACACACCTTTGCTCTTCGCGTTAGCCGATCCACAATAACCGCTACCTACATTCAAAGCAAGGTGGTCGCCGTTGATGCAAAAAGGGTGGGCGGGCGAGCCAATCCTTTACTTTAACAATCCTTGCTGGATCGCCTTGTACAATAAGGTAGTTTTTCAAGAGTTGCGGGGTAAACTAACCTGGGCTAAAATCGCGGAGCGAACAGGCACCGTAAAGAAAGACAAACGCGATTTGAGGGCGGCATAAGCTTCCGTGGGCTGTAAGGCACGGAGTGGGTTGGGTGCTAGTCCACGAAAGCTTACGCCACGTTTGTTTTTTTAAAAGGGCGAATAAATAAATCTGTTCCGTCTTTAAGGCGCTGCCTGCATAGCCTGCATTATTAGGCTGCCTCCAGAGCGGAAAAGTGCACTTCCATTTGCCTCCTCGGTGCCCAGGAATAACCCAGAGCATCACGTCTCTCGCCCACCCCGCTCGCGCTGCATCCTCTCGCTTAATAATAGAATTGGGGGAGCGAGGGAGCGAGATTGAAGCCTGCCTGCCGCTTGCGTTGGCCAGAGAAGCGGCGTCCTGGGTGCCCCCTCCCGCCCCGGGCAAGAGGGACTTGCCAGGAGCCCCCGTCACGTCCTGCCTTCCCCTTGCAGCCAGCTACCTTCGGAAACGAGGCGCCGCTCTGGGCGCGGGCGCCCGCCTCATCTCAAGGGCTTCCAGCCAGAGTCGCCGGCCGCATCTCCCCTCGGTCCGCAGCTCAGGCTCGCTCGGCAGCGGCGGCGCGCGGCCACGGCGGGAGGACCATCCTCCGGTGTGTCTCTCCTCGGGGCTGAGCTCTGGCTCTCGCCAGCCCACCGCCCCCCCTTCCCCTCCCCTCGCACGACGACGCACGCGCGACCGCCAAAGGAGGAGACCCACGCGCAGGCTGCTCCGACCCTCCCCGCGCGCCTTTTCTTTCTCGCTGCGGCGGCGCCCGCTTCCTTCCCACAGACGCTTCGGCGCGGGCTGTGAGGTGGGCGAGGGTGGGCGAGGGCGGGCGAAGGGGGAAGAAAAGTCCCGCGCTTTCGTTCGCAGCCGAGCCGCCGAAGTATCCTTTCGGCAGTTGCTGCTGCTCTCCAGACCAATCTCTCTCGAACCGGTGCGGACCTATTGGCCGACCGCCTTCCCTGGAGAGCGAGGAGGGGTTTTGTTTTTTGTGTTTGTTTTTTTTATACCGGCGGAGGTTGAGCTCCCTTCCAACCGCACAGCCAGCAGCAAGGAAACGGTGCAGGCGGCGGCGGCGGCGGCAGCATCAGGGAGCTCCCCTTGCCGAGCCAAATCTGCAGCAGAAGCAGCTGCCGGCCCCTCCCGCCGCGGCCAATCTCCGGGGTCAGAGCGCAGCCTGCGCTCTGCTCTGCCTAACTGAGGAAAGCGCGGGCGAGGCGGCGGGCGCGCGTGGGGGAGGGTGGGGGGACCCCCCGCCGGGCCTCTCCTCCGCAGCGCGCTTCCTTTCAAGCGAAGGGAATTCGGCGTGAGCAGGCGCGCGCGCCACACCGATTCCGCCTGAGGCGATTCGGCGGTGGCATCGGACCCCGGCGCGAGCTTGCTGCTGCCGGCGGTGTTTGTGCTCTCGCCGTGCTCTTGTCCAACCAGCGGACAACTTTCCAGCTTCCAGATGGCTAGCCTGAGCTTCTCTCTCGCTCTCTTAAAGGCGCCGACGCCGCGCTAAAAGATGTCGGGGGTTGTCAGGCCGGAGAATCTCTGGAGCGGCCGCTGTCCGGAGCGCGCGCAACTTCATCCGTCGCGGCTGACCGCTGCGGGGCGCTGTGGGGCTCGCTGAGGAGAAGACCGCGAGCATCTCTCAGTTAGGGATGCCTCCCAAGTCAGGCATCGCCCGTATGCCAGACATACATTTCGGCTCCCTAAAATACTTATGAAAGCTTCTCCAAGGATGTCAGGGCTGAGGTTTATAGTACCAGCTTGGTTCAATTGAATGAAGTTTTTTTTTATTATTTATACTTGATAGATACCTTATAAACAAATCAATGAAACATAACATTGGGCTATAAAAATCTCAGCATAACAACCCAAACACACCATCAATATCACAGGAGCTTTTTGAAAACAACCCCCCCCCCCCACCAGCCGTGCCACACGGACTAAAATGAGGAGATTTAAAAATGGGGGGGGAGTCAGGCTGAAGTTAAAAAGACAACAACATGAACACCATGTGTGCTTCCTTTGGGAAAGCATTCTATGGGGGGGGGGTGCACCACCAAAAAGGCCCTCTCTGTCCTGACCACCCTCCAAAGTATAGACAGAGGTGGCACTCAGATAGGGGCTGAAGGAGATACAGGTAGGAAGTACATACAGAAGGAAGTCTTCCCTCAGGTATGGACAGCCCAAGCCATGTATACTTTATAGGTCATAACCAGGATTTGAAGCGGGTCCAGAAACTAATTGGAAACCAATGAAGGTGAAAATAGACTGGATCTACTGAATAAGTACCAGTAGGTCTAAATTATTTCCCGGCCAGAATTGACTAATCTTCACTAATTCTCTCAAAGTGGCCTTGCGGCCCCAGAGTTTGCATTATTTGAAACTGACAGACCCAACCTTTCTCACCATTTGAAGGGAATTTACTGAGTATGTGATAATGCATCTTTTCGTTTTCTTGGTTCAACCCTACAAGGGTACATAGTACACCTAGGGAGCAGGTCCCTTTCTCCCTGGAATATCCTCATGGTGACTGTGTGAAGCCCACCATGTTGACTGTTGCACTCGGGGCCTCACACCTGACACAGTGAAAAAGAAAACATGTTTGCAGATTGTATATCTCATAAAGGGACATTCAGTAAACGAGCCCTATATCTTATTTAACTTTCCTCAAAGTGCCATCTGATGCATATTTTCTCAGCAGAACCATTGAACTTAATAGGACTTACCTGCAAATAAATGTGAATAGGATGTAAGCCTCATTCATACATTCCACTGTAGACGGTCAGGTTAAGCTGACATGGTGTTGCTAGATTAATACAGTGAAGCTGTAAAAGACATGTTGATTGCTATTGCTGTCAGGTTAGGAGATATCAGGCCCCTAAGTCTTCCCTGTGTGTTAAAATTCTATCTGGTTAAATTCACAAAAATGTGGTTTGTGACTTTTGTAGCTGTGAATGAAAATTGCACCAAAGGCCCAGTTCCATAGGTGGTACAATGGAACAATAGCCCACCCAGAAAACTGTCTTCCCCACCTTTTGTTCCTGTCTTGCTGGCAGAGTGCAATGCCTTACTATTCAAGCTGTTTGCTTTGGCTGCTGGCTGGAACTCAGGACTTTGGCAGCATGTATTAAATGGTTTTATGAGCAAGCAGTTCACCCCCTTTGCCAATGCGTTCATGTATACTTTCATACATTCTGCCTTAGCTCCAGCCAATCGCTATGGCTTGCTTCAGCTTTCTCTGAGATGCAGGCAGAATGCACTAATAAGGAGAATCTCAGCAAAGGGACCAGAACACTTTGGCATAAACATCTTGCCTGAACCTAACTGAAGGATGGGAGCGAAAGACACATGGATAAGTCTGAGGCAACCAGTTTGAGGCATTACGTGGGAGGTCCTTGACTGCATCTGCTTTTCTACCTCTTCTCCTTCTTAGGG
This sequence comes from Podarcis gaigeae, assembly GCF_964106915.1. Classification (NCBI taxonomy): domain Eukaryota; kingdom Metazoa; phylum Chordata; class Lepidosauria; order Squamata; family Lacertidae; genus Podarcis; species Podarcis gaigeae. Next base: position 51,657,336 of record NC_139678.1, on the reverse strand, counting down.
GTGCACTGGAGCCACGGCACAGGGGAAGCAGTGATCCCTGTATACTTTCCCCTACATTGCTCTTGGGGCTTCCCATGAGATGGGATGAAAGAGTTAACCTCTTTTCTCCTACATTATAGCCCCAAACTAATTTTGGGGCATCCTGTGTGCATTTCTTTTCTTTCAGGAAAATAAAAATACATTGGGAGATCCAATTACAGTTCTTCCTCATAATGTTTAGTTTGTCCCTAAATAAAAACATTAATAAAATTTTAATTAGAATTTTAAATTAAGCCTGCAATCTTAAACATACTTAGCTGGACATAAATCTTGCTGAAATCAGTATTACTTGCTTCTAAGTATATACAGTTAATTATCGGCACATTAATGTGAAACATAACAGTGCTTCTGTTTGGAAAGGATTAGTATGGGAGACAGAACTTTCCCCCACAGACTCTGCTTCACCACTTCCTGGCCTCTCACTAAGTTTTTTCCTGGTCTTGCAACACTATCATATGTGGCCAACTACTGCGCAGTTTCCTATTGATATCCCACAACCCTTGCTTCCAATTACTGGAAAATTTTGCTGGGGCTAGTTTGACACAGCACATCAGCAACATATCACCTTCTTGTTCAAAAAGGTCACAATTGTCCTTGGTTAGTTATAGGTCAGTTGCAATATGGCAGTAGCCTGGATTGGCTGTGGTCATCACTGAGCCCCTATTCGACCAGCACTCAAATATGTCAGATTGCTGTTGAGTCAGTTTGACCCAGCAGTAGCACTGTAAGAAACTATCTTCAGGAGGGGAAATGCACCCTGGGGTTGTATAGGTTCCTAATATTTTTGCCATGGAACCCCAAAACCTGGGGAAACATGGGAGGATAGATCTCTCATGGGTACAAAAGCTAGCATCGGGGTGGTGCTGAAAAATCAAAGCAAGCAGTTCCAAGGAAGAGGAGAGGATGGGGCTGCTGTAGGCTGCCAATCACAAATTTGTATGATGAACTGCTAGGGACTAGATGGAAATATGGAACAGAAGGACATCATTCCTCCACTCCAGTGACTTCCCTAATGCCAATTTGCTGAGGGTTTTTGTTGTTGTTGTTGCCTGAAAAAGCCTTACTCAAATTCCTGTTTTGTCATCGTTTTGCACTGATTGGGTGTGCTAGAAATAATACTGCCTGCCATAAGCACACTGGATCTGTGATGTGATGTGCTTAGAAACTTCCCTGCAGCTACAGGGAGGAAAGTCTTCCATGTGTAATATATACTGAAGCAGTAATTAAAAACTATACTGGAGGAAACCACCTTAGACAAGGATCTAAGCCGAATAAGAGAGTCAAGGCTTTAAATCGAAGTTCAGTTATGTGAAGTCTTCAAACAGTTGTGGGGGGGGGGGAGAGTGTTTGGTGAATTTCAAGGTGACCCAAGTCAGTTATCTAAAAATAGGAAAGATGTTTCCAGCATCTCCAAACATTTGTGTGTTTCCCCCTCCGTCCAAATGTATTTGAATACGGGTCTTATGTCTTCTGCTGTATTCTACACCCACTTCTGGCAGTTAACAGTAAGAGCCCATTTATAATTCTGGATACCGTAATGGCAACATTCATTTTTATGGGTCCCATCTTGCTTAGTGTGTGTTTAATGTGAAGTCCAAAGGGTTATAAAGAATTACAGTAATTATTATTTAACACTGCGTTTAGAAATACTCTCGCTCCCAGAGGAATGTGCTGCTTAATAGTCAGGTTTGACTGTGATCAGGCAGGCTCACGTATGACCAGGCATAGGTAGCACCCCACAACATGACCAAGATGCTGTGACCTGGGCTTAAAACCTCAGATTACAAATCCATTATCATTGCCAACCAATTTGGGTTTGGTTGAGTTTGAACCCTGGAGTCTTGTCTCAGATGTTCCCGAGTCTCTAACCAAACAATGCACACAAAAATGTATGTGTTAGTGAAAAGTCTACACAAAATTGCAGACATTCATGAGAATAATGTATGAAAATGCATTCTGTTAGGGGATAGTCATTTTCAAAAATGCAAATACTATATAAGCTTCCATACAAAAATATGTATATTAGGAGAAATGTGCATGAAAATGCTTACTAGATGATAATACAATGTAAGGTTGGTGATTATTTCCCCTCAAACCGTGCCTTGGGAAGGTTAAATGCAAGGCATCTAAGACAAGCTCCTCCAACTCAAGGTCAGTATTTGAGAGGCATCTGGGGGCATCCAAGGACTGGACTGTGATACATGCATCCTGAGAAGTCTAGGAAAAGAAGAAAATATTGCTTATGGTTCTAACAAGTACTAACATATAATTCAGGTTCTAAAAAATCAGTGAAAATAGCTTTCTAAAATCACGACACACACCCAGAAAATCATAAAACTTCAGGCTAAGGCGCAAACTCAGCATGTACCACTGAGCACCTGGGAATATTCTTCTAATACATGCTTCTTATCCTGATGGAGAAATCACTTATCAAACATGCCTTTGGCCTGAGGGTAAAAATTGTTTATTCTGGGAGTCAGCTAACCTTGGTTAGTTCAACCTTCGGAAGAAAAAAAAGTAATAGGCTAGGTTTATTTTCTCACTGGCATTTTGCAGAAGCTGATCAGGAACATAGATTCTTTACAAATGTAGAGAGTTGTATCACTTCAACAGAAGAAGCAGTGGTATATTTTGAGTGACTCCCATGACTTTCCCCATATCGATTGATTGATCAATTCATATTATTTGTACGACGCCTTTCCAAAGTTAAGACCATGCTCAAGGTGGCTTACAACATAGAAAAAAAGTTACATGACTACAAACATAACAAAAGTAGTCATAAACAATAAATCAAACATAAAAAACACATAACCAAATCGAACAATTTTATGTAGAAATTGTTCAATTTGGTTATGTGTTTTTATGTTTGGTTTATTGTTTATGACTACTTTTGTTATGTTTGTAGTCATATAAGATACAATATAAAGATACAAAAAAAAAAATAACAGCAATGATTCCAGCCCAACAAAACAATACCCCAGCCCAAGCCCAGCAGCCTCAGCCTCCAAGGCAGGTGGGAAAAGGCCTGCAAGCGAGAGCAGGTCTTCTAGGACTCACCACCAAGATGATATCCATGAGGTCTATGATTAGGCTGTATCAGTTCCTTTAAAAATCAGAGAGTTCCTTTGCACATATGCATTGATAATAGACCTGACAGTCTTGGGGCATAGTAGTGTCCAGGGGCTTGCAGCTTAGAGTGCCTGTTCCAGGACACATTCACAGAGCACAAGCACATGAGATACCATCTTGCACTCTACCGCTAGTGATACAGGAGAGGGATTTATAGGGTGACATATTTTTTGACAGCATTGAATTTGTCTGTCCAAAATGTTCTGCCAGCTAAGAACACAAGAGCCTTCCTGGATCAGACCAAATGCCTATTATTCAAACATTTTGTTTTCCATAGCAGCCAACTAGACACTTGTTGTTCTCCAGCGACTGGCATTCAGAGGCCTCTCATCCTCTCTGCAGCCATCAGTTCTAGTAGCCATTACTAGCTTTATCATCTAGGGATTTATCTAATGTCATTAAAGTTGATGGCCATCCCCTATTCTATGCTAGTGAATTCCACAACTATGTGCTGTGACTCTTGTCAATACAGAATCTTCTACAGTTCAGCTACATTGAATGACCCATCAAATTATGCATCAAATTGTGTCTCTGTTCACTTTCTCCACTTGATGCATATTTTTTAGGTCTATAACATGTTCCTCCTTACTCACCTTTTTCTGTAAACTAAAAAGCCTCAATCTTCACCCCCAAAACTTTTGTGTGTTGTTGTTTTTTGTAAACATGCCAGGCTCTTTGTGTGGTGTCCCCCACATTCACCAATACCCAGCATGATAAATAAGGGAGATATTTAATATAACCCTTCCCCTGTCCACCAGTTCTCTGGTTATGTATCCTCTCCCCCTAGGTGCCCCAACCCTATATTTCTCCCTACCCAGCTCTGGGAGTAGTAAGCCTGACTGGGGTGGGGTAGAGTATAGGAGAAGGGTCAGTCAGCAATGGAAGGATGAATCAGCCACATCCGCCACTAGGGATGGGGGATAAATTTGATTTAGTTCACATTTAAAGCAAACCTACCAAATCTGCACTTTTTGAAGTATTATTTGAACTAAAGCAGATACCTTTTGAAATTAGGATTTCTTCCAATTTTGCAATACAAGCAATCTGTAGAAAATGCACATAGTAGGGTAAAGTGTGCACTAAAATACATATATTAGTGAAAATAACATACTAATAGGTATTGCCTTACAGGAACGTCTCTATAAAACCATATATATTTGTCCAAACAGCATACAAAAATGTGTTTTGGGGAGATTTTCTCCTGAATTTTCATGAGGTTTTTTAATTAAAAAACCAGATTGGTGTGGAAATGTGGAAATTTAAGATTGGGAAACAAAGAAGCAGAGAGAACTGGAATTGAAGGACTTACTCATCCCTATCACCCACCCACCAATTCTCCTCTGCCAGAGTCCTTGCCCTGCCCACATTACCAAGCTTGCCAGGATAGTACATTGCTCTTACCAGCTGTTAATCCAATTCTTGTCCATGGCTTCTTGCCTGTATGGACTTTTCCATTCTTACAGTCCATGGCAACCTTCCGTTGCAAACTGGGTTTTCTCAGGCTGCTTGTTGCTGTAATTTTGAGATCCCTCATGGGAGCCACCAAACAGAAGCAGGCTCGCCGGTACTGGCGGGAGAGAAAGGAGCTCTTTATTGCGATATAAACTCGCCCAAAAATCTGGGGCCATTCCAAGCCAAGCAGCAAGACGGCACAGCCAGCATTTGTTTGGGGGGTAGAAGGGAATCGGGAACAGGCAGTATGGCATACAAATGAATGCCACAGAAGGCAGCTGGCTCTTGAGCTAAGTGTGTCACTATTGCTTTTGACACTAGAGACTAGCAGCAGAAACAAACAAGCAGGCTCAAAGAACTCTAGAAGCAGAAGGTGCTGTTTACCATTCAGCAAAAGCTAAAAGTTCGGTGGGCATGCTGTCTCTCCTCTCCCTTTGTATGCTCCTAAGAAGCGACATGGTTTTTGGAAAACAAAACATACTCATGCTTTTATAAGGAGTCCTTGCAGAAACCAGACTGGATTATTTTCCTCTAAGCCACCCCTTGGAATCTCATCTTCTGAACTGCCCTTAATCTGAAAATATGTATTATTTATTTATAGATATAAATAGCTCCATCTCACCTCAACAAACATCCATCTCAACTCTTATCATAATTTTTCAACAAAGTTGCTGGCACTAGGAGGGTTGCTAGAGAGTCACTCTGGTACCAAGACAGAATGTTCACCCTGGACTTAAAGAGACCCAGGTTCAGATATGCTGCTGTGAGACTGAATTCATGGAGGAACACACCAAGGGTCAGTTCAAATGCTACAAAATGTGCAAATGGTCTGCTTGGGTGAGCAACCAGCTCTCGTGGCAAGACCAAGCAACTTTGCAAGCTGGCAATACAGGAGTCCATAATGTACACAAAAGTAAGAACCAAGAGAAGACCTCCATTGCTCTCCAAAACTTGTATATCAAAACATCTGATGGACTGCATGTCTCTCCATTGATGGCTATTATGTTCTTTCAATATCCAAGACGAACAGCAAATAGTTTGCAGCAAATGTGCTCTGCACTGTGGGTTGTATCCAATGTCAGACCTACTCAGAATAACCTCACTAAAATTAAAGAAACATCTTCTTCCAATAGATTATAATTCTACCTTGAAAAAATGTTTTAAATGTTTTATTATTAAAAATAATAAAAATTTATGGAATTTTGAAACTGGGAAGGAGGGCTTATAAATTTGCTCACAAAATTGTTCACAAAATTGATGTAATTGTGCAGTGGGTAGGTATCAAAGCTAAACCTAAGATCTATGATGAAATCTATGATGAAATCTCTGCTTAGCCCTAGATTCACTGAGTATACAACCTGCAACCTCAGTTTCCCATATGAAAGCAGAGATTAACTATGCACCCTTCAAAGACAAGTGTGATAAACTTCTGTATAGAATTTTTTTAATGCATAACGGAAGAGTTTTACCATAAATTGCAGGTTACTTTTGAATAGTGTTAATAATATTCATTTGATTTTTCTTCTCCATTATTTCAAACACACGTGCAGCCTTTCGTATCGCCACCCCCCACTGAGCTTTGTTCCTTCTAAAAAAACTTCCTTCTTCTGTATTGTTATTTATTCGATTTTGGTTCTGGGAAGGAATAAAGAGTGTTAATACTACTGGCAACATAGTCGGAGCCTGTGTTTATTTGTAATAAAAATAAAATTCAAATATGATTTCTTTAGCAAATAGGAAATGAAATATTAATCTGAATTTTCATGCTTTCCACAAGAATAAAGTCAACCAGCTTGGCTTCTGAAAGGAAAACAAAAATAACTCAAAATGTAAATTTAAAAATATATATATAATCATGGGAGAGGGGTGGGAAACTTGACTGATTGAGGTTAGCAGTTCTGCATCACTTCCTCTGCAAACGCAAGGTAGCTTATGTTGATAAGGAAAGGAAATAAGGCAGTGAACAAGGTGGGTGCTGAATGCATGCGATTAGCCACCTTGGTTGTGACCCTACCTTAAAACTAGTCATGGAAATTGCTCACAGCTATACCATTCTAAGTATGACGTATCAAAAAGGCTGTTGCCAAACACAGGGCTGTAGCTAGGGGGTGGCGAGGTTGGTCCTCACTAGGGGCACAGGCGAGGGGATGCACAAAATCGGCTTTAAAATATGTCCATAAATATATCTATAAATAAAAATATCGACTATTTCCTCATAAGAAAAGGTTTTAAATAGAGGGTGAATTGAATGGAGGAGAGGCGGAAAGAAGAGCTAATTTGTCCATGGCTAGGGGGTGCAATCTGGACAGTTTTGCCAGGGGCGCAAGGTCACCTAGCCACTGCTCTGTGCTTCTATAGTGCAGGGAAATAACAGTATGTGGTCTTTTGTATGTATGGGGGGGGTGGTATTCTTCCTGATAACAATGCAACCGCATTGTCTGTATCCAAAGATGAATTTTCACTAGGAACCTAACAAAGTTATAGGTACAGCCTTTCAGGCTTGCCCATATTTCAAATCCTCTCTGTGCGTAGATTCTGCAACCATTCAGTGCCGAAGTCAGGCAGACACAGGAACACAGGAAGCTGCCTTATATGGAGTCAAACCATCATGGTCTGACTAGCTTAGCATTGTCTATCAGCATCTCCCAGTAGGACTGGGAATGCCTCCAGTTTGAAACCCTGGAGAGCCCCTGCCAGTCAGTGCAGGGAGTGCTGAGCTGGATGCAACAATGGTCTGACTCGGTGTAAGGTGGCTTCCTTTGTTGAGATCCCCTCCAGATACTTCCTGCTTATCAAGACAACTGCCTTCTCTCTTCCTTGCCTTGATAACTCATCCCTTGCCCATTATTGTAATTTGAAATTAAACTGAAACGCTTTTTCATTGGCTGTAAGCGCTGCTTCGTGCAGTGTAGTAGTTCAGGTGATGCTAGTGTGGAGATTTGCCAGATGCTATCAGACAGAGGCACTTGCTTTTGTTCGGTGCCTGGGAGTAATCGTTCAATTTTTCAAATTGAAGAAGTAACTTTTTTGAGCTATTTTAGCTTGTTGTCTTGCCCTGGCGTTGTAACTTCATCTTTAGCTATTTTAGCACTTTAGTCGTAGTAATTTGATATTTTAGTGTTTCTTTTCATTTGGTGCAGTCTGCTCATTTTTTCTCCCTGGATAAGTCTTTTCATTCATTCAGTATTGTCCATTTTGACCCTCAGCAGCTTCTACCCAGTCAGTTATATATTTCTTTAAGTGTTTCGATCATCTGCTTGGAAATATTTCTTGTGTTAACCATAAAAGGGGCTGTTAACAATGGTTCAGCTCCTCTTTGAGGAAAACTTACTACTTTGTGATTTGTACTATGATACAGACACCTGAGCATATTTTAGAACTGTTGTCCTGAAGACAGGCAAATGGTTCCGTAGAGAGGCAGCTCTTGCAGAGTCTAGCACAACCCACCTGCGAATCAAAGGACATCTTTACATCTTTGTATTGTGGGAGGGAAATAGAACCCCTGTGACCCATATGGGAGGGGGAGTAATTAATAAAAGAATCAGATAGGTGCCTGGATTCAAAACATGGGGCTAAACTCACACTCCAGCAAAATAGAGCCCCAAAGCAGAGTTTAAACTCACAAAAGTCAAGGTATAGTATAGCATTAGGAATATAATGTATAAAGTATAGCATTAGGAATATAGGTTGTTAGACCCTTTTGTCCCATTTAGTCTGCTTGCAAACAGCACTCCCCTCTTTTCTACCCTTCTTGCAATGAACAGATCACAAAATGCTAAGTAAGTTAAAAATGTTTTAGTTACAGATTACTTACTTATCTAAGCAGCAGCAAGGAGAACATGGGCAGAATACTCTTGGGTAGAAAATACAGAAAGTTAGCTTCAAATACACACTCTAAGCTTGGACTAAAGCTTAGACACATCCTTCCTCGTTGGTTACATGGCACCGGGGGGGGGGAGGGGGAGGAAGATAAAGCTTCACTACTTCCCTTATCAGAGAGAGAGGGCATGACCTAGCTGAGTCTAGGGATCTAACTATGTGGTCTTAACCCCTTCATGCTCTAACTAGCACTCACGCCTAGTTATGTTTGACTGCAATTTCCCATGATTATGGTATCAGATGGCTGACAGTGGGAAACACTTCATAAATGCCCAACATCCAGCTGGGCATTAATTGATCAGCTAGTTATTGCATGTTATGTCTCCTGAGAGATAAGTATGAGACGTATATTGGCTCAAGCAGATCAGTTGGTATATATAGGGGCAGGAGCCAAAGGAGCATTTCCCAGATGGAATATTAATGAAAGATCAGGGTAATTGCTGGACTTAACCCTATTGGATTTTTGCTTGCCCTGTCACCAACATGCCCCATTGTTTAAATATAGGTTTGCCCTATCTGAAAGTTAGTGGCCTTTCAGCAAAACAAATTGGGGCAAAATTCAAAAATCAGTGTTGTCCGCCCCACCCCACCCCCCAAGGTAGATTTTGTTCCGTTCCTGTTCTATCTTAAGATCCACATTTTTAAAATAAAAATACCACGCAAATAAAAACTCACCCCCTTAGAACATTTGCTGGCAAAGCATGGCTTCAGGCTTGCTGCCTCTGTCCCAGCAAGGCAAATCAGTCCCTCACCATCAGCCTAGAGGTTGTAGAGTGTATGGGATGCATCCTTTGAAGCACAGCCAGTGCTTTTTCCAGGGGGTACTTAAGGGTATACAGTACTGGCACCTCATTTGTTGTTGTTGTTGTTGTTGTTAAAAAGTGTGGTACTTACTGTAACGACTTCATGATGAGTAATACCACCTATTTTTCTAGGGGTGGGGCAGCAGTGACTGCAGCAACTGCAATGTAGAGTCCCATATCAATGTTGCCCTCTGTCAAGTTTTCTTTAGGAAACAATGAGGCCATTCAGGGTATCCTGGAGCTGACACAACGCCACTCTTTTGGTCTGTCTGCCTAGGCTGCCAATGGCCATGTGTGCAAGACCAGACAGCATAAGGTAAACAGGTTGTGGGACCAGCACCAGGGAATTCCAAGGAGTCAGCAAGATCAACAGCAGAAGCATTAGTAACCAAAGCCAGTTCTGCGTTGCGGACACGAGTCTGCCCACCCACACCCATCCATGAGATTCTGGCAGGGATTGCCTGCATTAACTGCTGAAGCAACCTAAACTGTTTTAGCATGCCATGATGAAACAGGGATGTATGGTAAACTCGTGTTGATAACAGCCTTGTTTCATCCCTGTGATTTGCTTCGAGGGTGAACTCATGTGAGCGGAAGGCTTGTAGTCAGAACTCAGCGCTGTGAAAGCAGGGGGCTGATTCAGGATAAATATACGAGCACTTTGAGGTGATATATAAACATTTGGCTAAATCAATAACCCTGTGAGGTTCAGTCTGCTCTAAAAGATTGTTCTATATGTCTCAAATAAAAGCACCTCTAAGAGCTGCTAGCATTTTTGTGTATAAAACGACATAACCATTGCAAGTTCAAGGTGGCCATAACTTCTTTGGCTACAAATATATTCATTGTACTCCTCAGAGCCCCAGCTTTCTGTGGATTCTTACTGGTTCATCAGAAACCCGTGTAAAAGTTTTGCTAGGATTACATGTATATATTTACCTTATTTGCATGGTACAGTAAACTATAGTGAATGGTTTGCTGTGAACATGCCAGTCTGGGCCACTTGGTTCCTTCCTGCTACCACACAAGAGAAACGAATTACAATTTCTGGCTTAGCATTGCGTCCAAACAAGGGGTCATGGTTTATTTCCTTTCAGACAAACACAATGATCTGCAGTACAGGTTTGTTCTGGACTAGTGATTGTGGTTTGTGCACCCTGTTTAAGAGGAGCAAACTGGCTCGCCTGATACTGAAAACAAAGGTTCAGAGTCTCTCTGTGTTTGTATTCTTCTTTAGCCTCCAGACATACTGCCCAGGCTTGCGCCCCAGGGAGGTCATTCGGTGCTGCTAATGCAGCAAAAACAATGCAAGAGGCAGCAGTTTAAGTTACAATTCTCTGCAGCCACAGCAGGCACTGGGATTCTCCAGTGGGTTGACTTCACCCCTGGAGGGAGTCTCTCAAGGTCTGTCTCTCAAGATAGACTAATGTCAACAATGTGTGAATCAAGAGAGGAACCAGTGATGCTCAAGGCATCTAACAATTCGACAAATAAAATATGGAAAGATAATACTTTTTTTAAAAAAACACACACACATACATAAGTAAGCCAGGTAAACATCAATAAAAACAAGTTGCAACGCATTAAAAAGTCATCTTAGAGGCCAAAGTTCTGGCTAATACCTTTGCCAGTTGGTGGAAGGTCATCAGAGATTGTAATAGCTGGGCTTTCCTTGAGCTGGTCCTGCCAAGGAACCATTTGGAGAAAAGTAGGAGGGGAGGAGTTTGTCTCTCTACTCTAAAGATGTCGTAAGCTCTAACAAAGAGGGTCCCATGACACATGTGCAGCCGCATCACATTTGCAACAGCAGTGGAGAGGACATGTTAGCTTAGGGGAGAATTTCTTGTTGCAGAGTGACACAGAGTGTTCAGATTGATAGAAGATGAAATGTGATCTCATTTACAGCAACCAACGTGTTACCCACAACGCAGGGGTCTGGCTCCCCTGAACCCAACCGAGCATAAAGTGTTATGTATATTGTGCAAAAGGACAGGCAATCATACAGCCAGGCCGTTCTGATGTCCCTTCCCACAGCAGTGCCTGCATTAGGAGGCAGCCCCCCCCCCAAAAAATAAACCAGCCTCCTCAAGATACTTTCTATCCCCACATTCTCCCCTCTCACCTCTTGCCTTCCCTCTTTCGTCTGCTGGGAAGTGATCTGCACATTCTCCACCACCTCAAGGCACAACAGAGGAGACTGCTTCCAGCTGTGCCACATCAGCTTTGAAAAAGCCTAGCAGGATCCTAGCATGAACAGGAAGGCACAGTGTTGTAGCTGCAGGGCTTCCCTAAGGCCTGAAAGGGTCACAAACAAAGCAGAAAGGCATTTTTGAATCCAACTTCCTTTCTCCCTTGGTAAAGGCAGTCGCTGCCTTTCTGCTTCCAGAGAAACCAAGATGCAATACAAGGATACTTTTTGTGGACCAATGCTTCGCTGGAGTTGGACAGAGTGCAAGTGTAGGCATACGGCAGCCCTGCATTTTGGACTCATGTGAAATGGTGTTCACTGGTCAAATGCATGATCCTTTATGTTCCATGTGCTGAAGGTTTCATGAGCTTGCCATTCATTATCCATCCTAAGGGTTTAAGGCTTATCCGGGCAAACATGGGTTAACTGTACCTCAATTGCAGTTACCCTTCTTGTGCAATCCCAATTCAAATCCCTCTCCCTGTTATATAAGTTCCCCAGGCAAGAGGTTACACATCAAAGGAAGGCTGTTCTCAGTGTTTGGTCAACATCACTTCCTTATGATCAAAGGAAGGAGCATGAAATTGACATGTACCCTTTTTATTTGAAAAGGGCAGATGAATTGGAGAAGGAGGGACCACAAGGTGACTGTGAAATGGTGGGTGCATGACATCTTTCAATTAAGATGTCATGGGAACTATCCAATAGCTACCTATAACACTACTACAAAATCCAGCCCACACAGCACTCAACATATTGTTCAACTATCGCAGGTTGGGAGAGATATCAGGTTGTCTCAGCAACATATTGTGTTCTGATGGCTGGGAAATGCACAACAGGAGCGCCACCTTGAGGAGAAAGGTCAGGATCACCCACAAAACTGAGTACAGGTAACTCACAACTTATGTGAGGGCTACATTCTGGGCTATTGTGCATATAAGCAAAATTGTGCAAAACCAGAACACTTAAAAAAAACAAAAACTAGAAAACTGTGGAGGAGGGGAATCACAACACTAACTGATGAGGAATGAATGCAGCTTCCAGTGTTCCACTTAGTCTTCCTCCTTCTCTTCTTGCTGGATGCTGCTGCAGATGATATGACCAGGGGGATTGACCAGTAGCCAGAAGAAGTGCTTGGCTGTGGTTCAGACCCAGAGGTGGGTTGCTTGGGCACATCTGCTGCTGGTGGTGCTTTCTTAGTGAGGAACATGGTGATTGGCAACTACTGCTGTTGTCTCTTGAGCTCATCAAACGTTTCCTTGTATGGTCTCAGAGTGCCTGTAGCCCCACAGAGGATCTTGAAGCTGTATTCCATGGAAGGATCAAACTGCAATCAGATCTTTATAACTTGAAAAAGTGGAGAAGATTCCTGCAGCTTGCTAGCTCATGCTCCCCACCCCCACCCTGTGATATAGCTAGCTGCTCAGGTGCCTGGGGCGGGGACGTGTCCTACAGCTGGGGGCGGGGCGAGCCACCCATGGGGGCGGGGCAAGCCTGACGCTTGGAGCCTCCGCTGCCTCCTCCTCAGCTGTAGGGTGGCTGAGGGAGAGGCAGTAGGCAGACGCAAGTCCCACACTGCCATTCCAGGCAGCGCGGAACCTGCAGGCGCCTAAGCCACCACGTCATACATAATAAGTTTCGTGAGCCCAATTTTTTATTTTTTTATTTTAAACTCATTTGTCACCTCCCTCAGTGAGGTGTCACACCCGAGGCGGACCGCACCCCTCCCCGCACCCCCTTCCTCCACCACTGCCCCCATCCTCGTCCTTGCATTCTGAACTTAATATGACCAGTTTCCCCATCTCTTAAACAACCAATACCTGTTGGCCCTCAATTAGCTTTTGCAGTTCTTCCTGGATGACACCAACAAACCCATCACCACCCACTTGCTTGGCCGTCTGCACAATGTCCTCCACCTCCGCGGCAGTGCTCAGAAATTCCTGCATATGTTAACTAAACATAAGTTGCGACAAAAAAAATTCCTTCCAGTAGCACCTTATTTTTTTTTTTTTCAAAATTTTTATTAGGTTTTTTAAATAAAAGAGATACAAAAATGAAAAACAGCATTGTTTGTGTCTTTACGAAATTTCATAACATCTTTGGACTTCCTCGCGTCATCCGCTCACACATACATTGTTCATAAAATTTTTCAAGCAAATTACCATCTTATTTGTAATCTTATAACCAATCATTACAATTGCTGCTATTAAGATGAATGTATTGCCAAAAATGTTGTTTTTGTTTCAAACACTACAGATTATAGATAAGACGGAATGCTTCCGGAAGTGGCAGAGAGATATTTCTGAATTTGTCTGGCAGGGCAAAAAGCCCAGAATTAAGTTTAAGATACTGACTGACGCAAAGGAAAGAGGGGGCTTTGCCCTGCCAGACTTAAGGTTGTATTATGAAGCCGCAGCTTTCTGCTGGCTAAAAGACTGGCTACTTCTCGAAGACACTGATGTGTTGGATCTGGAAGGGTTTAATAATAATTTTGGTTGGCATGCATACTTATGGTATGACAAAGTTAAGATCAATAAGGCCTTTAAGAACCATATTGTCAGAAAAGCAGTGTTTAATGTCTGGACAAAATATAAAGACTTATTGGAAAATAAAACCCCAAGGTGGCTTTCACCTCTGGAAGCTAAGGCCCGAAAAAGACCCAATATGGAAGCCAATTGGCCAAAATATTGGGAAATATTAGAAAAAGATGGAAATAACTGGAAATTGCAGAGTATGGAAAAAATGAAGGATAAAGTGCGAGACTGGTTACATTACGCTCAGATTAAAGAAGTTTTTAAAAATGACAAAAAGCTAGGGTTCCAGGTGGAGAAATCGAAGCTGGAAACTGAACTGTTAGAACCTAAGACTAAGGTACTTTCAAGAATGTATAACTTGCTGTTGAAATGGAGCACACAAGACGAAATGGTTAAATCGGCTATGATAAAGTGGGCACAGGACATTGGGCATAACATTATGTTTGAGGAATGGGAAAGGTTGTGGACCACTGGGCTAAACTTTACTGCATGTAATGCTTTGAAAGAAAATATAATGAAAATGATATACAGATGGTACATGACCCCAGTTAAGCTTGCCAAAATATACCACTCGTCTGACAATAAATGTTGGAAATGTAAAGAAAATGAAGGAACATTCTTTCACCTCTGGTGGACTTGCCCTAAAGTGAAGGCCTTCTGGGAAATGATATATAATGAACTGAAAAAGGTATTTAAGTATACTTTCACTAAGAAACCAGAGGCCTTCCTTCTGGGTATTGTCGGCCAGAAGGTGTCAAAGAAGGACAGAACTTTCTTTATGTATGCAACAACGGCAGCAAGGATACTCATCGCAAAGAACTGGAAAACTCAAGATCTACCCACGCTGGAAGAATGGCAGATGCAGCTGATGGACTATATGCAGCTGGCGGAAATGACTGGCAGAATTCGAGACCTGGGAGAAGAAAGGATTGAAGAAGACTGGAAGAAATTTAAGATTTATTTACAAAATTATTGTAATTTGATGGAATGCTAAGAAGGATGCTTGATTATAAACAATTGGCCATCACTAAATTAGATGACCAGTAGCACCTTAAAGACCAACTAAGTTAGTTCTTGGTTCTCATACCAAGAACTAACTTAGTTGGTCTTTAACGTGCTACTGGAAGGAATTTTTTTTGTTTTGACTATGGCAGACCAACACGGCTACCTATCTGTAACTGGAACATAAGTTGCGAGTTACCTGTAATAGCAGCTCTCCTTTCAGAAAATAAGTTTGATTTCCTTGCAAACAGTTCAATTACTGCCACAAAGCATCAGTATTTGCAACCAAGTTTGCCCCATATCTTTCCTTTTTATTCTGTTTTTCAAAGGTGTTTTTGTTTTTAGGGGGGGGTGTCAGGAAGAATATAAAGTTGTTGCACTTCTACAGGAATAAAAATATGGTCCAATACAGAATACTGAATTTGAGTATTTGTTACCACTTCTCCCCTGCCATCATCATCAAGAGGAGGGCTGATTTTTACATATGGTTCTATTCGCAATAGAAAGTATATCTTCCCACTGATTCAAACTTGCTGCTGTTCAGAATGTATATACATTACCGATTCCTACTGAAATCAATAGCAAAGACAGCACTGCTTTTAAAGGAAGAAGGTTTCAGTTTAGCCCAAATTACATGTGATGGAGACAGACACCCATTATCACTCTGGGTGGCCTGGGCATTTATTCTGATACTCCTGTAAAAATTTACCAGCATTTCTCTGCTGGTGCAATCCTCTTCCGATTTGTGCTGAAAATCATGCTTCCAGAGCACATATGTGATGAGGAAGAAGGCACACAGGAGGTCCTTCCCTATGATAGTTACATGTCACGAAGGGATTGTTCAGATCTGATTTTTCTGTAGGCACATTTACTAGCTGTACAGAGCAGAGAATTAAAGTAGATACACACACACTTGGAAGCGCTTCAGTTTGGAGTTTTCTAAAAGCACTTTCGTAGACATCATTTTGCAAGTGTCCACACCTGCACACTATGTAGGCAGTGTGAATGGTTGTTAAATCATTGCTGTCTGCACACATTAGTTTCCTTGCTCCCTCCCCTTTCAAGCCCCGCTGCACTGCTTGAAAAATAATAATCCTAAAAGTTTATTGATATATCGGATGTTTGGAAGGGCAGGCTGCACGCACAGTTAAATTGCTGCACTCAGCATATGCCCCAGGCTTTCTTCCCTCATACCATGCAGGCAACATCATGCCTAATTTTTTTTTTTCCTTTTGGCAGGGCATTCTGCATGTGCTCAGAGGCTGCTTGTTCTGGCACCACACATGGCTAGTAACAGACTTCAGTGTGTTTTATTGCAAGCACCCATGGTATAGTATGCTCAAAGCCTCCCTACCAGGCAGGTACAAGAAACATGACACAGTTTGATTTATTTAATGAGAAGCGCAAAAAAGGCACTTTGGGATTCTGACATGTCTGCTCCCTGTTACACCAACTGATTCAACATTGTGGCTTCTTAAAGGGCAACGTGCAGCTACGTTTTGTAAACGGCAATGCACAAAATGGATGCACCTCAAATCTATCAAATTGCCATCCTAATCAGTCAAATAATATGGTTTGGGGTGAAAATAAATTATAGTGATCACAACATGAAGTTGATCAAAACTTCAGGATGTTGATAAACTGGAGGAATTACTTAAAAAACTAATAATAAATTGTGAAAGCCAGCCCCTTTTCAACTGTGTTCAAAGGAGAGAAAAAATGATAGTGGCTATTTCTGCCTGTCCTTTTCATTAGTTCATACATACATACCGTATTTTTCGCCCCATAGGACGCACCGCCCTATAGGACGCACCTAGTTTTTTTTGGGGGGGGGGGAATAAAGAAAAAAAATTATTTCCCCCCCAAGCACGGGGCTGGAGCAGGGGAAGCCCGAGCTTCCCCCGACCCCAGGCCCCAGAACAGCCTGCTATCCGCAAGCCTAGGGAGCCGCGCCAGTCTCCCCAGGCTTGCGGACAGCTGTGCGAAGCCCGGGCACGCTCTTGAGTACGCCCGAGGCTTTGGAATGCAGGCAGCTCTGCGCAACCCTCCGGAGCCCGGCGCGGCTTCACACCGGGCTCCGGAGGGTTGCGCAGAGCTTCCTGAAGCCTGTAGAGTGAGAGCCTCTTGCTCTCCAGGCTTCAGCGAAAGCCTGTAATCACCCCATAGGACGCACACACATTTCCCCTTCATTTTTGGAGGGGGAAAAGTGTGTCCTATAGGGCAAAAAATATGGTACATACATACATACATACATACATACATATATAATTTTATTTGTATGTTGCCTTTCCACAGTTCAAACCATGCTCAAGGCAGCTTACAACATGAAAAAATATAATAAATAAAACATTAAAAGTATGCAAGCAAACTGAACAATTTCCACATATATCACATGAAGATCTAAAATAAAGGTACAAAAAGGCCCCACAACAGCTCCAGGGTCTGTTCAGCAGTCTCAGCTTTGAGCACAATACTTCTGCCCCTCCTTTTAAAGAGCAAAACAGGACCTCTGACCATTAGGTCCAGTCGTGGCTGACTCTGGGGTTGCAGCACTCATCTCATTTTATTGGCTGAGGAAGCCGGCGTACAGCTTCTGGGTCATGTGGCCAGCAAGACTAAGCCACTTCTGGCAAACCAGAGCAGTGCATGGAAACACCGTTTACCAGCTTCCGGAGGCGGCGCGAAACAGCAATGGCGGTCCTCTTCGCGCTGTGAAGAGGGGCTCCACGAAAAAGGGTCGT
The DNA here is from genome assembly GCF_964106915.1 of Podarcis gaigeae. Lineage (NCBI taxonomy): Eukaryota > Metazoa > Chordata > Lepidosauria > Squamata > Lacertidae > Podarcis > Podarcis gaigeae. The sequence continues at coordinate 51,639,569 of NC_139678.1, read as the reverse complement.
CCGCTGCGGCAAAGCGGAGACCCATCAAGAAAAACCGCAGGCAGAGCGAGCCTGCGGCCGTGGGACTCGGCGGGCGCCTGGAGCCCCCCCAGAAGCGGGGAAGGAGCCTCGTAAGAGGCTCCGGAACGTGAAAGGGGGAGCGGCGCTGTGAGTTCATCGCTCTTTTCGTGGAAGCAAAGCCGCGCTGCTGCTGATGAGCGCTGACCTTTCTTCTTGAAATTATCGGAATTGGAGCAACATACCCGTGAGTAAGGGACCTAAATTTTTAACTTAAATTGAAGAAATTCGGCTGAAAACGGGAGGCGAGTAACAGGAAGTCCGCCTCCCGACTCTGCTAATTAGATCAAAGCAAGGGCTCGGAAACGAGCTGAAGTATCTAAAAAGGGACTGTAAAAGTAGAAGAAAGGGTGCATTGATAGACTCTGCATTTTGAAGATAAAAGGGAAAGAACTGTGTGATTTATAGACTTTTATTCTTTGGAACTACCCTCCTATCTTTGGGCTAAACGGGGTTGAAAGAGATAACCCCGTCATCGGGCTGCCAGTGCATAGAAAAAGATCTGTCAAACTGACGACATTGTTGCAGAGATTGAAATTGTTGCATAGACTGAGACATTAACATTAAACATTGTTGCATGGACCTATATTGATACCTTGTGGCTGGATTTTAAGAGATCAGAAATTCTGGAAACCTTCCTTTTGTGTTTGGGAACTACAAAACTTAACGTGGGGAATAGAGGAACTTCAATGGCGGAAAATAGTTCCTTTCTTTTTTGAAACTTTGAAATACTCCCCCTATAGGACTGTGGAAGTATAGTGGCATGGGAATTGAGCATTATTGAAACTTTTTGTGGTTTAATTTGTTTATACTTGGGACTTGTCTTTCCCATGGGACAAAAGATCATCTGACCTTGAACAGAGGCAGGTGTGGAATGAGCGGCACAGGGAGAACAAGAGCAGCTAAAGCCAAAGATAAAGAAAAAGAGAAAAAATCTGGGCAACTTTTGCAAACAACTTTAACTCATCACCGCAGATCATCTGTCCCAACTGTGCTGACAGCACAGGAGGTGGAATTAGTGCAGCCTGCTGCAGAAGATATGGCAACTGGAGGATCTGAAACAGTTTTGAAACAAATTTTGGAACAATTGGCAGTTTTAAATCAAAAAGTGGACAATCAAACATCAAAGATTGACCAAGCTACATCCTCTATTGGCAAATTAACCGAACAGGTTTCGCAGCACACTCAGGCAATTGAGAAATTGCAAGGAGCTACGGCAGAAAACTACAAATTAGCTGTGGAAGCCAATCAAAAAGCAGAACAGGCGAACTTAAAGGTTGATGAAATTAAAGGAGAAGTAAGACCTTTGAAAAGGCAGGTAGGGGAACAACAAGCCTACCTGTCATTGGTTGAATTGAAAAGTAAAGAAAGTAATCTCAGGATAAGGGCTATCCCGGAACTGGAGCAAAATAATCTAGAGGGATTTTTGACACTTTTGTTCTCCAAATTCTGGGGAATTGAGGAAGAAAAGGACTTTAAAATCGTGACAGCCTTTAGACTGGGAAAATCAGTAAAGAAAGACAAGCCCAGAGACTGCTTAGTTGCTCTGAGATCAAGAGAAGAAAGGGATAAGATATTAGGCCTACATTTTAAGAAATCTTTGGAGATAGAAGGCAAAAGGGCCGAAATTTACAGAGATATACCCAAATATCTCTTGGAACTTAGGACTACCTATATAGATCTGACCAAATTGTTGAGACACAACGGAATTCCTTATAGGTGGGAGTTTCCACAAGGACTTTCATTTACTTACAAAGGAAGGAAAATAAAGATTAAATCACCTGAAGACCAGCAGAAGTTCCTACACGACCACGAGGAGGACCTGCAAAAAGGAGCTGCAGCATCTTGGCCTCCACCACCACCGGGACCACCTCCAAGAGTTATACCACCTGGATCAGGACCAGCACTACCTCCTCCGGGATCGGGGGGAAGCTTAGATACCCCATTGTAGAACCCGTCAATTGATTCAGGATGTCTCTGCAGCTTCTTAGTTGGAATATAAATGGCGGAAATTCCCCGGAAAAAAGAAGAAAAGTCTTTCACATCTTGAAAAAGGAACAACTGGACGTTATCTGCCTACAGGAAACACACGTGACAAGGCTCCATAGAAAAGTGTTAATTAATAAAAGATTAGGCCAAGAATTTATTTCTTCGGACAAAGTTAAGAAGAGAGGAGTGGTGATATACGCAAAGGAGAGCCTGTCACCGAAACTTTTATTTAAAGATGAACATGGTCGAATTTTGGCGATTGAAATACAGACACAAGGAGAAAAATTTTTGATATTAGGAATATATGCTCCAAATGAGGGAAAATCGGAATTTTTCAGGAAGCTGCACGAGACTATGCTGGATTACTTGGACTATAGTAACATCATTATGCTGGGTGATATGAATGGGGTTGTGTCTGTAAATATGGATAAGTCACAAAGTGTCAACATATCGAAAGACGGCAGACTACCCAAAACTTTTTTTGAAATGACAGACAATATGGACTTAGTTGACATTTGGAGGGTTAAGAACCCTCTAGGGAAAGAAGGGACTTTCTTTTCTGAAGCTCATCTGACATGGACACGAATCGACCAAATCTGGACAACTAGAGGACTGGCACCTAAGACTAGAAAAGTGGAAATCTGCCCAAAAACCTGCTCCGACCATAATGCTTTGAAAGTGGAATTGAGACTTAATACAACCGGTTCCTTTAGATGGAAAATGAATGACACTTTATTAAGAGATCAGGAGATTGTGAAAAAGGCCCAAAAAACTTTAAAGGACTATTTTGAGATAAATTTGAATACCACCGTGGAAAAAAGAACAATCTGGGACGCAAGTAAGGCAGTTATGAGGGGGTTTCTAATACAACAAAACGCGATTAAGAAAAGGCTCTGGAATGAAAAGAAGGAGAAGATATTGGAGAAAATAAGAGAAGGAGAGAAAAAATTAAGATCTAGGCCTAAATCGAAGGACGTGTTAAGAGAAGTGAAATTTTTCCAGGCGCAATATTCAAAATTGATAAATCAGGAGGTGGAATGGAAAATTAAACAAATGAAACAAAGATCCTTTGAATCGGCGAATAAGTGTGGGAAACTGCTAGCCTGGCAGTTGAAAAAGAGACAAAAGCTTAATACAGTTACAAATCTAGAGATTGAAGGGAGAATGGTTCAGAAACCCGAGGAAATTAGAAAGTGCTTCCAGAGGTACTTCAAAGAACTCTATTCACAAGGGCCGCAAAAAGCTTCAGAGGTGGAAAAATTTCTTAAAACTAATGGATTACAAAAAATACCCCTGGAAATGAGAACAAACCTGAACTGTAACATTACACAGCAAGAAATTGAAAGTGCCATCCAAAATCTTCAACTTGGCAAGTCCCCAGGCCCTGACGGCTTAACCTCCAAATATTATAAAGTTTTAAAGGACTATTTGATACAACCTTTGATGGAGGTTTGTAACCAGATAATGGAGGGAAGGAAGGCACCGGAAACGTGGAAAGAAGCTTTCATCACATTGATACCTAAATTAGAAACTGAAAAGACTCAACTTAAGAATTACCGCCCCATTTCACTCCTAAATGTGGATTATAAAATTTTTGCCGATATTTTGGCAAGTAGATTTAAAAAAGTACTAAATGAAGTGATTCATAAGGACCAGGCTGGCTTTCTCCCTGGTAGGCATTTGTTTGATAACACAAGAAACATTATTGACATTTTGGAACTTCTACAAACAAATCTTAATACCAGAGCGGTTTTAATTTTTATTGATGCAGAGAAGGCCTTTGATAATATTTCTTGGATGTTTATGAAGAAAAATTTGGAAGGGATGGGAGTGGGGCGGGGGTTCGAAAATGGTATAGAAGCAATCTACACAGAACAAAAAGCTAAATTGATAGTAAACAATGTGGTGACAGAGGAGTTCAAAATTGAAAAAGGGACACGTCAGGGGTGCCCCCTATCCCCCCTATTGTTCATTTCAGTTCTGGAGGTGTTGCTAAACATGATTAGAAAGGACCGGTTGGTTCAGGGAATTGAGGTCGGAGTGAAACAATATAAATTGAAAGCATTTGCAGATGACTTGGTATTAACACTACAGGAACCAGTCTCCAGTACTAAAAGAGTATTAGAATTAATTTCTGATTTTGGTCGGGTGGCGGGGTTTAAGTTAAATAAGCAAAAAACCAAGGTTTTAGCAAAAAATTTGACAGTTACAGAAACAGATGAGTTCTCTAAAGAAACGGAGTTCAATGTGGTTAAAAAAGTAAAATACCTAGGGGTGTACCTGACCTCCAAAAATTTGAATTTGTTTAAAGATAACTATGAGAAATGTTGGTCAGAAATCAAAAGAGATTTGGAAACATGGTCAAGATTGAAACTTTCCTTGTTAGGCCGAATAGCTGCTGTAAAGATGAATGTATTGCCGAAAATGTTATTTTTGTTTCAGGCCCTACAGATCGTGGACAAGGTGGAATGTTTTGGAAAGTGGCAGAAGGATATTTCTAAGTTTGTTTGGCAGGGCAAAAAGCCCCGAATAAAGTTTAAAATATTAACTGATGCGAAAGAAAGAGGGGGATTTGCCCTGCCAGACTTGAGGTTATATTATGAATCTGCAGCCTTCTGCTGGTTGAAAGATTGGATTTTATTGGAGAACACTGACGTCCTAGATCTGGAAGGGTTTGACAATGCGTTTGGGTGGCATGCATATTTGTGGTATGACAAGGTTAAAGTGCACAAATTGTTTAAAAACCATATTGTCAGAAGAGCAATTTGGAGGGTCTGGATAAAATATAAAGACTTATTGGAGAGTAAAACTCCGAGGTGGCTCTCACCGGTGGAGGCCAAGGCACGTAAGAGACTTAACATGGAGGCCCATTGGCCTAAATATTGGGAAATAATTGAAAAAACTGGAGACAATTGGAGGTTGCTAAGCTTGGAGAAATTGAAAACTAAGGTACGAGACTGGCTGCACTATGCGCAAATTCAAGAGGTATTTAAAATAGATAAAAAAGTTGGATTCCAGGTGGAAAAATCGAAACTAGAGACTGAATTGTTAGAGCCAAAAAGCAAGCTACTTTCGAGAATGTATAACTTGCTGCTTAAGTGGAATACACAGGATGAGACAGTCAAATCCGCTATGATAAAATGGGCTCAGGATGTGGGGCATAACATTATGTTTGCAGACTGGGAAAGGTTATGGAACACCGGTTTGAAATTTACGGCATGCACTGCCTTGAAGGAAAATATTATGAAAATGGTATACCGGTGGTACATGACCCCAGTCAAGCTAGCTAAGATATATCATCTGTCTGACAATAAATGTTGGAAATGTGGAGAGGCGGAAGGGACATTCTCTCATCTCTGGTGGACCTGCCCGAAAGTGAAGGCCATCTGGGAAATGATCCATAATGAACTAAAAAAGGTACTGAGATTTACCTTACCTAAGAAACCAGAGGCCTTCCTTCTGGGCATGGTAGACCAGAGAGTGCTTAAGAAGGACAGAACCTTTTTCATGTATGCTACCACAGCAGCAAGGATCCTGATTGCAAAATATTGGAAGACACAAGATTTACCCACGCTGGAGGAATGGCAATCGCAGTTGATGGACTATATGGAATTGGCTGAAATGACTGGCAGAATTCGAGACGTGGGAGAAGAAACAATTGAGGAGGATTGGGAAAAGTTTAAGGACTATTTGAAAAAACACTATAAGCTGTATGAATGTTAAAAAATGCACCTTTCAGGAAACTCTAGCTTCAGCAAATTTAAGTTAAAGAAATGAAAATTAAGACACAAGAATTTAGACGTAAAATAATGAAACAACTTTATTGTGTTTAATACAAAGCATATAAGAATTGGGTTACAGTAAAATTGAAATTAGGGAACATGATAAAATGGAAGTTACAATAAGTTTTGAAATAAGTTAACAAATTGCTGACGCTTTATAAGACAGGGAACGCAGGGTTCGGAGGATGTGGGGAAGTCCTATAGATTGGATGGAAAAAGAATATGGAAATTTGTTATTCTTCTACTCTATTTTTTTATAACCATTCTTTATTCTTTTTTCTGTATTTCTGTATTTCTAAAAAGCAATAAAAAATATTTTTTTTTAAAAAAAAGAAACACCGTTTACCTTCCCGCTGGAGCAGTTCCTATTTATCTACTTGCACTTTGACGTGCTTTCGAACTGCTAGGTTGGCAGGAATTTTCAAGGTAGTTCCTCCCATATACCAAATGGCTTAGGTATCTCTCAGGTGACTCTTTATGGAACTGTGTGGGGCAGGGGTGGGGTGGTTGCTATGCAAATGCTGTCCAACAATGGCATAAGACCCTTATGGCAGAGGTGCCAACTTGAACAAAGTATTGGGGGGCAGGTAAGTCCCACTCTGCATTATCCGTCACAACATGCAGCACACACGTCATTTGTTTGGCAATGCCCATCAACTTGGGGGGGCAGCCCCCTCAAATCCTTTATTGAGGGGGCAAAGGGACCTTGGCCCCAAGGAGTTGGCTCTGCAGAAGGCAGTGCAGAAGGCGCCCTATGCCTGTGTGTAGACACCCACAATTTGCCATGCAAGCGACACATGCTGAAATCCTTCTGCATAGCGCTGTCTTCTGAGGGTCCTGCCTTCTTTCTGCATCCATCCACCTTGATCAGAAAGAAGAGCACAAAGTGCTATTTCTGTACAGCTGAATTGGTTCTACAACAAGAAGGGATGAATACATCCAGCCCTTACTCCAGATTTCTATTCCAAGCTTGACCTCTCCTTGCTGCCTTTTGTTTTCCATAAAAGGCCTCACCCTCCCCTCTGCCCCCAAGAGCTTTCATCTTCTATTCCAAGCCGTGTCGGACTCAGCACCCTGTTTTCCCTTCCTTTGCCGGAGAAAGGAGGGGTGGCCTTTTCTCTTGCTCTTTGGTTGTGCCCGTTTTAGAACTCCATCGATTTCCACCTTACGTGACTTTTACAAATGCTGATGCTTGCTATTAAAAATTGATGTTGCCTTTTGCCGATGCAGGATCTCATCACTTAGTTTTCTTTCAAAGACACCCATCGCACTAATAGTTATACAAGCTCCTAGGTGAAGTGTCTACTCTGCAGTCTGAACAGATTGCCTTCTTTGATGGGAAATGCATTCTGCGAGAAGCAGCAGCAGCAGAAAAAGAAGAAATTAACAGAACCCATCAACCAGAGATGCATGACAAAATCTTCCTAGATTTCTGCTGCAGGCCACTTCACACATTATCCAAGCCTGCATCTGTGACCAAGTGGCAACTCCATTGTGTGGGGGGGCGGTTATGGCCAGGCCCAGTCTTGTGAGTGCAGCTATAAAACGCAAAAGTGAACTGGGAGAACTGAGAACTGGGAGGAAGGCTTGTACCATCTTTGCCTCCCCAGCATCTCCTGCATCTGTCACCAAGGCTGTGGCTGTGAGAGGCAGCAGCAGCAGCGGCCACCCAGTGAGGAAATTCTAGCCTGTGGGGGGCTAATTTCTAGCTGCTTCAACAGAAAGTTCTAAGCCAGAAGACTAAGCTGTAGAATGGCATTTGTTGGAACATGGGGGGGGGGGGATGAGGACGCGGCTTATATACACATTTGCCCTGTTGCAGTGACTGTTATATTATTGTCTATTTTATTGTGTTTTAAATATATTGTAAGACATCTTGAGAGCTTCAGTTAGTGGGCAGGGTATGCATGCACCTAAATAAATGAGCAAATCATAAAACTGTAGAGCTGGAAGGGGCCACAAGTGTCATCTATGCAGGAATCTTTCACCCAATGTGAGGCTTGAACCCATGACCCCAAGATTAAGGGGTCTCGTGCTCTACCGAATGAGTTCTCTGTATGATTTAGTCCTATGAAGTATGATGGGTTGAGCAGTAATGACCAGCTCAAGGCTATCCCATGAGTTTCATGGGTGATCAATGATTTTAACCCAGGCCTCCACATCTGGGCTCTGACCATTATACCACACTGGGGTGCTCCCTATTGACCATGCAATATATGGACCTGAAGTCCTTAGTTAGTCATCTCCTCCTGTCCTGTTAACACCTCAAGCCTCTTCTTTCTCATAGGTGTTCATACTGCCTGGTTTCCTTATAACTGGTCAGGCCATCAATTCATTTAGGTAAGGATTGTCTCCTACACCAAAGATGGGGGCCTGCGGCCATCAAGAGGTTGTTGGATTTCAGCTGTTGAATTCCAGCCAGCATGGTCAATGGTTCCCCCAGCTACACTGACTGGCAGCTGGTTCCCAGGGTCTCAGAAAGGGGTCTTACCCAGCACTACCGAGAGATGTTCAGGATTGGACCCGGGACCTTCTGCACTCACAATACATGTCCTACTTCTGAGCCACAGTCTCTCCCTAGTCTGACTCAGTGTTTCAGCCTATTTCACATTGCCCAATATTGAGGGAAGGGCAGAGAGCTAAAGAACTCCTTTTTAGCAGCTTTAGGAAGATCCAACAGAGATACCAAATAAACATTTCAAAAATAAGGGATGCCCCAGAGCACGATGGTGTCTAAAACAGGGGACATCCATTATGGTCTGAACTGTAAATTTGGCGAAGTGATGGACATCTATTGTGTCCCAAAGATCTGTGGTGTGAAATAAGAGACATCTGTTGTATTCTAAGGAGCTAAAATATGCAGAAATAAGAGGCAATCTTGGACTTCTGGCAGCCCTAGATAGAATCACTGACGGAGCTGAAGGCACTCTTTTAAACTCGGAAATCTGATATGGCAGATAAAAGGATGGAATTCAGCATCACGCTAAGGTGATCTTTCCACCAGTGGAAGCATCAGGTAGAACAATCTCCCCTCTCCTCCTCCCACCTGTGGCATATCTCAACTCTCCCTCAAGCAGATTTGGGAGGGGGACATGTGGCACATGAGATGTGTGTGCGCTCTTGCTATTCAAATGTGGCAGGAAGTTGGAAATTCTACTAAATGTTTTCAGGCACACCCTAAAGGACTTCTTTAGATTCTGGTTCTTCATATTACAAGTAGAGAGGTAAAGGTAAAGGACCTCTGGACTGTTAAGTCCAGTTAAAGGCAACTATGGGGTTGCAGTGCTCATCTCACTTTCAGGCCGAGGGAGCTGGCGTTTGTCCACAGACAACTTTCTGGGTCATGTGACCAGCATGACTAAACCGCTTCTGGTACAACAGAACACCGTGACATAAGCCAGAGCGCACAGAAACACCATTTACCTTCCTGCCGCAGCGGTAACTATTTATTTACTTGCACTGGTATGCTTTTGAACTGCTAGTTTGGCACAAGCTAGGACCAAGCAACGAGAGCTCACCCCATCGCGCAGATTTCAAACCACCTACCTTTTGATTAGCAAGCCCAAGAGGCTCAGTGGTTTAGACCACAGTGTCACATCCCAAAGAGCCAAATCCCAAAGAGGACAGTCAGAGGGCTTGGTGTGGAAGAGGGAATTTCAGCAGGCATAGCCGGAGAGATGCAACAGCATCATATAACACAACATGTGCCCCGGGAGCAGAAACTGCATTCATAAAAAAATGCTAGCAAAGCGATGCATCACAAGCAAAAGGGGCAGCAGTGTAGATGGGGCCCAGGCTATCTGAAAAATCACATTCTCCCCAGTTAGCCTGCTGGCATCTTAAGAAGGAGAGAGGTGTGTGGCATACATCTTCTTCCTGCACTTTTATGAGTTCAGCAAGTTTAAACTGATAAGGACTTGGCTCAGTTGAGCTGCCCTGGGAATTTGTTTGAAGGATAAGATACCGAACACACACACACACACACACACACACAGAGAGAGAGAGAGAGAGAGAGAGAGAGAGAACAATCTCTGAAATAAAATTCCATAAATACATCCCTTCCCTATAGGACTGCTTTCTAGCCATTCTCAATGGATAGAAGCTAAAGCTCTGGAAGCTAGAGCTCTGGCCTCAACCCATGCAGAAGGAGGAAGCTTCCTCTGCTGCTCACATCTGAAACAACTAGAGCTGAAATGGGGGCATTTTCAGCCTGAGGCCCACATTTATTCCCTGGGTGAGCTTCCATGGGCTATGTTGGGTGGAGCAACGGATGTACAGTTTACCTCTGTATGGTAGTCCAGTTTCTTCACACACACACACACACACACAAACACACACACACACACACACACACACACACACACACCTCTATCCTCTGCCCAGGCAAGCAAAGTCATCTTCACAGAACCATAGAATTGTAGATCTGGAAGGGACCATGAGGGCCATCTAGACCAACACTTGGCAATGCAGGAATCTTTCACCCAACATGGGGCTCAGACCAACAAACCTGAGATTAAGAGTCTCGTGCTCTACCAACTGAGCTATCCTGAGCACGGAGTTTAAGAATGCATTCCAGCCAGGCATAAGCACCCCAGGAGGGTGTGACACAGGTATGGTGAGGGAGCGTGGCTGGGGACCTGGTGTGGATTGAGGAGAATGTCAAGGGCCACACAGAGGGGCCTGGGAGGGACTGCATTTGGGCCCCCAGGACAGAAGTTCCCCACCCCCGTGCTAGAGGCGACTCCTCACTTATGCAGGGATTAAGTTCTGGGGTCCCGCATGCACAAGTGAAATCACGTAAAGTTGAGAGCACCCTCTATGCGGCCTAGGACCCACGTACCTACGGGACCGACTCTCCTTGTATGCCCCGCGGAGGACTTTAAAGTCCACAAATGACAACATTTTGGAGGTCCCAAGGCACAAGGTGGTTAGATTGGTCTCAACTAGGGCCAGGGCCTTTTCAGTACTGGCCCTGACTTGGTGGAACGCTCTGTCACAAGAGACTAGGGCCCTGCAGGATTTGACATCTTTCTGCACGGCCTGCAAGACAGAGCTGTTCCCCCTGGCCTTTGGTTTGGACTCAGTCTGACCCTTATGTTTCCCTCTCCTTATGGTTTTGATCTATGGGCTACCATTACAGTAAAATGAGGCTGCATTTTAAATTGTATTTTAACCCATATTTTAATAAATTGGTGTTTTTGTGTGTGTATGTCCCCCCCCCATTATGCTTTTATTGTAATTTTATTGGTGTTAGCCGCCCTGAGCCTGGCTCTGTCCGGGTAGGGCAGGGTATAAATAAAAAATTATTATTACTATTATTAATATTATTATTAAACACCCTTTAAACGCCCTCTCTGCCACTCTCTTTCCAATCCAGACCAAAAGTACCATATCCCAAAATATCCACAACTGGAATTGAAACTGTGAGGAGTGGGGGCTGAGCAGCATAAACAAAGCCCAACTGTGGCTTCCTGAACCCTCTTTGACATCCTCTTCAGTCTTCGGGGAGGATCTCCTCACCAGCCACAGGACTCTCCAGCACTCTCCTGCCCTTTCTGGGTTTGAAATGAATTTTATTTACCATATTTATTTATCAGTGCTGTGCATATACGCAGTCACACATAATCGCGCATAAGTGGGAGGGATGTCTGTACCAAATCCAGGACAAGATCCAAAGGGGCTCAGATCCTTCTGGATGTTTCTGTATAAACAGGAAAAGACATCTAAGTTTCTGGTGGTGCCAGTCAATGCAGGGCATACTCCTGGTTACAAAGCACAAGAAGATAAAAGGATGAAATCCAGCCTCTCACACAATCTGTGCCACGCTGGAAAATAGCAGGGAAGCTGCCGCACTCTGTGATTCAAAGTTGCACAACACCTGCCTACATTAGCTCTGCCCAGCTTTGAGCAGTGCCAGCCGACTGCCACTTCCACCCTTGGGTGCTAAACAGACCTCAAAATTAAGAGATTCCCTGGAATGACTGGCACCGGGTGATAAATGGATGGTGGTGTATGGCAGACAAAAATCTATCCAGATTAGGTGAGTAGATGGAGAGGAAACCGCCTGGGAGCAGAGCTGGCCCTACCATTAGGCAGAGGAAGGTGGTTGCCTTTCGGCAGCAAGTGAAGGGCATTCATCGGAGTGTCTATAATTTATTGTTAACATTTTTTTTTACTGCCAAGGGAGGGGGTTGCCATTTGGATTTGTTTGCCTGGAGCACCAGATGTCTTAGGTGGTCTTGTCTGAAAGACAAAGAACCTGAGACTCTCGCAGCCTCTAACAAAGGAAAGCCTTTTGTTCAGCTTCCCCATTCAACATTGCATCTGTAGGTTTCTTTGTAATGCAGTAACTCCCTGTGACTGACACTGGTTAATGTCACACGGGACAACATACAGCACAGCAGGTCTTACCGGTAGCCCTTGCAACTGTCTCAATCTGGCAAGGGACCCAGTGTGGGAGGAAGCTCCCCATCCTATGTGGACTGTGATCCATGGAACTGTGCTTGGATGAGATGAAAGAGGAGAAGTAACCCCCCCCCCAAAAAAAAAGCATTCCACACCCCCCCCCCGAAGCATTGGCAGAAATTTCCCTAGGCATAAAGAATATCCTAAAATGCGTTGGGAACCAATTCACTTGTGCAGCTGTGCTGTGTGGATATGCCCCTATTTCTCAAACCAAAGGGCAGGTAGTGGGGGACTTTGCTTCCCCTATTGCTAGAAGTGCCTCTGCTTGAATGGAGAAATTAGGTGAGGCAATAAAAAATGAGCCCAGGGAACCTAAGCTAAAAGCTGGGCAGTGGAGTAAAAAGTCTCTGTTCTCTTTGCTGGGGGGGCTCTCTGCTTTATTCCTCCCTCGCCTGTTGCTGTCTCAAACCTCAGACTGGTGTTTTATTGCAAGCTTGACACAGGGGCTGTGTACAAACCATGCATTTAAAGCACATTTAACATGGCTTCCCTCAAAGGTCCCACAGAAGCATAGTGTCCCAACTAAGGGATGTAATAGTACCTCTCTATTCTACCTCATTCCGACCACACCTGGAAAACTGTGTCCAGTTTTTTAGGTGCCCCAATTTAACAAGGATATTGACATGCTGGAACATGTGCAGAGGTGGGTGACCAAGAGGATAAAGGGTTGGGGAACCAAGCCTTACGAAGAACGGTTGAGGGAGTTGGGTATGTTTAGCCTGGTAAAGAGGAGACCGAGAGGAGATAGGATAGCCACCTTCCCCTATCTAAAGGGATATACACCATATACCAAGAGAAGGAGGAGAGGCGTTGCAGGATGACCCATCACACATTGGTGATGGGTTTCTTTTGACTTTGGAGTCACCAGTTGTGAAGAGCTGAATGATAAAGAATTACAGTTTTACTAATAACTCAAGGGAATAGAGTATGTGCTAACGTGTGTAAAACAACCATTACAATGTTACTCTCCCATCCATTCACACAGAACTGCCAGAGTGTTATTCATTCATTCATTCATTCATTCATTCCACTTGAAGCTCACCTTTCCTCCAAACTGCAGTGGTGTCAGTGGGCCAGATTTGATTAAGTGAAGGGCTGTGGGGGCCGACCAAAGTTGTGGTTGACCTTTTATAATTTTACCCCACAGTTATTCAGCTTTTTTTTAGGGTTGGAGTTTTTAGGGTTGGAGTTTTAGAATTTTAGCCCAGGAAAAAAACTGCCACAGGGGCCAGATTTAACCGACCAGCAGGCCGGATTGCGCCCCTGAAACGGATTTTGGACATGCCTGCTCCAAAGAGATCAAGGTAGCACACATATTTCTCCCTCCATTCCCCCAAACATTATCCTCAAAACAACCCAGTGAGGTAGGAGAGAGGGAAGGAGAGCAATGATTGCCTTCATGGCTGAGAAGAGATTTGAACCCTGTTCTCTCAGGTCCTAGTCCATCTCTCTGACAGTTAACCATGACACCACACTAGCTAAAGCAAAGCAAACTCACAGACTGGTCTCACATGTGCTCATGCCCCTCTGTGGAAATAGCCATTCTGTCCCTTCCTTTGAAGGGGAAAGTAGCAATTTTCACAATGGTCTTTCAAAGTCTCTATTGACGTGGCCATTAGAAAGCTTTGGGGATGTCCAGCATCTCATCTCATCTTTCTTTTTCAACCACTCACATTACCCTTCCTCCCAGGCTCCCAAACCATCTGAAACTCTCTGACTTGCAATAGTAACCCAGCTGCCTTGCCATAATCAACAGAGGGGCGTCCGTGCGCCTGTGCAGTGGGGATGCATCCAAACATTCGCACACACCATCTGCTCTGGTAAGATACAGGCTGCCTTTATCCCACCCCTCCCAAGCACCTTCTGTCTGTTCCCTTTGCCTCTGCCTCTCTCCCAGCACTGCTGCCTGCTTGAGCAATCTTCAGAGAAGAGTGAACAAGCTTGTCACATTAAAAACTTAATGCAAGACTAATTTGTCAGCCGCAAACAAGTGGCAAACCTTGAGTGCGTTTTCTGCCCATTTTACTCCGTTCACCGGGCAGAGGAGGAGCATTTCCTTCCCAGTGTAATGGGATCTGATTCGTTGGCATGGTGATGGGAACATAGCAGTGCTGGGTGTGCAAGAGAGACCTCTCTTGGGGAGCCCGCAAGATCGAAATTGAGGGGGTGGCTCTGGAAGGGCTAGAAGGGTGGGGGAGGAGGAATTAAAATGAAACCAGCCTGGCAGCTGTTGCAGCTGTTTCTGGCTTTGAAATTTTGCGCTAAGAGGGTGTGAGACAAGCCAGGATCAGGACCATGAACAACTGGCTTCAGGCCTGAAGGAGCATTTCGGCCTTCACGTGTAACTAGACCGCAACAACAAAAAGGAAAATCTGACTTGCCTGCAAAAAGACAATGCAGAAGATGGGGGGGGGGGGGAATGTTATACTTTCCCCTTCAAGTCAGAAGGAAGGCCTTGGAAATTCTATTATTCATATTGCAGAACTCCCCCAAAATACATGAATGGACAGGAAAGACACAGAAGGCCCAGCTGGAAATGGGATTTTGCCATATGGCAGCCCTGCTTACGGAAGTTTTTAATGTTTACTGCTGTATTGTGTTTTTAATATTCGATTGGGAGCTGCGCAGAGTGGCTGGGGAAACCCAGCGAGATGGGCAGGGTATAAATAATAAATTATTAGCATTATTAGTAGTGGTAGTATTATTAGTAGTGGGTAGTAGTAGTATATGCTAAAGAAGCACAGCATCCAATGAAATGGAAGTTTTTGAATGTACAGACTCTCTATGGGCAAATAACATACAGAAACAGGACATGGGAAAAGGTAATATTCCCTGGACCATCAGACTAAGCTGATGACTGTGATGAGCTGCTGCTGTGCTGTCACGAGGGATACTTGTGTGTGATCCTTTCCTACTTAAGCAGGTCTGTTCTGTGGATAGGACTGTAAGCAGCCTGCCTGTGAAATGTGAAACACCTGCCTTATACGCAGAAGGTTCAAGGCTTGGCATTTCTTGGGAGAGCCTGAGGAGTCCCCTGTCTGAACCATGAGGAACAGTAGTCACTCACTGTAGACAAGACTGACATACCAGTCACTTGATTCAGCATGCCTAATGCTTGGGCTGGCCTGCATGCACCTTAAACCCTTTCTTCCTATCACATACTTCAAGGAAAGCAGCACTGAGAAGCTTCTGGGCCTCATTTTCAGGGAGTTATAATGCTGGAAGTAAAACAGGGTCTTCAAGCTTGTATAAAGACATAAGGCAGAAAGTTCTGTCAAGGCAGAAGTCCAGGGCAAAAAAGCAGGAAGGCCCTAGGTATAGCAAAGCCAACATACAATATTTTGAAGTGAGCAACATAATATGCATTCCCATCTAAGCAGCCCACCCCTCACCCCTACCCCCATAAGACCATTACCTAACTGCACAACACTGACACATATACACATGGCAGTGGGCACTTACAACTACTGAAGTGAACCCTATAGTCTTGGGTGTGGGAAATGCACACCCAAATCCACATGAGGTACAGCTTGATCTGCCTTGATTGAATAAGAGCTTCTCAAACTTTTGTTGCCTAAAGTGGAGGAGGAGTATTGCTGCAATACAGACAGGAGAATGGAAGTACCACTTGACTGAAGCGCTGCCTCAGTGCTATTATAAATGCCATTATCATGGCAAGCCATGAGGTGTGACTATCAGCTTCCCTCGCAGTTGTGGAGTGCTGGGCTCTTTATGTTGAATAGAGAAAGAGAGAATGCAGTTGCCATTTCATTTTCATTTTTTTTAAAAAAAAAAAGGTAGGAATATAGAGAAAAGAACACATCCCAACCTTTTCCTGGGATTTTGCCTAGTCTAAATATAAGTTTGAAGCCAGCATAACAAAAGCAATGCAGCTAGAATTTTACAAGGAAAGGACCTCTAATATGGAACTATATTTTGGTTGAGTGTCCAAAACTTGAGCGTGGAACTAAACAAGCATCATTGTGGGTGGTTTTCAGAATGATGTATTGGGGAATTTTCTGCTGTGAAGGTGGAGCAGGAGATATATCCATTGCATGGATTAGTTTGGTGTCTTATATTTAATACAACAGCTGTTATTTGAAATTGCTTAAGCAACATCTAAAATTCCTAGAGATAGAAATATTGAACTGTAGAGTCGCAAGGGACCCCGAGGGTCATCTAGTCCAACCCCCTGAAATGCAGGAATCCTGTCCACAGCCATCCCTGGGTGGGCTTGAATCACCAACCTCCTTGTTAGAGTTGGAACAAGCATGCTTAAATAGAGCATTGCTGCAGCCCAAAGCCACAACTTTCATGTTAACCATGCACAACCCTTGAAAATTCTCACTCTGCCTCCCTTCCTAATGAATATGGGACATTTTGACCTGTGTGCACAGGCCATAGATGCAAAGTCGCAGCAATGATGCTTAAAGCCCTTGTGAAACATGGATCTCTTCCTACAGCTAATTTATGGGCGTTGGGCTTAGCAATAATAATAATAATAATAATAATAATAATAATAATAATAATAATAATAATTTATTTATACCCCGCCCATCTGGCTGGGCTTCCCCAGCCACTCTGGGCGGCTTCCAAAAGAATATTAAAATATTGTGATACATCAAACATTAAAAGCTTCCCTAAACAGGGCTGCCTTCAGATGTCTTCTAAAAGTCTGGTAGTTGTTGTTCTCTTTGACATCTGATGGGAGGACGTTCCACAGGGCGGGCGCCACTACCGAGAAGGCCCTCTGCCTGGTTCCCTGTAACTTGGCTTCTCGCAGTGAGGGAACTGCCAGAAGTCCCTCAGGGCTGGACCTCAGTGTCCGGGTAGAACGATGGTAGTGGAGACGCTCCTTCAGATATACTGGACCGAGGCTGTTTAGAGCTTTAAAGGTCAGCACCAACACTTTGAATTGTGCTCGGAAACGTACTGGGAGCCAATGTACGTCTTTCAAGACCAGTGTTATATGGTCTCGGCGGCCGCTCCCAGTCACCATTTTGGCTGCCGCGTTCTGGATTAGTTGTAGTTTCCGGGTCACCTTCAAAGGTAGCCCCACGTAGAGCGCATTGCAGTAGTCCAAGCGGGCGATAACCAGAGCATGCACCACTCTGGCGAGGCAGTCCGCAAGCAGATAGGGTCTCAGCCTGCGTACCAGATGGAGCTGGTACACAGCTATCCTGGACACGGATTTGACCTGTGCCTCCATGGACAGCTGTGAGTCCAAAATGACTCCCAGGCTGCGCGCCTGGTCCTTCAGGGGCACAGTTACCCCATTCAGGACCAGGGAATCCCCCACACCTGCCCGCCTCCTGTCCCCCCAAAACAGTACTTCTGTCTTGTCAGGATTCAATCTCAATCTGTTAGCCGTCATCCATCCTCCAACCGCCTCCAGACACTAACACAGGATCGTCACCGCCTTCACTGGTTCTGATATGAAAGAGAGGTAGAGCTGGGTATCATCTGCATACTGATGAACACCCAGCCCAAACCCCTGATGATCTCTCCCAGCGGCTGCATGTAGATGTTGAAAAGCATGGGGGAGAGGACAGAACCCTGAGGCACCCCGCAAGTGAGAACCCAGGGGTCTGAACACTCATCCCCACCACCACCACTTTCTGAACACGGCCCAGGAGGAAGGAGCGGAACCACTGTATAACAGTGCCCCCAGCTCCCAGCCCCTCAAGATGGTCCAGAAGGATGTTATGGTCGATGGTATCAAACGCCGCTAAGAGATCCAGCAGAACTAGGAAACAGCTCTCACCTTTGTCCCTAGCCCGTCGGAGATCATCAACCAGTGCGACCAAGGCAGTTTCAGTCCCGTGATGAGGCCTGAATCCTAACTGGAAGGGATCCAAATGGTCCGCTTCTTCCAGGCGTGCCTGGAGTTGTTCAGCAACCACTCGCTCAATCACCTTGCCCAAGAATGGAAGATTTGAGACTGGGTGATAGTTGGCCATCATGGCCGCATCTAAAGATAGTTTTTTTAAGAAGCGGTTTAATAACTGCCTCTTTCAGCGTGTCTGGGAAGGCTCCCTCACGGAGGGAAGCATTCACCACCCCACGAAGCCCATCGTCCAGCCCTTCCCAGCTAGCTTTTATAAGCCAGGATGGGCAAGGATCAAGGAGACAGGTGGTTGGTTTCACTCGTCCAAGCAGCAGGTTGCAATCATGGGTGTTATTTGCAAAACACAAGTCAGTTTAAAGCTGGTTTGCACCCACTCAGCATTGGGAGAAATTTCCTACCAGTAAGAGGTGTTAGGTGTTCAACAGGGGAGCAGCTTGTTTTGGGGAGGGGGTGAAAAGGGGGCAAACTCTTATTTGCTTGAGCACAGGCTGGATGACCATCTGTTAGGGATGCAGAGGCTGTCAAGTTGCATCTTGAATTGCATTGAACAGAAGATTGGACTAGTTGGCCTCTAAGTCTCCTACTTCTGTGATTCCATGCGTTTTCATTTATTGGCCAATGCAAGAATCAAATCAGTGCTTGCATTTGTAAATAAGTCATCACATAGAGCACTTTCGTATCACCTTTGCAGTTTTCAGCTGAAGTAGCTCGCATGTGTATCTCACAGTCATATAGATCTGACTGCCTGGTTGTCACTTGATTGTTTTTATATATTTGAATACCTCATGACAACCAACCAGCCATGCAGTTCTATATATTTCTAGTCAGAAGTCCCACTGAGTCCAATGACACTTACTCCGAAGTAAGTGAATACCCACTTACCTGGAGTAGGCTCTACAGAACTCAGCTAGGGCTGCCATACGTCTGGGTTTCCCCGCATATGTCCAGGAATCAGACTGTCAAAATGGCGTCTGGGCGGATTGTTGTCAACAACTTTGTATGGATTTGCATGGCAATCCTAAACTCAGTGAACGTTTCATCTGAGAAGATATGTATTGGCACGGCGTTGTACATGTCTGAAATGATTCCACTGAAAAGCATTGAAATCTCACATCATATCAATCTGTGATACTCTATCAGCAAAGGCCCATTTACCCCCCCACAACTCATTGTTTGACGTTGCCCTCATCAAGTGACATGCATGTACATGTGAACCAGCCTCATAATCAAGGGAAGTGGTTAAGTTCTGAATAACAGCATTATGTATTTATTTATTTTTTTGCATAATGGAGAAAAAATCTTTTCTCATTGTTAATACTCTGCCATTATTTATGCATAAATAAAATGTATGAATAAGGCTCTTCATTGCTCATTATATTTTCTTTTACTTTTGCGATTTAGCCAGCAACAGTGCCATCAATGTGCATTTTCTTTTTATCCTATGATGTGCTTATACCGTCACAGACATTTTGCCACTTATTTAACTAGACAATTGTAGGGGACATATGAGTTGGTGTTATTTGCCCCCCTTCTCATTAGTTTATGTACGCAGAGTCCCAGAACATCAGGCCCCTCAAAGTATTGTCATAGGCAAACTGGGGAATTCTTTCTGAAGTGACATAGCCCAGGAGGGACGTTGCTGCCATTTTTGTTCTGCTCCTTTAATAATACAAAAATGTTTGTTTACATCTATCCCTGTGGCTAGGAAAAATTTGGGAGATGGCTGCTCTGGGATTATTATAGCCGAACAGAACCAATTCAGAAGAAAACGTAACTGTTCTTCAGGTTAAGAACAGTTTCAGGTTAAGAACGAACCTCCAGAACGAGTTAAGTTCTTAACCTGAGGTACCACTGTAATAGTAAACAGCTAACAAAAAACAAAGTGCCGAGGGTTGTTAGAAGACCCCTATTCCCCTCACAGAGCTACAATTCCCAGAGTTCTGAGAACTATAACAAACTACAGTTCCCAGAATTCTTCTTTGAGGCGGGGGGAACCATGGCTGCTTAAAGCAGTGTTTTAAATGTTTTAAATGTATAGTGCAGAAGGGGCCTAAAGCAGAAGAACTTCTTCTACTGCAGGAGTCAGCAAACTTTTTCAGCAGGGGGCTGGTCCACTGCCCCTCGGGGGGGGGGGTGGACTATATTTTGAAAAAAAATAATGAATTCCTATGCCCCACAAATAACCCAGAGATGCATTTTAAATAAAAGGACACATTCTACTCATGTAAAAACACGCTGATTCCCAAACTATGGGAATTCTAAATCCCAGGCTGGATTTAGAAGGCGATTGGGCCGGATCCGGGCCCCGGGCCTTAGTTTGCCTACCCATGTTCTACTGTCACTATTCATCATATACATAGCACCGACAATGTTCCAAGCACTTCACAGAACATTTAAAAGACAAATATATTTTTCTCCCACTTTCCCCAAATCTTTACAGTTTCTCTGTGGGCCTTCACATCTCTGCATGGAGATAAAAGTGACAGGGAAAGCTTTATTTGCTTAATTTCAGCTTGTCAGCTGACTGTTGAAGGCAATATCTGCTTGTCAGGCTGCGTTCAAAAGCAACAGGGCAGAACCTGTCAAAAAAAAAGCAACATGGCCTCAGACCTATCTGTATTTTTTTAAAAAAACATCCTGTCTTGAGTTGGTTTTTTACTGTTCAAAAACTATTTTCACTGGCTTTAGGTTATGACCGCAAATCAAGTTGAGGCATCTAATGTAAAAGTTGAATAAACAAACAAACAAACAAATGGTTTTTTAAAAATGATTGACCTTCTCACATAAATTTTCATCCCATTCCAGTCAGAGGGCAGGCATGGGTCTACACATGGTGCATACATTCCTATGCTAGCTTGCTGCCCTCAAGTACAGTGGAAGACACTCCTTTCACCAGCAATGGAGTAAAAATCAACTACCAGTCCAATTGGCTTTTATATGTGCTTTGAGGGAGGGTGCTATCTTGTCCACCTCAGGCAGCAAAATGTCTTGAGCTGGCCCTACATGAAGGACTCAGCGCATTAGCACCCCAGAAGGGTTTTTTTCTCCCATATTCACAGCGTTGGAGTCAAACAGAAATCTAGCGTGGCTCTCACTCTCTGGCTCCTGCCTGCTTCTAGTTCAGCTCTCTCTCACACACACACTGGATACTGTCGTTCTCACAACCAGAGCAACTTCTGTACTTAGGGCCAGTAACTCACCAAAGAACTTGTCTGGCTAGTAAGGGGGTCGGCAACCTGCGGCTCCAGAGCCGCATGCGGCTCTTTAACTCCTTTGCTGCGGCTCCGGGGCGGAGGCGAGGGGAGGAGGCGCATTTTCTGGGCGGAAACACGCAAAAAGCCGCTTATGATTGGATCAGTCCCTCGGGCGCCCCTCCAGCAGAGCGCCCAGCAGGGCGCCCTCCAATAATCTCGGGCGCCCCTCCAGCAGAGCGCCGCTGGCAGCCAGGGATAGGAAGTTGATAGCTGTGTTGCTTGGTAACCAGGAAGTTGCGGTCGCCATTTTGAGCTAACCACGCCCGGCGGCCATTTTAGGTGAGGCACTCTGTTGTGGGAATTGGATACTCAGGCTTTATAAGTGACAATATAGCTCAATTGGTGGATTGGAAGAGAACAAGTTATTTAAGTTAAGCATTTTAAGAGCTCATAGAGGTTTGACTCTGAGTGTTATTATATTAAAGCGCTTTAATTAGGGCTTTAGCGCTCCAAGGATATATATGCAACCCTGAAATATAATTAATTTGATTGCTTTAATAAGTGCTTGCAGTAGTCAACTTATTGCTTGATTCCAATTGTATTTAAACTTATCGAGTGTGGATTCATTTTGGTAATTTAATTCATTTGGTTGGAACTTTAAATTCATTTTGGTTGACTAAGAGAAAGGGCAGATCAATTGCTGCTGGATTCTGATTGTATATCAATTTAATTTAATTGATTAGATTCATTTGGTTGATTTAAGTCCTTTGGTTAGTTAATTAAGAAACAGTATTTTTTTTTTATAATAATTTTTTATTGTTTTTACAAAACAAAAAAAAAACAGGGAACAAGGGTATAGGAAAAACAAACAAATCACAAACAAATACATAAAACATGACTTCCCCATACCTCCCCTTCTCTGCATCATTATTTTATAATGTGTCAGCAACCCTTCAGTCAATTTCTCTATATATTCTCATTAAGTTTCCCCCTTTAATTTACGATTTACAGCTGTAGTTCTTTGTTTCTAGCCTCTCGACATCTTAACCGTCCAATATTTTACAGTAGTTCTTAAGGTATACTTTAAATTTTCTCCAATCTTCCTCCACCGCCTCCTTCCTCTGGTCACGGATTCTGCCGGTCATCTCTGCCAGTCCCATATATTCGATCACCTTCGTCTGCCATTCCTCCAGAGTGGGTAGTTCTTGCATCTTCCAATACTTTGCTAAAAGAATTCTTGCTGCCGTGGTTGCATAAAGAAACAGTATTTATTATTGCAGGCCAATTTAATTACTTAATTCCGTTTAAATTAATTGGAAGTTGGTTCATTAGGCCAACTCATTTTATTTAGTGGTTACTTTAAATTTATTTGCTTGATCAGGAGCAAGGGCAGTTACTGCCCCCTGCCTACAGTGCCCACCCCTTCTGTTTAAAAAACAGTTGAACGCATTATATATATATATATAATAATAATAATATTCAAAATAAGATAAAATAAATAAATAATAAAAAATAAAAAAAACTTTGTCGTCCCGCCTTTGCAAGCAGGCTGCATTGAAAGGAGGCATATACACTGGTCACTGTTTTGAAGGGGAGTGAAGAACACACACTCAAAAAAAGGTAACTTGTTAATGTAATGTTTATTTCTATGAGGAGGAGTAATTCTGAGGGGTCAAACACAGAAATAATAAAAAGTGTCAAAAAAGGTATTTTTATAATGATGAGGATGACATTGGACCCTCATTATTAATTATTATTTACATCAGGCACTGATTATGATTTATGGTACACTGGGGCCCTGATTAATTTTCTATGGCATTTTGGGCATTGATTATTGGGCATAGCAAGTCGCGGTCGCGTGGAATTTGTGCTTTGTGACCGTTTGAAGTGGGGGTTTTTTCTTGGGAGGCTGGGCGGCGGGAAGAGAGGGAGGCTTGTGGTAGCGTCAGGGCTTGTCTCTAGCAAAGTAAGTCCTCGCTATTTGGTCACATGCGCAGCATTCTCCTTGTGGGGGTTAGGTGGCATATATACAGTGTTATATTTGTTTTAAATGTTGCAATGTTTTTGCGGCTCCCAGTTGTTGTTTTTCTTCGGAAACGGGTCCAAGTGGCTCTTTTTGTCTTAAAGGTTGCAGACCCCTGGGCTAGTTCAATGATGGAATCTCCCGATGGATTTTAACCCTTGCTGGATCCAGGACCCTCGGAATTAGAAGAGACTCAGGCATCATACAGACTGACCCCACAAGCTCACATCTGTATCTATATCACCAAATCAGGAACTTACGTTTTCCTTATTTTTATTACCATCACCTGCTTGGAAGCTGACATCTTGTCCTTAGAGCCCCTTGGAACATGCTATAGCATCTGTTTCCCTACTAATCTCTGCACCGCAGGCCTGCAGCTCTGATGCAGGATTCACAAGGGACTAATGCTGTGTAACTGAATAGTGTAGTGTTTTATTTCGCCCCCAGGCCTAGTTCTCACTCAGGTTGTAAACTTGTATCTGGGCTGCATCACTTCAGGCTACAGGTGGGAGCTTACATAATCAAATGCTCCCCCTTGCTCCCCCAAAACAAAACAAAAAAATCCACATCTAGAAAACAGGCAGTGGGGCAGGAGAGATTTCTTCTCCCTGACATACTGGATTTCTGCACAGAAGAAATGGTTTTGTATGTAGGATCGATCAATCAGTTCAGTCCACCTGTAGTCTGAGACCATTCAACTCCCATGAAAGCAGGCAGGCAACTCTCAAGGATCAGCCTGGTTAAGCTTCAAGAGGAGGCAAGTTCTTAGAATTTTATTGCAGGGGAAGGGATCTTACATTTAAATATGAGGAGGTTCAAATTTGTCTTTCTTTAAATAAAAACACTATGGCTAATGGGAGCGGATCATCCACTCTTGCTATTACCACTCAATAGCAAAGCATCGTTATCTGAGGTCAGTGCTTTTTTCTGGGGGAATGCAGGGGTACACATCCCCCTAAACATTTTGTGAATCAAAGCTTGGCCTCATTGAGGGGCAGTATTTCAATATGAGTAGGAAAATGAGAGTACCCAAAAAAAAAAATTTAGGAAAAAAAGCACCGTCTGAGGTCATTTGTGCTCCACCATGAAATCTAATAATGCAGACTTACCTGAAAACTCAGTTGTTGCCATTTCCCCCTACACATTGCAAAGAAATGTGCCCCATGCAAAACCCATGACTACCTCTACTAGCAAAGAAAAATAGCATAATTACACTACACAGTGAAACTGATTCCATAGCCATTTCCTTTTGGGAAGTGTTTTCTTGCATAATTCGTAGCACCTCATCAAACTACAATTCCCACATTTCTTGAAAGGAAACCAAGGCAATCTGAGTGATCTGAAATCAGTGCTTTTCCCCCTGGACGTACTCAAGGGTATGCAGTGCCGGCACCTCCCCCCACCAAATGTTAGAAGGCTGGCACTAACTGTAAGAACTTCATGGTGAGTACTGGCACCTTTAGTTCTAAAAAATAAATGCACTGTCTGAAATCATTAGTTTGCAGTGCCCCCAGTGTCTAGGGGACAGGAATAATTGATTGCTTTAATGTTGCTTTATTGCACATTTCAATTATGGATGTTTTAATGTGATGGTTTCATTGTGTATTTTAACCATGGTGCATTTTTAATTATGATCTATTTGAATTATGCGTGGTTGGTTTTCACATTTTGTAGACCGCTGAGATGCCTATTTTAGCATTTAAGTTGTACATAAATTTGATCATGGTCACAATGGCAACATTCACCTAGTCATAATGCTAAGGAACATTATGGCAAGATCATAATCTGTTTTGAGATAGGTACCATAGTGCTAGAGGTGGGATGCAAATGAGAGCAGGCCACAGAATAGGAAGCCGGAATGCAAAGGAGAACAGGAATCGGTACGGACTGTGTAAGTGACTTGCATTTCCTGGAACAGATTGTGCAAAACTAGCATAGCGGGGGTTGCACAGCCAGGAAATTTCAACTAGTCAGATGCAAGAGCTACTTGAAAACAATGGGTATGCTTTCTCCAACAGACGAAGCACTCTCTGCCTGTTCTGCTGCCCTTAGCAAACCCTCTTACTTTGCCGCCCCCAACACACACACACACACACACACACACAACACACACACACACTATTCCCCTCTCCCAGTCACGTCAGGTCCCCTGAGATGGTGCAGCTTGTTCTCTTTCAAGTTCAGCCACAGGCTCTAAAGCAGGTTGTTGCACTTCCAGGGGAAAGCAAAGCTCTCTTGCTTCGAATCGATCCTTGCTCTTGACGGAGCTTTTGAAGATATCTCTGTCCTTTGAGGAGGACATGCTGCTGCCTCTATGGGTGCTTGAGTTGCAATCAATTGCTGAGTGCCACGCACTTCGAGGTCAGAGGCATTAGACTGAGCAGTCTCGCCTGCAGGCAGGGGCATCGCCTCCTGAAAGCAGGAGCGGAAAGCACTCCCTGGCGTTTGCATCTTCTGGCTGCTAATCAGAACATGGTGGCCTAGCAAAACCACAGATTTTACAGAGTCCTCCCTGTAGTGAAAGAATAGATGTCCAAGAGGGTTCATCTGTAGTGTCTTACGACATCAATGCAAGCATTTTAACCCTTTTGGGCCCAGTCTAGAGCAGGGGGACCACACTTACAATGGTGTCGTAAAGTGGGAATGCTGCAGAGTGAGGCCCCATTATTTCTTTTCTCAGCAGGTGTGGTGGCATCATGTGCTGGAGAGGTATTTGCCCATGTTGCCATCTTGCAGGGGATGGGGGTGGTTGAACGACAGGTCTGACCTGGCACATGAACCCTTTATTAGGGAGGAGAGGCTCAAGCAGTGACTAGCTCAGGGCCATCACACCTAGTGAACCTCATGGCCAATCAGAAATGCGAGCCTAGGTCTCCCCAGCCAAAATCAAACCACTGCACCATCCCTTGCCAGTTCACTATTTTAGGACTGTCAACTGATCCTAATAAATTGGGGGGTTTGCTGCATGATACATGTATATACGCATCAAGGCAGCTGGCATGGGTATGGAGTCTCCTTTGTAGGCCCTGCATTTCAAAATGGACCACTACACCACTAGCCATGCCTGCATTTGCACTGGAAGAAAAGCTTCCATTTCTATCATTGGAAGCTTTTCTTCCAATGTAGCCCCCAACCCCACATCAACCCCTGCCAGTCTGGATCAGTCTGAAAAGGAGCGTCCCCTCCTGCCCATTCCACCATGGTCCCAATCTGATCACCCCACACACTTACTTCTTTAAAAACCATTAGCATCTCCAAGTATATAGGCAAATAGGAACCAAAGTGGACTTGGAAGGGACCTTGTGAGCATCGGCTTTGAATCTAGCCCTGAGATTGGCTAGTGTGTTGATACTGGGTGATTGTATGAGCAGGACAGCACTGCAGTGAGTAACCGTAGCCCTTCCATGGGCCATCAGTTGCAAGGATTCATTAAGGAAGGATCAGGACATCTGCTGAAGAATGCCCTGCAGAAGCCAATTACATTATTGCACAATGGAATTAAAGTGAAAGCAAGATCAGTGATCCACATTAAAGGAAGCCATTTGATACGGTCCCACGGCCAAGGCTGAGTTACAGGGTCAAGATGACTAGGCAAGAAGCACAGTGTGGGTGATTGATGATAACAACCCTCTACTATTCTATATGGCTTCTTCTTGTAGAGGCTAAAACCTGTGTGCATGCCCTAGAGCAGGGATGTCCATCTGGCATCTGGTCAATCGCAATCTACCGGTCGATCGCGGGGCATTCCTGGTTGTTTGTGTGATCTTGGTAGGTACCCTCCCCCCCAAAAAAAAGCTCAACAACTTTGCTGAAGCCTCTCCAGAAGTAGTTCCACAACTGTGGGTCTCCCTCTCCAAAAAAAGTTCAACAACTTTGGTCAATCCAATGAGTTGCCAGTGTTTTTATAGTGAGATCTGCGTCTCCTGGGAGTTGGACATCCCTGCCCTAGAGTAATGATGACAAAGGTCACCCCTGGTCTCTGTTGGGGAGCCAGACACTTCAGCATTCCCGCTTCATAGAATCATCTGGCTGGCTTCTCTTGGAAACTGGATGCTGGGCTAGATGGACCTTCTTACATCAGTGGTGGGGAAGCTGTGGACCTCCAGAAGATGTTGGACCCCAGCACCGATCAGCCACAGCCGGCAGAGCCAACAGATAGGTGTGGTGGGAGCTACCACTGATTTTTGTTCTGTATGTACAAGCAGAAGAAGAATGTGGGCTGTCGTTGCACATGCACACTACCCACAATTCATATGGACCTCCATAGCAACTATGATACATAGCAACATAGCATTTTGATGATGCTTTTGGTGTGGCAAGTTGGATGGGCATGCATGGGCATGTTGGGGAGTCATTTCAGTGTCCACTCCCAAGATCGCACCTTCCTCTGGAGGTCCTCCAAAACCAGAACATCAACAAGTATAGTTGTGCAAGCATTTGGCTTTGAGCAAGGAATGCCTTTCGATGGTGGTGGTTGTTTTCAGCGCTGTTACCCACTAAGGATACAGCAGATTGGGACATATTGTCATGTCATGAAATCTAAAGCTGAGACTAAGTTTGTAAATATATACATAATTGGCAAGCTAAGATCTAAAAATGACTTTCCAGTTATTTCAATAATATCACTGTGACAGTGTGCTAGAATTTTTTTAAAAAGTGTGGAGATGGAAAGGAGGAGATGGAAAGAGGGTTTCCCCTCCTATAAACACACAGTGAATGAATATGCAAAGAAGAAACACGGAAAGGGTCTTCCTCTCACAAACTCTCAGTTTCATGCAAAGGATCTGTAAAGAAAGTCCTATTTATACATCTATTTGAATTTAAGAAGATTGATCACAGGCTTGCTCTGGAGCCCTGCTGCAGCCTGTTAAATCTCTCTCCTCCACGCAATGGAGCATTATAAATCAGAAACTCCTTTGGTGTTTTCCAAGGAATGCAGGGAGAGAGGCAGTTTTGCCTGCTGCTGTCTTCAGGGCACCTGCTGTTTGTATCATCTCTAACTAGCTTCCTGAGCGGAGTGAGTGGGCGGTTCTTGTTCCTGCAATAATCCATGTTTCCCAACAGGAGAGAGACAAGTGCAGAGCCTGTCTTAAAAGCCGCGTGGAGGATAAACAAACAGCCCCCTGCCTCTCCCTTCTTGCTGGGAACAGGACTGCCTGCGCCATGCAGCCTGCAATACAGCAGCAACGCAGAGGAAAGCGAGGTACAGAGACCTGGTGAGCCCAAACGATGCTCCTGTTGGCAACACACACCAGAAGCATATTGAGTTGGCAAGGTGACATCTTCCCTCTCCCCTTCCCGCAGCACCCTGCCACCACACAGCCCATCCTCCCAAGCCTTGGCACAAAGATGCAGAAGCTTATGAGAAGAAGGCACCATGCCGCACTCACTTAGGCTCTCTGCCTCCGTTGTAGCTAGATGGCCACTTGTGGAATGCAATCCGGCGTGTATTTCTGCAAATGGGGAGCCTGTGTCACCACCAAGGCAGCAGGCTTTGGTTCACACACTGTGCTAAGTTGTGGGTGAACATATCAGATGACACAGCGATTCTCCAAACAGCTCTTGTTTATTCACAGGTCAGAACAGAACTGAACTGAAGGGTTCAGCCAGCCTGCTTATATAGAGCTCCAGTACAACGTAACTGTAACAACTTTCTGTAACTATCCAATCACTGAACATCACTTTCAATCCCTTATTTGCATATGTGGACCTGAGTGAAAACTATCTACAGTATCCCCCTGGTGGCCCAGGGTGAGAACTTCAGTACATAACACACTGAAAGCCAGGTTGAGACTTGGCAGCAGGGCTATGAGGTGGCAGAAGGGAATCATCCATTCATCCTGTCTCTGGCTGCTGCCAACCTCCATGTCTGAAGGTTTGAACAGGGCCCATCTACGTATAAGTTGCACACGGGCGAGTTCTCTTCAGCAGCATTGGAACCCCACAGAAAGCCAAGGCTCATGCCTATAAAGTCTATTTATGTGCAGTTTACACGTTAAGAACATAACATAAGGACAGAAGCGGAGCCTGTTGGATCATGTCAGTGGACCATTTAGTCAGTATCTTGTCCTAACAGTGGCCAACCAGGTGCCTGTGGGAAACCCACAAGCAGGATCCACAGCACAGAGCACTCTCCTTCCGGAAGTTTCCAGAAACTGATATTCGGACGCATACTTCCTCCAACTATGGAGGCAGCGCTTAGCCATCATGGCTGGTAGCCTGATCCTCCATGAATATGTTTAATCCTCTTTTAAAGCTATCCATACAGAGTGCCAGCAAATTTGATGAAAGCAAGAAGGTCCTCAGTCTCACCTCTCTGAGGTGATAGGCAGGGTAGGTGCTGAGGTCCAGTCAGATTCACTACTTTTTTGGGGGGGAGGTAGCCTCCATAAAGGCTGTTTTCAGAGTCAGGCCTTCAATAGAATACATAGGGGTTGGGAGAAGTGACGGTGGGCATGTTTCAGATTCACCACATGCATGCATGCACTCACTGAATGCCTGAATGGGGTTAAAAATACAACGCAGATCTGGAGGCAACAGAAAGGAAGGATGTGTATCGGGAAAATCTGCTGGCTGAGGAAGGGTAAGATGAAGCAGACAGGTGCTGTGTAAAGAAGGGGGTGGCAGAACATATGTGGGGTTGGGATCTGAGTGCCTTTGGAGCAGGAAGTCTGATTATCCCCACCCCCTGCCTTCCCTCATCAGCTTCTGCTCCCAAAGGCCTGTCAAGGCTGAGATGTTGCTTTCATCCTGCCATGTCAGCCCATTAACCTTGCCTCAGGCCGGAGGCATGCTCTGTAGCAGGCGCTCTCTAGGGCTCACC
The DNA here is from genome assembly GCF_964106915.1 of Podarcis gaigeae. NCBI lineage: Eukaryota > Metazoa > Chordata > Lepidosauria > Squamata > Lacertidae > Podarcis > Podarcis gaigeae. The sequence continues at coordinate 51,609,388 of NC_139678.1, read as the reverse complement.
ACCAAGGGCGCCCTGTCCTCCACCGCTCTCCCTGCAAAGGCAGGAGAACTGCCGGGGTTTCTTTTTCTGCCAGGAAAGGTCACAAAGGTCAGTCCCGGGAGGATGTGTTCTTTCGCTGAATCTTCATTTCGCCCACAGTACCTGTGGTGTGGTAAATCACTGTCACTGTATACATTACTTTTGTGACATATACAGTGGAACCTCGGGTTATGTACCATCCTTACGAAAGCTTTGGGTAGGTCTCCTGGAAGCGAACTTTGCCCTGGGATGCAAGCGGAAGTCGCGCGCCAGCAGGAGGCCCCATTAGCAAAAGCGCGCCTCAGGTTATAAACGTTTTCAGGTTAAGAACAGACCTCCGGAATGAATTAAGTTTGTAACTGGAGGTACCACTGTATGTGTGGGTGGGCACACATGTACATTACACATATGCTCATAAAACCATGCATGCTGTACATGTATGTTTCTGGCCCCAGGTTGATCATCCCTCCCAGCAAGAATTTATAAAGGGTGGCAAATGGCTGCAGAAGTAAACACACTGGATCCAGCAGAACAGCTTTCCTGATGCGACATAATGCCATGAGACATATAGGGCGGACTCAAGCCAGTGAGGTGCAATGGTTAGAGTGCTGGACTAGGATATGGAACAGTGTTCAAATCCCCACTTGATCATGAAGTCCCCTGGGTGACATTAGGCCAGGCACAGTCTCTCAGCTTAACTTACCTCACAGTGTTGTGAGGGCTATAGAGAAGGGGTAGAATCATGCACCCTACCTTGGGCTCCTCAGACAAAAGGTACAATATAACTGTAAAACATAAATAATGACTAGAAAGAACTTGGCTCAAGTGAGCCCTTCCCCAATGGCTCTTCCATGGGCCTGACCCCTTGGAACAAGCTACATTTCACAGGGAATGCATTGCTTGCATTTTTGTTTTGTTTGTTTTTAAAAACAACACCTATGGAGAAGAGAGGTGTGTGAAATTGTAGTCAAACATGCAAGAGTGCTAATTAGGGCATGAAGGGGTTAAGAAGGCAGAGTTTTGTTCCTAGACTCATCTAGGTCATGCCCCCTTTTCTGCCATGAGGGAGGAAGTGAATCTGCTTTTCTTCCTTTCACTCACTCTCTTCTAGCCATGTAACCGACCGGGATGTTCAGACCGCATGCTTGAAACTATATTTTGTATTTTGCACCCAAGAGTATTCTACCTGTGTTCCCTTGCTGCTGCATGGATTAACGCACAAGCCAAACCTTTGGATTTAGTAGGTAAAGCATGTTAAATTTACTTAACAGTGTGTGCTCTGTTCATTGCAGGGAGGGGGCAGGGTCAAGCATTTTCAAGCAAACTAAATGGGATATGAAAAGGGTTTGATGACCTATATTCCATTCTATACTGCTGCATAATTCTGAGAGTGTTTTTAGTTCTGCTGGGGGCTGTCTCCTGCTGGAGAGCGTGGAGAGCTCAGTGTTTATAATCTAGGTGCCCAGTCGATTCTTTTGTTAATTACCCACACATCTATTTTCTACCTCCACAAGAGGGTAATTAGCACAAGGACAGCTGGGAAGGAGGGTGAAGTTCCCTTCTCCTGCTGTTCTCCTGACAAAATCCACCAGCTACTGCACTCCACCAAAACAGCTGTTTGGAGGAAAGATGTTCTTGGTGCACCTTCCTTCCTTACCATACACAGCATATAGAAGCCTGAACAGGCAGGGAAGTAAGAACATAAGAAGAGCTCTGCTGTCTCAGGCCAGAGGCCACACAGGTGCCGGTGGGAAACCCCCAGGCAGGGCCAGAACACAACAGTCCTCTCCCTCCCTGTAGTTTCCAGCAACTGGTAATGAGAAGCACACGGTCACCAACAGTAGAACATAGCCATCAGAGTTAGAAACCACAAATTTGTCCAACGTTCTTTTAATCAAGGTGGTGGCCCTCCCTGCCTCTTGGGCAGCAAATGGAAAGCGATTTTCCATTGGGGGGCCATAGCACAAGGGAGGGAGTTTCCCCATCCTTGCACACTGCAAACCTGATCTTGATTAAGCCCCTGCTCCCATGCAAGCTTATATATAAAAAGACACTTCCAACGTGATGGAACATTTAGGCTGCAGTCTTGTACACAATTACCTGGGGGGAATAGAGCTTCTGAGTTGACGTGCCTAGGATTGTGCAGTCATCATAACTCATAATTGACCCTTAATTCGCCCTGATTCATCCTTTGACCTTTCACTGTCCTTCCTTTGTTGCCTTTTCACTATTGTAACCTCCTTCGGGCAGGCAGGGATCTCAATATTTCTCTTTTTCTCATTGTTTTATGTGATCTGTAAAATACTTTGCACTGTGTAAACTATAAGTTCTCCACTGGAACCCAGTTCTGTGAATATGTACTAAACAAAGTGCCACATTCCAGCAATTCTGCTCAATTCTTCCATCCCCACCTACGCAGGATCTACGCTGGGATGAAAGCAACCTGCCCACTGTCCCAGCATGCTGGCTTTTTGATTTATTAGCTGGCCAGAGCCTGGTAAATTTAAACAGGGCCTTCCTTTGCTTGGTGGGGGTCAGCCATTCAGACGCTGTTGGTTTATTTTGCAGGCGATAATTTTACGCCTGCCACACACTCCTTAATTAACAGCTCAGAGGATATGGGGTGAGGGAGAGATGTAATGAGCGTTCCCTTTGCATATCAAAAGGCAGCATCATTAGCATCCCAGCACTTGCTGGATCTGCTGGGACGGGAAAGGGTCACATGCAGAAAAACCTGTGGCTCAGATTGACAGCCCAGGCTCAAGCGGATGAAATACCAGAGCCGGATGGAAAGATGGGGCTTGATGTTGTGGGGGAGGGCAAGGAAGCACACCAGAGTGTTTGTAGATGTGGCAGACCCACAGAAAGCTAGATGTAGCAATACAGGGGCCAATGATACCTTTTATTCGACCACCAGGCTGCTTGAAGCTGAAGCACTCCTCTGCTATTTATCAGGTGCAGGTGTTTATCAGGCACAGGAAGCTACAGTTATACCAGGCTGCTATGGGACTAGTTGACAAAATGCATCTCACTAATCCTTAAACAGCTTCAATTATTCTTAGGTATTTATGGGCATATTCAAAGTGCAGGCGCTTACCTGTAAAGCCCTATCCAGCCTGGTTTCTGAGTAACCAAAAGATCTCCTTTTCTCCCACAAACTGGCCTGCATGCTAAGGTCAGTTTCAGAGGCCCTCCACTGCCCCTTTCTGGCCGTCACTGTCCTTGGTCTCATGTGCCCACCTTGCCATTTAATTTGATTGGCTCTGGGGGCCCTTGCGGTGCTGCTGACAGGTGTCATCATTCCATCATATGTAGTGTTAAAGATGACATTGACTAAAATTGTACAATTGTCCACAGTCAATTGGATTAGACAGCAGGGAGGGCAAGTGAGGTGGAGGACAGTAAGGGCAGGGGGTGGCAGGAAAGGAGGAAGAAAATGCAATGGAGAAGAACAGTACAGAAATAACAGGAGCATGTTTACAGTAAAGGCCAACAATTGCCCCAAACTGGAAAACCTCTGGGGCAGAGAAAGGATCACAAAAAGGAAGCAAGTAGTCACAGTTCATTCTGGTTTTAAATTATTATTTAAAAGCACCCAGCAGCTTGGTGACCCTGTCCCCATGCATGCTTACAGAGGCCCTGCCTGGCAAAAGATGGAAGCGATGAGCAGAGTAGAGGCTGGTCTGCAGCTGCATTTGACAAATTCTCCCCATGGTGGCTTTGCTGAGCACTGTTGCCACTGGCCCTCCTTGCTGGTGTGAATGTCAGCACATGAAAAGGTTCAATCAGTGTGTTTCCACTTGATATTTAAGTCCCCCTCCCCACCCTGGAGTTATCAGATTCGGACCAGGCTAATAGTGGTAATGTGTCTACCTTTGCAACAGATCACAGATTGGATGGCAACTGTCTCCCACAAGAGGCTCAAAGCTGAGCAGTGACAGTGCAGATTTTTCTTGTGCTACTGATACCATATGCTCTTGTAAAATGTTTGCACCCAGAGGGCTTTGGAAATGCTCTTGCCTGCCCAGAGAGATAAAGTGTCCCTTTGGTTCCATCTCCTTGTAAAGGAGCACTGAAAATCTGGGCAATAGGTCCCACACACACAAGGATATATTTTTTTTACTGTTTTTAATTAAATATACAGCTTTCAAAAACAAGATCTGCCCAGACAGAGTTCTTGGCTGTTCATACCACAAGGCTGGCATGGTCACAGTCCTCTGGCTATGGCCTAAGCATTCAAAAGCTGCCAACAGGTGTGCCCGCTTCGGATGGAATCAGACCTCAGCCATAGGACCCAGCCAAGTCCTTCATGGGTTAAGGTTCATGGTGTGACTTTGCAGCTGATGGCTTTGTGCTGGGAAAGCTGGTATTACTATCTCGTATTATTTCCCTGCTCTCTTCCCTGGGTTATGGTGGAATAGTATTCCCAGGTCTATTGGTCAACAGAAAATAAAGGTAGGAAGCTTTGTTCCCTCCCCCCTGAAAAGCCAGTCCTATTGAGCATCTTATGATGTCACAACTGTGCCTCTAAATCCAATCTGAGAGTTTATGTGTCCATCCCAAAGAATGAAAGGAAATTGCAGGCCCAGAAATCCAACAACAAAGGTGACATTTCCCAAGATACAATGCCCCTTGCTTCCTCATTCTGCCACCCCTTCTTCCTTTCTCACACACACACCCCCGTTACCACCACCCCTTCCATTTCCTCCTTCTTGCCACCTGCCTGGAATTAGGCCAAGGCACCAGGTTGCTGGCCTGTGCCCTAGATCTACAGCACTGGTCCAACTAGTTGGTTGGGATGGTTGTGGCCTGATCTACGTGGTGGACTTGTAAAAGACTAAAAGAGTATTGGGAAATGATCCTTAATGAATTGGAAAAAATGTTTAAAACTACTTACCCCCCCCCCAAAAAAACAACAACAACAGAGTACTTTCTGTTGGGGATAATTCAGACTGAAATTCCCAGGTGTCAAAAAAGGTTATTTATGTATGCTACTACTGTGGCCCATGTTCAGTTAGCCCAAAAATGGAAAACGAGTGAGATCCCAACTAAAGAAGAATGGCAACTTAAGTTGACAGAATATGCACAACTTGCAGACTTAACAAATAGAATAAGAGAACAAGAAGATCATACGTTTAAAGACGATTGGAAAACGCTTATTGAATATATGGGAAATAATTCTATACAGATGAAAACGCTGGCAGCATTAAGATAAATTCAACAGTGTAAATAAGTTTTGATGGATGCAATAATGGAATACTGAATGGTATAGTTTTTGTAAAATATGCAGGGATTTATGATATGTAAAATGAACCATGGAAAGAGAAGAAGGGAAGTCAGTGATATCTTAGGGGTGTATATATATATACAACAACAGCACCATCACACAAATACATTGCAGAAGAAGAAATGGGTCCCCAAATGGATTTTTAGCTTAAAAGTAGGTCCTGGATCTGCAAAAGACTACTGTCCTACAGTATACAGTATACAGCAAGCAATGTCTGTCTCTTTCAGGGAAGTGTTCCTGACAAGTCCTGGACTTTTTCAGAAACTGAGGGCTAATCCACACTTACCTTTTGACTCACACTTTCTATGTGACAAGGACACATAGCAATGCCCTGCCTAAGTAACCATTTTAAATAGTTACCACTCACCAGCTCACCAGCTTGAATATTGTTGATCGGGTTCTTCTATTATTATTTTTAATGTCAGAATATTTTAATTGCATCTCCTTGGGGAAATGCATCTCCATCTAATCCAGCTCTTAATTAACCCAGCGCACCCCAAAGAGGGTCTATAACCACTTGTAAATTAAATATGAAAAGAATTATTTATCTAGGAACAGCCGCCTAATGACTTAGGCTCTGCCACTTATCTTTGCTAATGATGATGGATCAGGAAGAAAAAATGTGCAGCAGGAGGAGTGCGTGTCTCCTTCTCTTGGCTGTCTCTTGGCAGGGGTTACCATGCTGCCAGGATGTCAACAGGACTTTTGCGTAAAATGCAATGCAAAGAGACAATTAGGGGACAGAGGAACACTGGCCATGTGCCTGAAAGAGGCAGATCTGGAATAAGCCAGCACCACTAATAGCTTGGGACATTCAAGAGGGGTCAAAAGTCACAAACTCTGAATTCCAGCAGCCTGAGTAATTGTAGAACAGAGTGGCAGAGTCCTGAGGTGATACAGTGGACTATTGAAGACTGTAGGTGAGTGGAATAACACTTTTGAATGTCCCTACCTATGGAAACACAAGGAGAAGGGGACGGCAGAGGACGAGATGGTTGGACAGTGTTCTCAAAGCTACCAGCATGAGTTTGACCAAACTGCGGGAGGCAGTGGAAGACAGGAGTGCCTGGCGTGCTCTGGTCCATGGGGTCACAAAGAGTCGGACACAACTAAATGACTAAACAACAACCTATGGAAACTTCCCTGACTTATGTTTAAAAAACAAACCCTAGCCCTTCAGGAAGAGAGGTTCTGCTCCAGCATACTTCCTGTAGTGCTAAGTTTCCAAATGTGTTTTTAGCTAGGGAAGTGTTCCTAAATGTAACATCACACCTGCTGTTTGATGTGGTGCAGTTTGTTCTAACATCTCAGGACTGTTCTCCCTTATTTTGTTGCACACACAGGCCAAATCTTAACCCAGACCCCACCCTTTCCCCTCCTCAGTAACCCATGAATCCTCTATGAGGTATCTTAACCCTCACTGCTGTCCAAAGTAGATGATTTATTGTAGGTTATTCCCATGGGGGGGGCAGGGGCAAGCAGGACAAAAAGACAGGCTGTCACAAAAGCTTTGGGTAAACAGCCTGGATTTCTGAAGCATCCTGCTCTGTAAGTAAGACAATGTTTTGATTCCAAAACAAGCCCTGCAGAACTTCACAGCATCTCTGTATTGAGCCTTGCTCTGTTGCCTAGAAAATGATACGTAATTCCAGTTTTGCAACCATTTCTTGTTTCAGAGTGTTGATCGGCATAGCCTTCCAACTGCTGCTTCTGCTGTCTGTTGGCCTTTGTACACCCAGATGGTCCAGATGTATATTTTGGAAAGGTTCGCCATTTGCTGTCCTGCAGGCCCCACTCTGATCCACATTTCAAAGCTCTCTTATTGGTCTCACCTCATGCACAACTCTTTGTTCCTCAGCTAAATTTATACACTAAAAGAAGAAGACGACAGATAAAGGGAAGATATTAGTTGTTGAGGGAAACATAGCAACCCAGCAGAAATACAATATTCCCAGTGTAATAACCTATGCCTTATCTCATGTTGAGAGAGATAAACCCCAGGACTAGGTCAAGCTCAGAGTCGCTGGTTTGTGTGAAAGCAGAGACTGCTCACTATAATAGGAAATCATTTTGTGTCTGATAGGAGCCAGGGAGAAATGCCAGGTGCCTTTCAATCTTCCTTTCCCCAGGGCTCAGTGAAGGAGGTTGGGGACAGAGGCGGAGTGTGTACTCCTTTCAGCCTCTCCGAGCCAAGATGAAATGGAATCCGATCACAAATAAAACAGGCTGCCCGTCCATCTCCGGCCTAGATCTCTCATTACCATCCAATGAAAGGCCTAATGAAGTGCGTCTACGTGGCCGTGTCTCCACACAGAGGCCATACAGGTGAAGACCATTAATTACCAGTCACCACATCACCCACACCTGGTGGAGGGTGTCCAGGTCAGCACAACACACTTAGGTTGGTGGCTGGTGCTGACCTGATGAGCATGGGCTAAGACACATGGTAAGTAGCTCACTCATTGCTGCCACCAGGGGTCATAGCCCTAGGATGGGACGAATGGGTTCCTCTTCCCAACTCCTGCTGACTCAATTTAGATGTGTCATTTCCTTCTCCCTCTCTCTTTCTTTCCCTTCTAACGTGGGAATAATGACCCTGACCCAGCTCCAAATAGAGTTACAAGGCTTAATTCATTAAAGCTAATAACGTTCCTTCAGGCACTTGAATCAGAGACTTTGGAGAAGATGAATGTAAGTGCTTTCTTTATGGAGATGTATAAAGTTACATGACTTCAAGCAGATTGAGTTTTTTAAAAACAAAAAAAGCATCAATACCAGCTAGTAACATCCCAGGGTTGGTGGAAAGTGTCAGACTCAGCATGGGAGGGAGGGATACTTTTTGGTTGGCACCATCTGGCAGATGAAAACAACAATGACAAAGACAGAGCACAACAGCAGATACGTGGGATGTGATTTTTCAGGTAAAGTCTGTTCAACCTGGCACTTCTCCGCACCAAGACAAAAGTGCAGTGGGTCCTTATTCAAGAGATGTTGTTTGCAAATGACGCAGCCTTGAGAGTGCACTCTGAGGAAGCTCTGCAGAGACTCATCAACCATTTTGCCCAAGCCTGAACAGAGTTTGGCCTTACCATCATCCTGACAAAGAACAACACCCACAGTCAGGACATCACCAGCACTCCACACCTCAGCATTGAGGTGACCACACGCTTGATGTGGTGGATGGTTTTGTCTACCTGGGTTCCACCATAATCAGCAACCTCTCCGTCAACGCTGAGCTAGACAAGCATATTGGCAATGGCCCACCTCTCTGAAAGGATATGAGAGAATGTGATGCTAACTTCCAATACCAAGATGAAGGTCCAACAGGATTGCCTGTTGAGCAAGCTGGTTTATGGAAGTGAGTTGTGGACAACTTACATCTGCCAGGAGTGATCCTCAGTGCCTTCCACATGTGCTGCGTCAGGAAGATTTTGGCCATCACATGGCAGGACAGAATTTCAATCAAAGAAGTGCTCTCCCAAACCCACATTCCCAGTATGTTCTCACTATTGTCTTAGCGATGTCTCTGCTGGCTTGGTCATGACCACAGAATGGAAGATGACAGAATTCCCAAGGACATGCTGGTATTGGTCTCTACAGCCACAGCAGGAGCTGTAACCTTCCAACAATTTGACTTCACCTCCAAAGGAGCACTCCTCCATTGTCTCCCAAGACAGGTTGATGCCAGCCAACCAACCAGCCAACATTCTCCTAACCGAAGATTGGACACTGACCCTTTTATTAGCAGCTCTAGTCTAGGCCATAGCTCCTGACTGAGGCTATCATGATAACTCATTGGTGTTCCTCAGTCCAAGTTCACAACAATCCAGAGCCATTTCCAGTTATAGCAACTTCCCCCTTTTCCCGCTAAGATGAATGCAAGTTGCTCAGAAGCCGCAGGGCTTGTTGAGAAGTGTGTGAGAACTCCCTATACCAATAGCTGGTCAACCTCATGGTCCCTGGGGCCAGTTAAGACAATCCAATTTGCATTTTGAGAATGTGGGTTGAGTTGACTGAAAATATTCAAAAGGCTCTGCTTGTGGTGAAATGATTGTGCAGCTGAGTCACTCTGAGCTCTCAACTCAACCCACAATGACTGTATAATAGGATAATATGGGCTGTTTTACAGAGTGGATTGGCAGGTAGTTTGAAAACATGGATTGAGTTGCAAGCTGCTATCAAACAAAGACTTTACGTCATGCTGAATTCCACAAACATTGCACAGGCTCACTGAACCATACTCTTGACGTACCAATCTGGCCATGTTGACTGGCCTCAATTAGTTCCTTTGATGGCTGCCGAAAGAAAGAAAGAAAGAAAGAAAGAAAGAGAAGAACAAATTGATGTTGTCAATCACTGTTCAGCTGAAATGCACCAAAGCCAGGAAGTGCCAATGTTGAGGTCACCCAAGCTATGCCAGTTTAAGGTCCACCTCCACTTCCACCCATATTGGAGGAGCCTATATGGCAGGAGTAGCCAATGTAGCTCTCTCCAGATGCTGATGCACTGCAGTGCCTATTATCCTAGACCATTGGTTATGCTGGTTGGGGCTGATGGGAGTTGTAGTCCAACATCTAAAGGACTCTACATTGGCCGTTCCTGCTATAAGGCAATGAGAGGAGTGAATGTGTTCAAGTCCCATGCATAAATGCACATGATTATTCATTGCCAGAATGTTATTTTGGCTCTAAGTCTGTGCAACAGAGCTCATCTGTATCTACAAAACAGAAACTCATAATGCCGATTTAAAACACACAATGACACAAACATAAGTTATTAAGAATCCCTGTTCATCTGGCTGTAGGACTTAATGAGCATATTCCTAGCTTCTCTGTAGGCCTTACTGTCGCCCCTGTCACGGGGGCTGAGTGGATGACTAGAAGAGATAACAATCAATTTTTAATATTGCATATTTAAGCAGGCTTAGGCTCCAATCCATCACATCCTCTGGCTTTCCCCAAAATTAATCTTCAATAGCTTATTGAGAACTTCAGAAAATTAATATTGCAGCATTTTGCCTCAGGGTTGGCAGGGTGGGGGTGGGGGGAAGTATGATTTCTTCTTTTCAGATAGGTACGTGTGCAAGAAACAGAGGGAGACTTTCAGTTGAAAATGCCTCTCTGGAAAGCTACGACAGTTTCCTGATTCCAAATGGAATCTTTAAAAAGCCATCAGCCACAAGTGTTGGAGCCAAAACATCTGTCAGTGCCGCATTGCGTGGTCTTCTCCTGGCAGGCACTGCTACCGAAACGGGTGAGATTGCTCATATCAGCAGGTGGGTAAAAGAGCCACATAGCAGATGTCATCCCTTGGTCTACCCAGACACTAATGGGCAGTATAATGGCCAAATGGCAATGGAGGCAGTGCGATCACTAATGAGGCCTGGGCATAACTCATTCCAGCCGGCCCATCCATGAGATGGGTCACAAATGGAATCCCAGAGACTGGCCTTTTGGAGAAAGAGAGAGAGAGAGAGAGAGAGAGAGAGAGAGAGAGAGAGAGAGAAAGAAGTTTAGCAAACAGAACAGCTCTGACTTTATGACTTTGTGAGCTCTTCCAGACAACCTGTTTATTGAGCATTTGTCCTGATTTGTTCATGTTACTCAGCTTATTGCAAGGGGGGTGGCACATTGGTGTGTGCATGGTAAAGGTGATCACCGCAGAAGGTATGGAATGGAAGCAGATTTGGATCACAGAAACCTTGGCTCCTGATTTAAGCAGGCCTGAGCATCAGCTTTGACGGTGGCAATGTCTCTGTCAGTGCCTGAGCAGAATGTGCTTGTTGAAATGCAGCTGCCATCAGAGAACATCCCTCACACACACACGCCTCTGGCTACTACTACCTAACAGCCAGTAGAGGCCCATCCATGTGTTTCTTTCCTTTAGCAATGGAGCGCACTCATTTAAGATGGAGCCCACACTAAGAGGCAGGTGTTGGGTATGAACAGCTAAGGTTATTGCCTTGGCTGGTCCACCAGGTTCCATCTTAGCCTCACAGAGTCAGCCTCTCTGGGGGTTTCTGCTCTTTCTCTCTCAGATGCTGAATTTGAACTCTTAAAAGGTGATCCTTCCTGTCTCCCTGCTGCCTCCGTCTGCCTCTCTTCTCTGTCTCTCACTTCCTGACACGCTCAGCTCATGGGAGCATGAAGCACGTGCTCGCCATTAGATTTTAACACGTTTGTAACAAGCTCCGGGTATGTTAGCTGCTCCAGTTTATTTTTGAGGCAGCTTGTCTCCAAGGCACACGAGAGATGACAGCCCTGCTTGGTGGAAGAAGTGCAGCCTGTCGGGTTGTGTGCTGAGGCAGAGCCTCACGTCTCTTCCAATCTCACTGTGGGGCGCAACAGGACTTGGGAACAAGAGAAGCTCTATGAGCTGTCCGGAGGGAAGCCCTGAGAGTCCCTTTGGTGTCCCATTTGGCAGCACTGTGGAGGGCAGGTCAGTTGGTGGCAGCTGCCCACTTGTGCCCTTAGACTCGCATTTGGAGGGGGAAGCTTGGGGGTGAGAGCAGGGCAGCTGGAGAAAGAACAACTGGCTTCCTGAGGGCCTGAGAGTATCTGGGAGAGAGAGAAAACAATAGCACTGTGAATGGCCATATGTAGATTTCCTACAGGTCACAAAGAAATCTTTGCTCCTTGAAGAAAATGACAGCTAACCTCTTCTCAGAGCTGAGCCCTCAAGCCCCACCATGGTTCAATGCAGTTAAGCTCTCCAAACTGCCTTATCTATGTTGAGATGTGAATAGATGCTAGGAGAGGATATATTTGTTAGATGTTATCCTTCCTCACATTTGTGAGTTCAACAGAGTGCCATCCCTTTGCAGCTTAAAAGGGAACCTTAGTTAGCCTAGTTTTAGCCTTTTAGTTTAAACAATCCAAGCTGCTTTAAGGCAGACTGGATTTTCCTGCTATAACAGTTAAACAAACCGTCTTGTAAAAAAAGTAAAAATAGCATTTACTTGTTGAATTGTGACACATACAGCAGCTTTGCTCAGGCAGGCTTAAAATGGTAATTCAGTTATTAATTCATTAATATATATGCTAATTAAAAATTACTAACTTACACATACTGAGGTAGATTTGTCTTTTAAAAATAAACAACATGGAAGGCAAACAACGTGACTTGCCAGGTGGCAACACTAGAAGCTGCTGGCAATTTGCATCCGGAGATTCATATGATTCGTTACTGTTGTATTTGTATCAAAATATTCTCATTTGTAAAACTGTCTTCAGGTGTCAAAAAATATCTTACATTTTGACAAATAATGAGCTTTTTCTCACTCACCTCCTTTCTATTTCTCTAGCTTTTCCAAACTCGTCTGTGAAACCATAAACAACAAGGTATTAAAATAATGAAAGTTAGGTTGGAAGTTCTCAGGAGTCACATACACCAGCCAACTGAACTCTCAACTGGGAGGTTTGTCATTAGGCCTAATTATATTTCCCAGCTCCTTTGGTTTTCCTGGTTTCCTGGTGACCTCCCTGGTTGTTGAGTTGGGCACCCCTGGTTCCCCCCTCCGGGGGGGGGGAGGCGATGTTGGCGGCATTGGGACCAGCCAGGCAGTGCTGTTGGTGCTGGTGGTCCTCAGGAGCTCTGTGCAGCCATGGCGATCGCCATCTTGCCTCACTGGAAGTCCCTCTTCTGGATAATCTTCTGAGGGGTTTTGTTTTGTTTTATCCCCCAGGACCTGGACCATACCAGAAGTGGTGAGACTTGTCTTCCCTTAGAACTCCTGAATGTAAGTACTGCACAGGAAGACACCTCTGAAAATAGGATGCTGGATAAACAAGAGCAAGGATGTGAGAGATTGGGTTTACTGAACAAATATTTGGGGGCAAGGTTGTTTCAGACAGTCTCATGGGCTTCCTCATTAAATAGACTCCACAGTGAAGATCAAGGGGTCAGGGAGCTTGTAGCTGCAACAGAAATTGGATTGTGTGGAGCCAAATTGACTGAAGATAATCTTCTGCCTAGAGGCTGTCACCCTGGGCCAGGTCAATGTGCTTGTTAAAATCCAGCTGCCATCAGAGGACATCCCTCATTACAATCCTGGTAGCTAGGATCTTCTTGCCTACAGACAGAAAGGGGAATGTGCAAGAGATGGAGGATGAATGAAGCTGAAATGGTGGTGTTGAAATCAATAAGGTGCAGTGATTATCCCTTATAGTGCCATGCCAGGAAGATCTCAGTTGTCCTAATAGGTATTCACTCTGACACAGCCCAGCCCTTTACCCAGACCAACAAATTGGCCACAATCTTCTCCTCTTGAGACGGTGAATAAAATGCGTCCCTCCCTAACATAACCATTCACCCATGTGTCTGCTTGCTGCTAGGCACCTAGAGGCAATGAGAAATGGGTTGGATGCTACCACCTCTTCAGAGAGCTATAAAATAAAATGCTCTTCTGGACATTTGCTGGTCACAAGTTTTAAAGGAGTTCTGTAAGCTCATGTTTTAAATCTGCAGTCTTAGGTCACCTCCAGACTATGAGCATTTTGTAGGAGAGACTCAAGCACATGCTGGGTATTTAGGTGTGCAAAACTAAAATGTATTAAGGTAATCTGTTGCCTTGGCACAACAAAAACACTTTTTTCTCTCTTTTTGAAACTGGACTTTTTGCTGTTAGGAAAGTGGCAGGAAAATGCTATGAAAAAAGTGTGGGTAGAACAAATGATTAACAGGAATGCATATAACCATGACACAACCCAATCTAGACGAATTCAGGGTGGATGCCGATGGTTGTACCATCAGAATGTATGCTCAGTAACGACCGGACATAGCCTAACCTCTACATGGGTTTTGTGGAAGGAAATAAGAATGAATGCTCAATGAAAAGGTCACCTGGAGGAGCCCTTATTTTATCTTGTTGTTATATTTTAATTGTTTTGATGCTATTATTGTACAAATGTTTTTTTTTTAATGAAGGGCTTGATAGAAATGCATTTAATGAATAAATAAAATGTGGTTTCTCCCAGACACTTCATTGACGACTTCTCCCCATAGGCCTCCTTCATTCACCAGAGTCTTCTGAGAAGGGAAGAGAGAGAAAATCTGCTCAGCGAATTTAGGAAGATTATCCCATCAATATTTTCATCATAATTGTTGAGGGGAGGGGGACAAAGAGCAAAAGGAGCCAGGAGACATTCTAAATGGGGCAGAGTCTTAATCCCAAATGGGACTGCTGTCACCTTTCTCTTGGCACCATTAGAGTGATGAGCTCCCCAGTGTGACTTATCAATCCTTCCGTGTTAATAGACTCCTCGTCAGTTCAGCACCTCTGTGAACTTCCTCCTGCTCATTGCCTTCCCTGCCGTGCCAACAAGTGCAATAAACCCAATGTAATAGCATCTCGGGCCATACACTTTATATCACACCTAATCAAATCATTCGCTTGGTTTCCCCACTCTGTCTTTCATTCCCGTTTGCTGACAGAAAATGTGTGAAACTGTTTCACACAGTAGCTTCTGTGACCCCAGCTTAGCACTGTGTAGCCTTGGGATCCAGCTGGATTCTAACCTAAGATTCTCCTTCTCGAAACGACACCCCAGAACAAGACACAACTTGGTGTGAGACATCATAAATCTTATTTTCTCAGCGCACGCACCCCGAGGCCCGTCTGTGCAGGCAAAGGCGATGAATGTGTGTTTCATTTTGAAAGAACAGATTTGGCAAAACTCTGGACTGGAAGCAATGGGAGCTCCCCCCAAACCCCTGCTAGGCCTAACTGCATCAACAAGAGAGGAGCAGTTTTCATCAGGAAGGTGGGGTTGGGGGCAGAGTAGACTGCCCAGTGAAAATTGTACCCAGAAGTAAATGTTTAAAACATCCCTTGTTGCTAGCCACCCCATTCATGTTACATGAATAGTTTGACCACAAATATGTGCATTGATAACTACCGGTATTACTATTTTTAACATGGTTTATCATTTGCCTTTCCACCAGGAAAAAAAAACATTTCAATGTAGCATATAAAAATATGCAACTAAATACAATAAGGACAGTGTTGGTTATATTCAGGGTAGCTCCATTGTTACATCAAGGGAAGTAAATAGAATGCATTGAAGAAGCTCTGTGGTATATTTCATAAGGGGGACTTGATTAGATTGGCAGGATGTGGTGTAGATATTGGTACCAGAATTGCAGATTCAGCCTCACCTTTCAGTTGGAATGGCCCTGGACCGATGATAAAGAGGTGATGAAAGCCATGTGAGACCAGAGTGTACACACACACACACACCCTCCTGAAACCATAATCAGATCTTTATTACAATGAATTCCTATTGAATTCATGAGAGCTCAACACTTCAGCAAAGAGCTGTCATCTGCCAAGTGTCCACTTTGTTCTGTTGGCTGTAGAATCTCTCATCCTAATGAAATGATTAGTATTTGCCATTTCATCCTGTAACAGGTAGAGCCTTTCATTCACTTTGGGGCTCAGCCACACTTCCGCTTGTCGCATGGGTCCGAGTGGTCTTTCCCCTGGAAAATCTACTCTTTGGCGCTAAATTGGAATGAATAGCAGTCCACAGAAAACCCTATTGCCGTTAGTTCTGATTCAGTGCTAAACTGCAGGTTTTCCTGGGCAGAATCGGCAGGGCAAACAAAAGTGTGGATGAGCCCTTGGATTGGTTTATTGGTACAGACCATTGACTACCCATTCACTGGAGAAGTAGAGTCCATATAGCTGCTGGATCTCAGTAGCCAACCATGTATTGAAGGTCTCTTGCAAAAATGGATAAGAATGTTCCTTCATGCCTTCAAAGGTTCTCAAAGAGTATTACCATCACAATGAAAACAGATCAGGCTGATGAGAAAATAACAGAATAAGGGTGCTTCACTAGTTTCTTCACTTAGTGGGATGAGATCTCAAATCATGCAGAGTAAGTTTTTGAAACTATTCTGTTTAGTGGTACTGTTGTTCCCCACATCTACCCTGTCATTTTGCTGTGGTGTAGAGCTATTAGTGATTTACAATAAAGGAGAAAGAGGTCACGGTTGGGCTTCCTCCCCTTCCCTCTCCTCTGCCCCCTCTTGGTTTACTTGCCTTGTAGCTCATCCTTTGTGGAGGAGCATTTTAGCCTCACAGTACTCTTGCTTTGGCATCCGTCTGTCTCAGGAGCTTTTGAAGGAGTGTGGCTTTGTGGGTGAAGTCAAATTGTTGGAAGGCACCTGCTGTGGCTGTAGAGAGCAATACGGGAGAGACATGTTTTGTTGCAGCTGAGGCAAATGAAGGAGTCTGGTTCTGCGGCTACACATGCACCATGGTGTTTCTTCTCTCCTACTCTTGTGCAGGGATGAATGAGTCTGTCGGTTCCAATTTCTCTTATTTTTCCAGTCTTAAATTCATATTTCCACATTTCTGCATCAGTTTGCAATATTGTGAAAGTTTAACAGTCTTCTAATTGTGTTTCATTTCGTGTGTTGTTTCAGAAAGTGCAGATTAGGGGGTTTCCTACTAAAATGTTGAGCAAAATAATTTTCTCCCTCATCCTTGCTCTTTTGAAAGAGATGAAGTCTGGAAGCCCAGAACAAAACTTTACAGCTGGGCTTTACAGCTCAGAAGGCAATTGGACCTGGGTTTCCCATGCCCAAGTACACATTCTAAGTACAAAAGCACACTGGCCCTCAGTTTTGCTGCGATGCGTTTTGAGCAATCACTCTGATGCAATTTTCAAAAGACAGCTCTACAGAATAAAAGCAAGTGAAGGCACATGCAGGAGTGAGAGTAGGGATGGGGTAGGGGGTGGGTAGCATAATTGTTTCACACTTGATATAGCTTTATTCCTGCTTCAAATATTTATAAGAACCCTTCATCTAGTATTTATAACATCCTGATTATTCTGATCATAAATTACTGACAAACCTAACAGGGTGGCCTTCCCACTGAGTTGAAGTGATGATGTTTGTGGGCTGCTGGAATCTTCCTTCAGATCTAAATAAGGAGGAGATGTTGCATGCAGTCCTTGACCCATTAATAGACCTGGAATGAATGGGCCACAAAGGGAAGAACTCATCTCACTTATTTCTTCTTCCTGTATTAGCAGCAGCAGCAGCAGTGTTCATTTGATTTCTTGCCCGCCCTTCACCATAATATTCCAGGGCTGCTTAAAGTAAATTACAGTCACAAGAACAGGGTGGGTCCTAAATATATATACATTTCAGGGGTCAAAGGCCATGATAAAAAGGTGGACCTATAGAGCGGCTCAGCCTTGATTCCCTCTTCTATTTTTAACTTAGCTACCAGGATGCCTTTCAATGTCTTTTAGGGCCATTTCTTCACATGTACTTGTAGAGACTGTGAGTCTCTACAAAACATGTGTAGAAGCCACAGAAAGCTGGTGCAGCATACACCCAACCTGCACATTATGTGCTGTTTCACACATGAAGAAAAAGCAAATCTGGGCTTGCCAAGTGCGCACTCGAGGGAGTTTCAGCCCATCACAACTTCTTGGTGAGCGTACCCATATAATACTTTAAGTAAAGGTGAGTAAGAAGTGGCAAGAAGTGCGTGAAGTTTATGCCTGGTACAGAGAAAGTGAACAGAGAAAAGTTTTTTCTCCCTTCCTCATAATACTAGAACCCCCCCCCCCCAATGAAACAGAAAGTTGGAAGGTTCGGGACAGTTAAAAAAATTACTTCTTTACACAATGCATAATTAAACTATGGAACTCCCTCCCACAGTAGGCAGTGATAGCCATCAACTTGGGTGCCTTTGAAAGAGGATTAGACAATGTCACGGTCCAGTCTATGGGCAATCGAAGTCCTGGCTGTGGATGTCAGGACCAGGGGCAAGATGGCAGGGTGGGAGCAGGAACAAGAATCCAGAAGCCAGGGGTCCGAGGATCAGGAAGCAGGGAGTCACAAAGTCAAGGGTCCGAGGGTCGAGAAGCAAGGAGCCAAGAAGCCAGTGTCTGAGGATCAGGAAGCAAGAAGCCAAACACAGCAAGGCAGGAAACGTGTTGCTGTGGCAAAGAGCCAAAGGGAAATGCTGACCTTATATCCCTTCCCAGCTCTTGCCACCAGGTGCAGTGAGTTACCAAGTGGCCTCACCTGTGCGGCCTCACCTTGCCTCTTCAGAACAAACTTAGGAAGGCCCCAGTCCTGTGGAGCCCTACTGGTCACAGGGCCTGGCTCCTGCATGCACTCCTGACAGACAAATTCACGGAGGAGAGGGCCACAATGGCTATGGTCTGCCTCCACAGTTGGAAGCAACAATGCTTCCGAATGCCAGTTGCTGGAAACCACAGGAGGGGAGAGTGTCCTTGTGCTCAAATCCTGCTTGCTGGTTTCCCACAGGCATCTGACTAGCCACTGTGAGAGCAGGATGCTGGACTAGATAAGCCACTGGCCTCCTCCTCCAGCGATGGTTCTTACGTTCTTACCCATGTTTGCAAACCCATGTGTGACACACACACATCACACCTTGAGTCGTACATCTAGGTGAATCCCTATAATACAATGTGTGGTGTTTTCACATGTACTCATAGAGTGCCCCTGTACCACTGGTTTTTCTTTCCCGATATCACTATCCCCATATGCACTTACTTATCTCCCCCTCATTCTTTCCCACTTCATGGCCCAATGAAGTAGGGTTTCATCAACAAAAGCTCACAGAAATGCGAAATCTAAGGTGCTACAGGTGTCATTGCCTCTTTCCCCCTTCATCCATCAGCTTGTACATTGTTCCAGGTAGAGCCACAGCACCACCTGCTGGAGTGGGAGACTGAACTATACGAATGGAAGCTCTCTCTTCCAGAGCCCTCTGTGCTCCAAACAAAGCTTTTTGATGGGCTAGAAGTTTGTCAAGGAAAGGATTACTTCCACCAAACGAATCTTCTCATCAGTGACTTTTCCCCTCAAGACCACCAATCCTCTTTCCATCAGCTTTGCCATCTATGAACATAAGAAGAACCCTACTGGATTGGATCAAAGGCCCATCCAGTCTGACATCCTGTTTTCACAGTGGCCAACCAGATACCTATGGGAAGCCTGCAGCAGGGGCTGAATGTGATAGCACTCTCTGCACTTGAGGTTCCCAGTATCTGGTATTCAGAGGCATATTACATCCAACCGTGGTCACAGAACATAGTCATTGTGGCTAGTCATTGGACCATTTCGATCGGATACTCCCTACTGATGTGGATAGATTCCTCCAAGTTAGTAGGCCCACCACCTGCCTCCTTGATCCGTGCCCGTCTTGGCTGATTAGGGAGTGTCCAGATGTTGCGCGGACCCCTCTGGTTGAAATTATCAATTTGTCCCTTGACACGGGGACATTCCCAGGGGAACTGAAGGAGGCAGTGGTGTGTCCACTCTTAAAAAAAACTCCATTAGATCCCTTAGACCTATCCAATTACCGCCCAGTTTCAAATCTCCCATACCTGGGTAAGGTAATTGAGAGAGCGGTTGCTGAGCAGCTTGGTAGGTTTCTGGAGGAAACATCGGCATTAGATCCATTTCAGTCCGGTTTCCGTCCTGGTTTTGGGACGGAGACGGCTCTGGTTGCCTTAACAGACGATCTCCGTAGACAACTGGATCGAGGCGGGTCAGGACTGCTGATCCTTTTAGATTTGTCAGCAGCCTTTGACATGGTCGATCATGATCTTCTGGACCACCGCCTCGCAGACGTGGAGATACAGGGCATAGCCCGTAACTGGTTGTGCTCTTTTATCTCTAGTCGGGGACAGAGGGTGGCACTAGGGAGGGAAATGTCGTCGCGCCACTCCTTGGTGTGTGGAGTGCCGCAGGGCGCAATTCTCTCCCGATGCTTTTTAACATCTTTATGCGCCCCCTTGCCCAGATTATCCGGAGCTTTGGGCTGGGCTGTCACCAATATGCTGATGACACTCAGCTCTATCTGCTGATGGATGGCCACACCGACTCGGCCCCAAACACATTGACCAGATGCTTGGAAGCTGTGGCTGGATGGTTTCGTGGGAGCCGATTGAAACTAAATCCTTCGAAGACAGAGGTCCTATGGCTAGGTCGGGATGGCATGGGGATGAGGGACCAACTCCCTTCTCTTGCGGGGGCCCAATTAGTGCCATTGCCTTCCGTTAAGAGTTTGGGTGTAATCCTTGACGCCTCCCTTTCCATGGAGGCGCAGGTTACAGCAACAGCCAAGGCGACATTTTTCCACCTTCGCCGCATCAAGCAGTTGGTCCCTTACCTTTCCCGCCCTGACTTGGCCACAGTGATCCATGCGACGGTCATCTCCAGGCTTGACTACTGTAATTCGCTCTACGCGGGGCTGCCCTTGAAGCTGTCCCAGAAACTCCAGCGGGTACAGAATGCTGCAGCAAGGCTCCTCACGGGGTCTCTGCCATGGGAGCATATTCACCCAGTGCTTTTCAAGCTGCACTGGCTCCCGGTGGAGTACAGGGTCAGATTTAAGGTGCTGCTTTTGACCTTTAAAGCCCTTCACGGCCTAGGACCCTCGTACCTCCGGGACCGCCTCTCCTGGTATGCCCCACGGAGAGCCTCAAGGTCCATAAATAACAACACCCTAGTGGTCCCGGGCCCTACGGAAGTTAGATTGGCTTCGACCAGAGCCAGAGCCTTTTCAACTCTGGCTCCGGCCTGGTGGAACGCTCTGCCTCATGAGACCAGGGCCCTGCAGGATCTGATTTCTTTCCGCAGGGCCTGTAAGACAGAGTTGTTCCGCCTGGCCTTTGGCTTGGAGCCAGTTTGATTCCCTCCCTCCCCCACCCTCTCTCTCTCTCTCTCTCTCTTTTTTCCCCTTCTTTTCCTTCTCCTCCTGCGATGAGGCTACATTTTAATATTTTAATGTTCCATTATTTTAATTGTTGTGTTTTATTTTTGTTTTTAAGTTTGTAATCATTCATCTTGTTTTTATTATTGCTTGTAAGCCGCTCTGAGCCCGGCCTTGGCTGGGGAGAGCGGGGTATAAATAAAAAATTATTATTATTATTATTATTATTATTATTATTATTATTATTATTAGTCACCGTTGACCACATTATCTTCCATGACTGTCCAATCCACTTCAAAAGCCAAAGCTGGTGGCCATCACTACAAAGCTGTGGGAGAAAATTCCATAGTGCATCCACACTGTCAGAAGTACTTCCATTTTGCCTGTCCTGATTCTCCCAACATTCAGCACCACTGGAAAGCCCAAGAGTCTAGTATTAAGACACTTTTCCACTTTTCTCCACACCGTGAATAATTTTATATGCTTCTGTCATGGTCCCCCATTATTTGCATTTCCCCCCTCAACTTTAAACATCTATTTGGCTCCCTGCACAGACACATTGTAAGCTGGTTCTGATTCTGGAATGCTAGTTGAAAACATTGCGTTATCTTTTTGTAAATCACTCTAAGGTGTGTGTGTATTTATTTATTTATTTATTTATTTGAAATAAATAAATAATAGACACCACCATGAAATCATAAAAGAGTTACCACAAGGGTCATTCAGTCGCTTTCCCCTACAATGGAAGGATTCCATATACTTAAGCCCGCAGATAAGGCTTATAAAAACATTGCCTCCTCTAGAGATAAGCTGAGGAAGAGAGAGGAGGCTGCTTACTAAAACAGGGTCAATTGCAAAATGGCCTAAATACGGTTTGGAAACTCAAATGATCGATGGCAATGATTCTTCTAATGGTTTCTTTCATAATAAGGGCAAAGAGCTGAACCTGTGAACTTGAAAAAAAAAGGACACTGCCTCTTTATTTAAAAAAAGAAGAAGAATGAACACCAGAGAACAGCAGGAGAGGAAAATACAATTAGCAAAGTTGTCAGAAGGCAACCTTTTCCCTTACTTACCGTATTTTTCGCTTTATAAGACGCACCAGACCACAAGACGCACCTAGTTTTTGGAGGAGGAAAACAAGAAAAAAAATATTCTGAATCTCAGAAGCCAGAACAGCAAGAGGGATCGCTGCGCAGTGAAAGCAGCAATCCCTCTTGCTGTTCTGGCTTCTGGGATAGCAGCGCAGCCTGCATTCGCTCCATAAGACGCACACACATTTCCCCTTACTTTTTAGGAGGGAAAAAGTGAGTCTTATAGAGCAAAAAATACGGTACTGAATATGGAAGCAAGGAAGGAGAAACTGCTGCCACCACTTCCCTGCTGTCTTTTTGTCACCAAGCAGGACCCAGGTTTAAAGTGCCATCAAATTTTATTCATAATATGATTTTATATATATTTATATATGCTCTCTAAATATTGTCCCTGGGCAGTGATGTAATGAAGAGGGAACGTAAGAGACAGCAACTCTAGAACTTTTTCCAGTGTAGGAATAAGGATGTCATCTGCCAGAACACCCAAGTAATTGACTACTTCCCCGTGCTCTTGCAAGTGAAGGAGGTGATAACAAGGCTTTCAAGTTTTGTTATGGATTGTGGGCATATTAGCATAAAGAAAGTCAGAGAAAGTGGCCAGTTTACCATTCTGTGACTGCCTTCTGGGTTTAATAAATTGGATACTGCTGCTCCTTGCTGGGGGGGCAGGAGCAGGAGGGAGACATACACACCCCTGTATAATAGAACAACACAGATACCTGCATTAAAAAAAAATCCTTTAGTGTGTGGATATTGCAGGGTCATGATGTACTGCACAGCTGGCCTTGGGGAAGACTTCTTCGCCAAAATGCTTTGGACAGTATATGTCCAAATATTACATATTACATATGTACAAATATTACATATGTACAAATATTACATATTTGGACATATATATTCATATATTACAGTATATGAATATATCAACTTGGCGGGGGGAGCTACCAGTCTGGGGGTAGTCTTATTTCTTATTTCTCAGGACTCCAGCTATGCCACATGGTGGAGGGGAGAGTGGTGATAAGACCCTGGAGGGGAAGAATAAAATGGACAGGCAAAGGCACGCGAATTCCAATTCAGCCACAGATTTAAAAGAGGGTGGGGAGAGACAGAATTTCCAGGTTGCCATCTGGCACTCCTAACAGATAAAAGCAGAAGAAATATGTTCATATAGGGAAGGAGATCCCAGCTGGGAGCGAAATCTCCAAAAAGAAAAACTGAGTGTGCTTTTTAAGTCTCATACAAACATTTTTTTTCCCCTGGTTGTTCCGAGGCAAAGAATAGCTCAGGTTTACCTTACTAAATTATCATGCACGCTGCAGCTCGTTTACCCTGCTTTTGGATCTCTGATATAATTATTGCATATCCTTGTTCCAGTCATTGTTAGCTGAAGTGTGAAAACAGAGGGCAATCGCACTTAATCCTCAGTATGGGTATAAGGCTGTATACATATTATCATTTACTCTGGCTTCCGCACACTGCCACAATTGGCGTTTGAAGCTATGCGTGCGCAGCGTTAGCCACAATCTATATCTAGCACTGTCTGAAGCATTTCCCCCCAAACCAGCTTCCATCCAATTGGAAAACCTAAGCCACATTCGCTTCACAGTTAAGCTGAGGTGTGTACATTTGAAACAGCCACTGCACGTGTGCAGATGACAGCACATACAGGGTTGAAAGCTTCATGGATAGGAATTCGGAAAGGGGTGCAGGCATCAGGAAATCAAACAGGTAATGCATATTGGGTGAAGACATCCCCTTCCCAGCAATGGATTTAGGGCAGTTCAGGCAGTTCCCTCACTCAGGGTGATGAGCCAAGGGGGTGCAAAATAATAACAATTATGTGGGATGTAATCCACTGGGAGCAATCAAGTACAACATTACCTGTTTTGCTAGAGTAGTCATGCAGGGGATGTTGGTCCAGTCAGTTGAATTTCCTGTTTCCTGGCTGGAGCATCCTTCCTTGCATGTGACTAGGAAGTGGGTGTGACCTTTCCAGACCTGATAAAAGGTCAAGTCACGCCGCCACCTCCCTCTCTTCTATCGTCCTTTTTCGTCTTGATTCACCTGGACTGGACTGCTGGCTGCCAACCAGCAGTCCCCCAGGTTAGCTCTCATATGGGGTAAACTTCTTTGTAAAGGTAAAGGTAAAGGTAAAGGTACCCCTGCCCGTACGGGCCAGTCTTGACAGACTCTGGGGTTGTGCGCCCATCTCACTTAAGAGGCCAGGGGCCAGCGCTGTCCGGAGACACTTCCGGGTCACGTGGCCAGCGTGACATCGCTGCTCTGGCGAGCCAGAGCCGCACACGGAAACGCCGTTTACCTTCCCGCTGGTAAGCGGTCCCTATTTATCTACTTGCACCCGGAGGTGCTTTCGAACTGCTAGGTTGGCAGGCGCTGGGACCGAGCAGCGGGAGCGCACCCCGCCGCAGGGATTCGAACCGCCAACCTTTCGATCGGCAAGTCCTAGGCGCTGAGGCTTTAACCCACAGCGCCACCTGCGTCCCTAAACTTCTTTGTACATGTTTGTAACTTTAAGCCTAAAGCCTGCCTTCAGGGATCACACTGTGCTCTGCCTGATCGTGAGTAAAACTACCTTTTGTTACTTATGCAGAAGACTGTGGTGTCTTTATTCTTTTAGGAGGGATCAAAGGGGTCTTGCCAGGAATAATAGAACATATCTCAATCTGGGCAAGCCAGGTTAAATTGTTTATTGTCTTAAGGGGCTCACACGAGTCTGCAACCAGTTTTCTGCTGCGTAAAGGAGGAATGCACTCTAAGTGAAGAAACTTGCTAGTGCAAGTTAGGAAGGATATAAATAATCAATATATCCTCTCCTGCCACCCTCAACATTCCCACAAATAATAATATCCAGAGAAACGCCGTCAATATGCAAGAGTCAATTGTACATGAAGACCCTTGAGGATGATCCTCTATTTATTTTTATTTTATTTTTATGAAATTTTGTACACAAAGGAGTAGAATGGATAGGCATAACAGACTTCTTTTAAGGAACTTGATCCTTTATGCATGGAATGTGTTGTCAACAAACAGAGAGCACAACTGTACAATTTGCGTTTCCCTTGGTTTAATCCCCCAGCTCATTAAAATAGCCCCAGTTCTGCCGCTGCTGACAGCAGGAGCCGAGTAGGATCATTGGCAGGATGTTTTGTAAATGGACTGCAAACACTGGTTACAGAACTCTTTCCCATTTTGTTCTCCCCAACCCTTTCAGTACCTGGACTAGATGCTGGTCCAAGCACTGAGAAAACAGATTTAAAAAATAAATCTGAGGCACCCTGTGGCTTCTCTTTACTCTGCCTAACAAATCAGTGATAAGAGCAAGAGTAAGTACTGGTAATAGAGCAGGGTTTGGAAACCTTAGGCCTGCAGGAGGTGGGGGTGTAGAGCTACGCAGCCCCCCAAGCCACTGTATCTGGCTGTTGAAACTCTCCCTGGGTCACACTGTGTCTTCTTTTCACTTTTCATTTTTTTAGCAGGCTGGAATGTATCCCTGAAGTCTGATCATGCCTCTTGTTTGCCTGGAAGGAGGATACAGGGTGAGAGGTTTAAAGACTGTCTCAAGGCAAATCTACAAAAATGTAGTATAAACACTGACAACTGGGAAACACTGGCCTGCGAGCACTTCAGTTGGAGAACAGCCTTTACCAAAGGTGTCATGGGCTTTGAAGACACCCGAACTCAGGATGCAAAGGAGAAACATGCTAAGAGGAAGGCATGCCTGGCAAATCCACACCGTGATCAACTCCCACCATGAAACCAATGTCCCCACTGTGGAAGGACGTGTGGATCCAGAATTGGCCTCCACAGTCACTTACGGACTCATTCTTAAAACCGTGTTTATGGAAGACAATCTTACTCAGCTACGAATTATCACCAAAGAAGAAGAAGGAAATTAGCCTTCAAAAGGCAAAATTTACATGTGTTGCTCCACCCACTTTTGCTTCTGGTTCTACCCATCACTGGCCTAGAACGTTGCCTATAACCAGTTGCAGCTCTAGAGCTGAAAAGGGTTGCCCAATTCTGTGTTACCTGAACTGAGTCCTTTGACATTATTGGGAAAAGGGAGGGAGCGCTGTCATAATTCCAGCAGGGAACCAGTGATGGAGGGTGGGGGAGGCACATGGACTGAAAGCAGCTCTGCTAAAGAACAGGCTGCATGAGTTCCCAGTCCTTTTCTTCCACACCTGAAATGCATCCTCTCCATTTCTCCCTCCCATTAGATGCACAAGCATCTGGAGGCACTTGAATAGTTCCGTCTCTGTGAATTCTCATACAAAAATGAACTGATCCGCACCTCCCGGACTAATGTGTTAAACAGAACATCCATGTTGCATTTTTCCTAATGTGGCACAGTTCTCAGCTAAAACAAAACTGTATCAAATGCATTTTTTAAATGAGTATTTGAGATAATGTTTAAATGTGATTTTTTTTGTATGGATTAAAAAACTCAGATTAATGCAGAATCAGGACAGAACAGATTTATGAACGGACACAGGTGGAAGTGACATGGGCCCCAAATAGACTGACCCCTCCACCGCTACCCACAACAGGATTTTGTCAAGAAACAGGAAGCCTGTTTCTTGACAACAAAAACACTTCTGAACCACCTCTGACTCGGTCTGGCCAACCTCTGCAACAGATTTTTCGTACTAGCCTGAAGAATGTCATGATTGCAGTACTGGTCATCTGCTGGGGCAGGAGCCTCAGACCCTACCATTCTCCTTCTGACTCAAGGAAAATTCACACAAATTGCTGAGAGACAAAGTCACCAAAAGCTGATGCCAAAACCTTGCCATAGTTTCCTTAACTCACTAACATTTCAAACGCCTTCTGGCATCTTGACCGGAGAGAGCAATCCACTGTCTCGGACAGAAGAGAAACTAATTAAGTCAGAAATGCTGAATACAACTCTTTTTTTGTCTTAGCAAAGCCAATTTTAGGCCCAGAGGTTTCCAGAGAAGGAAGTCCATCAGGTGAGCTGAGAGCTGGAGGCTATCTAGCAACCTTCGAAAATGTGGACACTGCTGGTGGATTTGAGCCAGACACTAATTAATGGAGTCTTCCTCTACGATCAAGCCTGGAGGCAGAAGACTCAGAATAGCTTTCCAAACCTCTCCTTTTACTTCCTTGCTTTCAGCACCAGACAGTAACAAAATCCTGTTGGCAGAATCCCTCCGCCTCACCCCTGCAAATCTTGAACTTCCTATTTTCTTTCGAAACCCAGCTGGCCTCAAGCCTAAAAAGGACATCAGGAGAAATGGAGCAAAGACAGGTCATTACTTCCTCCTACTTTCTTTTTCTCAAATAAAATGCTGGACACTGGAAGATGATCTAGGTAGACGGTGTTGGACAGAGGCAGAAATAATGAGAGGGAGGAAGAGGGTGTTGCATTAGATTGCACCACTGGATTAGTTTCCTTCTAATCTTCATTCTGCTCTTCTGGTAGGAAACCAACATCTTTGCTCCTGTTGTTTTCATGATGCCAGGCTTGCTGGGTCCTTTGCCACATGATCAGGCTCTCCTGGTAGCCTGTAGATCAGGGGAAGAGATCGTTTTTTTGGCCTGTGGGCCACATTCTCTCATGAACAACATTCCGGGGGCCACATGCCACAGGTGTGCAGGACCAGAGAGAGGAAGTGGGTGGAGCGAGGTGCAAAAATGAGTGCAGCCATTGACGTGGCTTTTGCCTTTGCACAATAGGCTACATACCAGCCGCACAAAAGACAGAAGGTTCTACACCACCACCCCAAAGCTTAATCTGAGCCAGATCACACTTGGGTGCAGATATAGACCTATTTTGAGTGCCAAGGTGTTAACTGCATCCCCCCACCACTGAGCCACCATAGCCAATGCTAACACAACTGGGATTAGGAAGGAGGAGTCCCATTCAAGCAGAGTTGGGATCCTTATATTAGTTCAGCAAAAGGGTAGGTTCAGAAGGTCCTGTGAATAGTTACCTTGTTGAAGCTAAGCAGGTCTTGACCTGGTCAGTACTTGGATGGGAGGCTTCCTGGAAACTCCTTGTTAAGGTATCTTGAATTCTGTGATGGAAGAAAGACAAGATATAAATTTGCTAAATAAATACATTTAGCAAACCAAATTTTGAACCACAAGTTTTTCTTTTTATCTCTTTAATGAAAGATATTTGATGGGATATGCTGCTAAATATTTATAGAAGTGGCTTTCTCAATTGGCTTCTTCACAATATGAATTCCCTGGTTACTTAATGTTTCAAAAATGGACCTGTTTTCCAGCCTCATACATTGGGAGGTATGAAAGGTGCTGGTAGCTGGAGAGCAGTTTGCCTGCCATGCGCCAGCTAGACCTGCTCGCAGCAGGGCTCAACAACCTTTCCCTGAGGCTTTTCTGGTTAATTTGTTCTCTCCTTTAAGCCCCTTCCCAGGCCCAAGGAGGCAGCGAAGTAACAAATGGACCAGCCAAAAGCAATTTCAGCTTTTTAAAAGGAACAACTGGCTCGTAACAGCAGCAGGAAATTGTGCAATTAGCACAACAGGGCAATGTCAACAAGCTCTTAACGCCTGTTGTTATGGCAACGCTGGGGGTGTCAGAATGGGGGAAATCAAGAGACAGTAAATTTGTATGTGTGAAAGGAAACAATATCAGCAAAATCGACCTTTTTGGATTCCAGTTTTTTATAAAAAGAAGATCCTGCCCAAAGATGCACCACTTTATAGTGCTGTGCACAGACTCAGCGTGACCTTAGGCAGACTTGCCTAAAACAGAAAGTTACTGAAATGAGCAAATATTAAAAGACAGCTTTGTCACCCAGAGCTATGCCATCTGCAGCCAATATGGGACCACGGAGGCCAAGGCAGCAGTGATCCAGGGTACCAAGGAGGACATGGAGCTCATCACATGTTGGCCATTCCCTTGAGTAGAGCGGGCAGCTCTGGGTTTGCACCTCAAGAGGTGTTACCATCCTGGAACTATCACACACACACACACACACACACACCCCTTGTTCAGCCCGGACACTGAGGTTCTCCTCCGAGAGCCTTCTGGTGGTTCCCTCACTATGCGAAGTGAAGCTATAGGGAACCAGGCAGAGGGCCTTCTCGGTAGTGGTGCCTGCCCTGTGGAACACCCTCCCATCAGATGTCAAGGAAATAAACAACTACCTGGCTTTTAGAAAACATCTGAAGGCAGCCCTGTTTAGAAAAGTTTTTAATGTTTAATATTTTATCGCTTTTTTATGAAAAATAATGTTATTTTGGGAGCCGCCCAGAGTGGCTGGGGAAACCCAACCAGACGGGCGGGGTATAAATAAATTGTTCTTGTTGTTGTTGTTGTTAAACTGCGTGGAGGGAACCTTTGCAAGCAGGGTCAACTGTTGGTGACATATGGGGCCCTTCATGACTTTTACAATAGTAGGGTGGACCCTCTTTGAGGGGCACTGCAACTTGCATATTTTCCTTCTTTCAGCTTCCTTGCCTCTAGATTCATGTTGTTCCTATTTTGGGGGAGCGATGGTCTGTTCCTCACCCTTGGACTATGTTTCATTGGACTGAATATTTTACCAGTACTGTACTGTGGGATTGGGCAGCAGCTGCCGTTGCATAGAAACTGCTCTGCCACCTTTAAATTCCTGTCAGATGTACTTTTTACCCCACCTTTTATTTCCCAGTCTGCACACATAAGAGGGATAGCTGAGATCCTGGGGGTATATTTCAGCTCCATGAGAATGAGAAGAACTTAGGGAGCTCAAGGCCAGGGCCGTGAATTACTGTTTGCAGCTCAGTGGCTTCACAATTTGTTTGCCTCTCTCATATGAGTACTTAACAATAATGAGAATGTGTTCCGATCTGAAAAGGAGAAAATGGTTATCAAGTAAAGTAGCTAGGTGTCATGGACTGGCTGGATGCAGAAAGGTAGGGGGAGGCACCAGCTAGGGAACCCCCAGAGGAAGAAAGCTCAGAACCAGGGGATTGGCAGTGGGATGGCGATGAGTGGTAGGAGGGAGAAGGAGCATACTAGGAGGAGCCAAAGAGGCAACAGAGTTTAGTGACCAGGAAGAGGCTGTGGCAGAGAGCAGTGCAGACTCAGAGGCTGGAGAGGAGGAGGGGTCAAGAGGCTGCATATAGGCAGGCTGTGGAAGAAGACAGGGAATCTCCTCCTGCTGCCACGACCTGCTCTTCTCCCCCTTGTGTGCTCCCAGAACACACAGAGAAATGAAGAGGGGGCGGGCAATGAGCAGCAAGAAGGTGAAGCCTTAGGCTACTGGGGAGGGAACTAGGATAGGAGTCTTAGGGAGCAGAGGGAAGGTGGGGACCTTCAGTCCTTGCAGCTGCTTCCTTGGAGCAAGCCCTCATGAAAAGAAATGCTGAGACCACTAGGCATAAGCTGTGGCTTGTTTCCTTATAGAAAGGGTTACCTTCATTGGCCAAAGTGATTTATTGTTTTATTGCTGAACCTACACATGACTCCAGCCCTGACACTGAGTGGCAACCAAGAAAGAGGACATAGATGTGCATAACAGATCATAAGACAGGGCTGTGGATACTTTGGCCCTCTTGATATTGCTAAATTACAACTCCCATTAACCCAAACAATGGCCATGCTGGATGTGGCTGCTGGGATTTGAAGTCCAACAACAACTGGAAGGCCAAAGCTTCATCAACTCTGCCATAACAAATGCAATCATTGACTGAGACCAGTGAAGAGGTAAAGGCCAATGATGTGCACTCAGGTATTCCTGAGTGGAACTGAGGTTGCAGTGGTGGTTGTGGGGACTATTATTCTGACTTGGTGCATCCCACCACAACCTACCTCACAAAGTTCAAAAACAACAACAATACCGGTAACACTTGATCATCACCAGGGCTGTTATTTGAAATGCCAGTGACCTCATCTAGCCCAGGCTCAAGGATAAGGAAATTATTCCTGCCTATTTTCTGGCACAGCCATCTAATTTTTTATTTATTAAAAAAAAAAGATGACCAGATGTTTGGGCTCAAGGCTAGTCATCCCAGGAACAGCTTGAGAAGGCGGCATTTCTTTCCTCCAGGCTCCTCAGTAATTGGCATCCACACATCAGCAGGTAACAAGGAGCTTTGATCAGCTGAGTTCACAATACAACAAACCTGCAAGAAACATCTGGAGGCCTGTGATATGGCCTCCTCCCAGCCCAGCTGCCTGACTCATTATGGGAGAACAGTGTGAACTTGCATGCATGGCAGACAGAGCCCCAAGCTAACATCCTGCCTGAGACCATGAATATTCTCTAGGGAAGGAATACTTTCAGTCCTTAAAAGGGTTGTTGGAGATTAAATGAATGTGGTTTAAGGCTGCAAACCTAAAACTTGGAAATAAGCACAGTGAAACTTATTTCCAAGTAACTGTGTCTATAATTAAGACACCAGTCTTTCTCCTCTTTTCTTCATGTATTTGTCCAACTAGTCTAAGCTATTCCTTTCCTTTCCTCTTATTCATATTATTTACTTTTACATTAATATTCCCACCATGTGAAAACTGAATATTTGAAATCTCACATTGTAGTATCAGAGGACATTCACAATGGGTTAGCGTCTCAGTCAGGTGCTGCCAAACATTTGGGGCCAGTGAGCACATTTTGAGAAAATGCTATGAGCCAGAGTCACAACATAGCTGCCACATGTAAAAGAATGGCATAACTTATGGCATAACACAAAATGGCTGCCTCATGTGAAAGAAAAGAGAAAAGGAGATAGGACCACAAAATGTCTCAGGCATGCCCCCCATCACTCACACCATCACACTCAGAGCTCTTTGCACCTCTCACCTGTTCAGAATGGAACAGAGGGTGGATGTCCATCCTGACATCCAATGAAATGAGGGCATGTTCAGTGCAGCAGAAGTTGAGCCAGTGCAAGCAGGAAGTCTGCTGGGCACTGTGGATTTTTAAGTGGGCACTTCCTGAAACCAGGGGTGCCAACTTGAATAAAATATGGGGAGGTGAGGTAAGCCCCATCCCACATAATCAATCACATAATGCGGTGCCCACCAACCCTTCATGCAGCCCCAGGCACTAGCAACCCATGCTATGCCACTGAGATAATTGAATCAATAGCACAAACCAGTATCCCATACTAAAACAAGCACAATATTTGCACTTGCTGTGGCAAGAATAGCCATTTCCCAGAAACTGCATTTAGCCATTTGAGAGCAGGAAACAGTGACTGAACTGCAACAGAAATGCTCACTGAGGTGTCATAATCTGCGTGGGTTAGTGACAGCCATATAATCCTCCAAGGAAAACCGCTGTGCTTGGGAAAGACCCTTGGTTGCTCTGCAGCGATGCAGCTTCCTTAACACCTTCTTTGGTTTCTGCAGGGCAAACCTTAGCTGACAGCGGTGTTCATGAGTCTCCCATGCATTTTGGACTGCAGATATCCCTGGAGGATAACTCAGCTTTCAAACAGCCAGAAGAGATGAAAATCACCCTTCTGAGATGGATAAGCAGAGCCACCTTTCTTTCTTTTGTGTGAGGCTATCAAAATATAAGTGCAAATCTGCTAAGATGAAACCTCTCTCTTCATTTCTGGAGCTTCTGGGTAAACGGGATGAACTTTTGCCTGGCTCTCAAATTCATAAAAGGGGGGTGGGGAGGGAGAGAAGGGGAGAAGAGAAAGATAAATATCAGGGGAAAATAGATAAGGGAATAAACTAGCTTCCATCTCTTCCAAGCGGTTAGCCCACTCAGAGCTGGGGGAGGTGATCAAAAGATGCCTGTCTGCCAAAGAGACTAGCACTGGCTCTCAAAAGCACAGCTAGCAGATTCAAACAGTAGCACAAAGGACAAGGCTGTGGAGATGTTGGTGGAGATGGAAGAAAAAGCAACCCACTAGGTGCCTTTTCAGATGCACTCACTCTGAAGTAGGAAGTATAGGACTCTTTCAGTGGAAACAGGAAGGGGCATGTTAACTGTTATAGCCAGATGGGACTAACAGGCCACTTTGGGTTTGTCTAGCTATCAACAGGAGCAGGGAAGATGTGTGGCCTTCTGGCCAAGCTAAAAATGGTTGTGACATGAAAATGTATCGGTTCTCCCAGTTCATTGTCAATTCAAAAGGGCCAAATGCAGGCAGATCCATTGGAGGTAAACACAGCTCTGCCAGCCAGTCTATCTCAGCATCCTGTGACCCATCGCCAGGCAGCAGCCTTCACAATGCTGTTAATTTGCCGCAGTCCTTTTGCTGCTGTGATCCTGGAGGCTTGGAAAACTTTTGCAAGTCTCCTTCTAACAACCCACCTTCCCAATGCTGCCTGCCAGGTGGGCATCCAGATATGGAGAAGTGGTGAAGAACAGGGACCAATACTGATGTAGATAAAACTTATTTACACCCACGTAACCATACACAGGTGGCACTGTGGTCTAAACCACAGTTGGCGGTTTGAAACATCACGACGGGGTTGCTCGGTCCCAGCTCCTGCCAACCTAGCAGTTCAAAAGCATGCCAAAAAGTGCAAGTAGATAAATAGGGACCACTCTGGCAGAAAGGTAAACGGCGTTTCCGTGCGCTGCTCTGGTTTCGGTGTTCCATTGCACCAGAAGCGGCTTAGTCATGCTGGCCACATGACCCGGAAAAACTATCTGCAGACAAACACTGGCTCCCTCAGCCTGTAAAGGGAGATGAGCGCCGAACCCCAGAGTCGTCTGCGACTGGACTTAAATGTCAGGGATCCTTTACCTTTTTTTTTTTAACCATACGATAGTTCAAATACTTGAAGTAAACTACCCAGCAATGAATTCTTAAAATACTAGAAGCTTGCACATAGGAAATGTGGTTTGCGTGGAGAAATGTGGTTTTGCGTGGAGAAATCAGACATATGCGTGCATGAGCACACACTGCTTTTTCCACTAAATGAGCATTCCAAGCAGTTTGGAGAAGATAATTGCAGTACATTCTCCATCTAGGTAAGGTTGCCAGACACTCAAAAACCCTCATCTCCTTGCTCTGTTCTAATATGAGATTCCACTTAATAGCAGGCAAAGGCAGGGCTGTGAGTGGCAGGTGGGTCCTTAAAGTCTTCTTGAACAATGAGCTAATGAGAAAAACCGTGTACAAGCATCTCCTCTCACTTGCCATCATTGGGTGCATATTCATCCCACTGCCCATGGATGCCAGCAGCTCCTGTAATGGCAAAATGTGCTATCACCTGCCTCATTAAAGGGCTGCTGTTCTCCGGAGTGTCTGAGAATTTTGCTTAGCTCACTTTCACTCTTTCAGAGTTATTTCTTCCCTACAGAGTAATTCACTTTTGTCCAGGCACCTGGAGCCCGCTGTGAGAAGCTACGTTGTCATGGAGCTTCTATCAGCACGTAGATGGCTCACCATGATGAGAAGTATCTTCATAATTATAAGGTAAGATGAGCTCTGCTGGAGCCGTCCCATGGCTTATCTAGCCCAGCATCCTGTTCTTACAGTGTCCAACAAGATGCCTATGGGAAGTCCATAACAGGACCTGAGTGCAACAGCACTGTCCCCACTTGTCATTCTCTGCAATTGGTACTCAAGGGCATATTACCTCTAAAATTCTGGAAGCACTTCATTTTGTCGGTCCTGAATCTCTTAACTTTCTGCTTCATTGGATGACCCCTGGCTCGAATATGATGAAAAAAGAAGAAAAACATCAGTCTATCCTCGTTCTCCATAACATGCATAATTTTTTATACCTCTATCATGTCCCTCCTTACTCACTTGTTTTTTCTAAACTAAAAAGCTCCAAGAATTGTAAACATTCCTCATAAGCGAATTACTCCAGACCCCTGGGTCATTTTGTTTGTCTTCTTCTGCATTTTCCCAGCTCTAAAATATCATTTTCACAGCGTTATGAACAGAACTATAAGCAGCATTCCAAGTATGGTTGCACAATAGATTTGTAGAATTGATTATGGTATTTGCTATTTTATTTTCAGTCCCTTTCCTAATTCAGGCAGGTAGCCGTGTTGGTCTGACGCAGTCAAAATATTTCCTTTCCTAATAGTCCTTAACATGAAATGTGCCTTTTTCACACCTGCTGGACCTTGGGTTAACATCTTAAGTGAGCTACCCAATATGACCTCAAGATCTCATTCCTGGTCTGCCATTGACAATTCAGACCCTAATAATGATGATGATGATGATGATGTCTATGTGAAGTTAGGGATTTTGTTTTTGGTTTTTGGTTGTTGTTTTTTGTTTTGCCCCAATGGGCATCACATTACATGAGCTTCCATTTGCCATGTCAATGCCCATTCACCCAGTTTGGATAGATCCTTTTGAGCTTCTCACAATTCCTTTTGTTTTACCAATTTTGTGTCATCAGCAAATTTTGTCACCTCACTGCCCGCCCGTAACTCATTTGTGAGCAAGTCAAAAAGCACTGATCCCAGTACAGATCCTTGAGCGAGTCAACTTCTTACATCCCTTCATGTGAGAACTGTCCACCTATCCCTACCCCCGTCTCTTGTCCTTTACCCAGTTACTGCTCTATAAGTGGACCTGTCCTCTTATTTCATGACTGCTGAGCTTGCTCAGGTGAATAAGTTCTTGGCTGAAGAACTTTGTCCAAGTGCATACTGTCTACTAGTGCACCACTATTCACATGCTTGTTGACACTCTCTAAAAGGTTATTGAGACAAGACTTAACCTTGAAGAAGCCATGTCAATTCTTCTTCAGTAAGATTTGTTATTCCACGTGCTTGACAATTTTATCTGCAGCTGCTTTCTGCTAGTGTTTCCAGAACAAGCCTTAATAGTCAACTGGCCTCTAATTTCCCAGCTCTCCCCTGGATCCCTATTTTAAAATGGTGTTACATTAGCCATTTTCAAGACCAGTCTTAGGACATCCCATCAGATGTCAAGGAGATAACTAAACAACCTATAGAAGACATCTGAAGGCAGCCCTGTATAGGGACGTTTTTAATGTTTAATGCTTTGCTATGTTTTTATATATGCTGGAAGCAGCCTGGAGTGGCTGGGGAAACCTGGGCAATAATAAATGATATTATATAATTTATTTATAAAACAATTAATAAAAATATTTATAAATCAAATGAAATAATAATGATGATAATAATAATTGCATCTTTTGTGAGAAGACATCAACTTCACATTTCAGTTCTTTAAGAAGAACAAAAACTTCAGATAAATAGTGTGTCCTCACAAGGTTTATTTAGCAGATCAGATGCCTTTAGTTGGTATATCTGGCCCAAACAATTGACATGTGCTGGGGACTTCACCAAATACCAGTCCAGTCTCCCAGCCAGCAGATGGCTAGGAGAATAGGACTGTAGGGGGGAATGCAGGTATTCTGTTGTGCCTAAAATTGCTTGTGTTCTTGGCATGAGAGCTCTTCCCCTCGAAACCTGTGATATTAGCTGCTACCTCAGATTGGTTTTCTTTATAAGTTACCTCAGTGATTACTTGGCCAGGCTAGAGAAATCTGTGCCTCACCATGAGTGTTACCTTTCTCATCAGTGACTTATTCAATGACTGCCAGCGAAAGCTAACATCCCCGACCACCTGACAAGGCTTCTTGCACCATGGAGAGTGCTGCAGTCTGAAGCAAGCCAGCACAACAACGGCACATCCCCAGCACGTGGGTGCAGTGCTGTGCCAGCTGCTTGGCGCATCAGTGTTGCTAAATGAGAAGACATTTAAACATGTTGATTAATGCCCTGACTCTGGATAAGTAATTAGAATTAATGTGGGATATCAAATCAGGAAATCAGGCATTATTAGGGGGAATTAGCGATTTATTTTCATTTTACGCCTGATTCATCCCAGCTCCAAATAGCGACAAGAATTTGGCAAGATACAAAGATTTTCTATGGGAGATAAGAGGGAGAGAGATAAAAACAGAAAACTTGAGTAAAAGCAACATAATAAGACGAAGACCCCATCTTGAAACTCACGGGATGCAACAGTGAAATCCTATGCATGTTTCTTCAAAAGAAACTCCTGCTGAGTTCAATCGGACTGAGTCTCTGTTAAGTGCGAAAATGATTGCAACCTAAGTCTGTTGCAATGCCTTACCTGGGGGAAATTACAGGATATGGATGTGGAGATGCTTCAGAACATAGCAAAGGTGTTTGGGTCCCGTTGTGGTTGGGAGCTGTGAGTCCCTCACTTCAAATCTTGTCTCAGGCTTAAACATATTACATGGTTTTTTGGAGGCCATAATATGGGGCAGGACAATGTAGGCCTGTGGAAAAGGCACAAGGAAAATGATTTGCATCATTATTGTAAAATTGGCACTCACACAGTTTTCATACAAAGAATCACAGAACTGTAGAGTTAGAAGGGACTCCGAGGATCATCTTGTCCAACCCCCCTGCAATGCAAGAATCACAGCTAAAGAATCCCTGACAGATGACCATCCAGCCTGTTTAAAAACATCCAATGCAGGAGAGCACCACCTTCAGAGGGAATCCATTCCACTGTCAAACAGCAGTGCACTCTACATGGGGCTACCTTTGAAGGTGACCCAGAAACAACAACTAATCCAGAATGCGGCAGCTAGACTGGTGACTGGGAGTGGCTGCCAAGACCATATAACGCCAGTCCTGAAAGACCTTCATTGGCTCCCAGTTCATTTCCGAGCACAATGCAAAGTGTTGGTGCTGACCTTTAAAGCCCTAAATGGACTCAGCCCTGAATACCCGAAGGAGTGTCTCCACCCCCATCGTTCACTGAGGTCGAGCGACAGGGGCCTTCTGGTGGTTCCCTCATTGCGAGAAGTGAGGTTACAGGGAACCAGGTAGAGGGTCTTCTCGGTAGTTGTGCCTGCCCTGTGGAACGCCCTCCCATCAGATGTCAAGGAAATAAACAACTATCTGACTTTTAGAAGACATCTGAAGGCAGCCCTGTTTAGGGAAGTTTTTTATGTATTTATCGTGCTTTTAATATTCTATTGGGAGCTGCCCAGAGTGGCTGGGGAAACCTAGTCAGATGGGAGGGGTATAAAAAAGTTGTTGTTGTTGTTGTTGTCGTCGTCATTGTCGTCAGAAAGTTCTTCCCAATATTTACTTGAAATCTCCTTTCATGTTATTTGAATCCATTGGTTTTGGTTTTACCCTCTGGAGCAGCAGAAAACAAGCTTGCTTCATCTTCAGATATTTGAAGATGGCTGTGCTATCACCTCTCAGTCTTCTCTTCTCCAGGCTAAACAAATCCAGCCCCCTCAACTGTTCCTCTTAAGGCTTGGTTTCCAGACCCTTGATCATACATGGTGTCCTACATCTTTTCCTACATGTTGTGATGTTCTTCAGATCTGAGGGATCAAAGCCAGTAACTCAAATACCCATTAATTGCAGCAAAGGATCTGAAGTAACACTCCTATAGCATCTCTACCTGGGAGAAGGCTCTGCTGATTCTAATGGGACTGACTTCTGAGTTGGCTAGACATGCACAGCATTGAGATGTGAGCCCCTCTTCAAAATAAAAAGATAATCAATCATCAGAATGCCTCCAAGAAGCACAGACTACGCCAAACAAGCTAATATCTGCTTGTTTGTAAGCAATTTCTTGGGAGAACAGATAAATTGTAGAGGTCTCCCATCCCTCACATCCTTAAGCTGATTGGCAGCAGTGCCTCTAAAACTCTAAAGAGGAGAAACCTAAGGGATATGTTGGGTCCTGAGAAAAGAATTATGGGTAAGGAAAAACCATAGCCCAGCTGCCTCACTTGTAGGTGTAGGAATAGCATCAGATAGGAGGGCACAGCCTTCCTGGTTAAGGAAAGAGAGTGCATAACTGGCCCCTTCAGAGGAACAAGTGTGGCATGAGCCCTCCCTGATGGAAGTGGCTCTTCAATCACGCACACACACAAAGTGGTCATTCGCTGCAGCTCATTGATCATGTCTGAGAATGAATCTTAATTGTTCAGCTCCAGCTCAATAAATCATAAGTGCAATTAAAAGTTTCGTTTACACTGACTAATTGCTCCTAAGCCTGGAAATGTGTTACGGGTTTAATCTGTTCTGTGCTGGCATGAAGTGTACGTGCTGGATCCCTAAAATGGGATATGCACACACACACAAAGGGAAAGGGGGCTACAGTGGTGTTCTTACCTTATATTATCATGTTGTCTAGTAGTATATTTTGTGCATTCTGTTGAACAAATTTATGCAGGTGAAAGTTTAAGATGTGGAAAGGCAAGGACAGAAATCATTTGCAGGGTGGAGATGGGACAGAAAAACTTGTTATGAAACTAGAAGAGGGCTTTGAAATATTATTATTTATTATTATAAAATTATAATTTATTTCCAGTATTTATATACTACTTTTCAATAGGAGAGTTTGCAACAGCAACCTAGATAATACTTTTTTTGTAATAATGCATGTTGTAAATCAGTATACCAGAACAGCCAACAGCTTAATTAATTCTATACAATTAATGAGTTTTATACAGAAAGAAAGAAAGAAAGAAAGAAAGAGGAAAACCTTGCAATGTAGAGGGCTCCTGTTCAGCCACACCTTCTTCTAGGATATTCCCCTGTTGGCTCTCAGGCACCCAAGTTCGCGCATACACACACACACACACACACACACACACATATTGCACATGGGCAGGGGAAGAGAGTGATAGTAAGTGGTTTCTCTTCTCTTATCCCTGGTTCTAATTCTTATTTGTATTCACTGCTACTTAAAATTTTTAAAAAATAAATCAGTAGAAGAGGGTAAAGTCACAGTTGACTGAATGAGTAATGTCCAGCCTGACATTGCTCGGAAACTTTGGAGATGATGGAATGGTTGGTCTGAAATAATTAGGCCAAGGAGCTTCATTAGCCCATCTCTTTGCTGAGTGTATTCCGTGCCCCAGCTTCTTACTCCCCTCTTCTTCTGAGCCCAGCTGGCTTCTGGTTACAGACATTGCATCTCATTAACATGCAGTGTTCCTCTGTATACTTTGGAGGAGAGTGCTGCCATACCATTTCTGATCACCTCACGAACACAGACTTTGGGCCAGTCTCTACAGTCACAAAAGTCAATGGCAGAGCTTTTCCTGAACTGTGTCACTTTAGAATGTGTGTTACATCACATGCCCAAAAATTTGCCATAAGGGAAAGGGCCATTCTTGCACAAAAGAAAGTTCAGGTTAGGCTTCTCCATGACATGCCTTTTTTTCTGTGCACAGGGTAGGCTCCCTCCCCCATAGGGATTTCAACTATGCAACCTTGCACCTACAATCCAAAGTAGTGCTATCTGGGGAGAACTTCCCTGCATGTGTCTGCTCTTTGTGTAAACCAGCCCCCTGTAAGTGGTTGCCCAATTTTGGTTGCCCAATGTTCCTCTGGTGGAGAGAAAGGCCTCTACAGTAAGGGTTGTAGACAAGTAAATCATAAGCAAGCACACCCACAAAATCAATGGACTTAAGTCCATTGGCTTCAATGGGTCTACTCTTGAGTATGACTCACAAAGCAATCCAAACTATAGGAAAGGGGTGTACATTACACTCAGTGGAGATATGGCTGGCTGAAGATATGCTGCAACCTGACTCCATTTGAAAGTGGCTGGGAGGAGCTGCAGCCAGTGGAAAGAGCCAGAGACTGGTGGAGGAAACACAAAAATGCACAAGGACTCCATAGCAACTCTGCCAGCATCATCCAATCAGCACCCACCACCCACCGACATGTGGGGTAGTGTGGAGGCCTGGGGCCACCACTCTAAGCTGTGAAGTATAAGCTTGTTTGCCACTGCTGCCATCCCTCCATGCAAGAGATGAGTCTGGTCTGGAAGTTTCCCTGGGGAGGCCTCTCCCCTTTCGCAGACTAACCTTATGGTTGGGCTCCATCCTGGCTGCTCCTTGGGAGTGCATGGTGTTGTTCCTCATTCTCCTGAGGCCTATCACCAAGTTCCTGTGGGAGAGAAGCTTGGGAAAAGGCGTTCGCATTTTTTATTCTGGTGGGCGAACTTTGCTCAAAGAGTGCTGAGAGTGCCCGGTGTTTGTGCAGGCAGGGGCGTCGCAAGGGGGGTGCCATTCACCCCGGGTGTCATGCCTAGGGGGTGACAAAATCCCTCTTGGTGGATCGGCGTGGTGGTGCTCACCCCCCCTGCGGGTGGATTGGCGCAATTGTCGTCGTGAAAATCCGCCTGCTGGTCACACAAATATGCCTGGCAATCAGCCTGGCACCCCCCGGCAGGCAGCACCTGCATCGCTGGTGGGTGGTTTTATGTGATTTGTGGTCAGATTTTCATGATCGGCGGGTGGTGCTGGCCTGCCTGGGAAGCAAGCGCCGCCTGCCGATTGCAAAAATCCGACCCCCGGTCTCATTTGCGTGGTCTGCGGGCATATCTGTTTCGCGGCCAACACTCCCTAATAATAGGTCAACAACTTTGGGGTACATTCCCTTAAAAAAAGGTCAACAACTCTGGGCAACGTTCCCAAAAATTACAATGTGGGAGGGGTGACAAAAAAAAATTCGCACTAGATACCACCTGAGCTTGCTAGACCTCTGTGTGCAGGATGCTCCCCACAGTTCAAAGTGTCATTCACCATGCTGCCCTGAGCTTCCTCTCCTGAATGCATGAGTTGCTCACGTGGCAGCATGCTACATTGCGAGAAGAAGCATGTAAAGCGAGGTTGGTAGATGCATAGTTTCTAGCCCTCTGACTAGTTGGTGTTTATGCTGCATCCGGAGAATGCCATTGGGCTGCTGTGAGTGTGGCTGGAAGGCGAGTTTCTGGCATGGGGCCCATTCCATTGACATATATGGAGCTTTCCAAGTTGCATCACCCCTTTTGGCTGGTGTAAGGACTGCCCACTTATTGGGGTGGGGTTCTTAATTGAGTGGGACTTGGATGTGGCATAGCCCAACCCTCCCTCTGTCTCACCCCTTTCCTGCCTCCAGCACACTCCTCTTTGCTGGGTTGATGCTGGTCAAATCTCTGAACTGCATGATGGCTGACGTAGAGGTTTACACCAGAAGGATGGGACTGCTGGCATAGAGAATTTAAGGTGGTATTGCCCCAGCCCAGCAGAGGCAGTGGGTCCAGTTGCACCCATTTTAACTTTTTCCAGCCCAATCCAAGGTAGTGCTGTCTGGGGAGAACTTTCCTGCTTGTGTCTGCTCTTTGTGTAAACTGGCCTTTTGTAAGTGATTCACAAATTTGGTTGCCCAATGTGCTTCTGGTGGAGAGCAAGGCCTCTAAAGTAAGGGTTGTATCCAAGTAAATCATAAGCAGGCACACCCATAGAAATCAATGAACTTAAGTCCATTGGTTTCAATGGGTCTGCTCTTGAGTATGACTCACAAAGTTATCCAAACTATAGGAAAGGGGTGTAAATTACACCCGGTGGAGAAATGTACGGTATATCAGGGTTTTGTATTACACCATGAGTTGGTTACAACCCATTGTACTTTGCCCCACTCCATCTGGGCAGAAGATGGAGAGGCCAGCAAGGACCCTGATTGCATTCCTCTCCTGAATGCACGTTTGTAGATGAAGCTGGAAGAATCCAATGCTGCCAATGATTCAGACATATCAAAGGATACAGAGCTACTGCTGATTAGCAGCATTAGGCACCAATGAGAGTAACAAAAGAGCAGAAGGGATCTGCCACAAGGATAATTGTCAAGTCCCGCCAGTATTTTTGGACTCCAAACCCAGCGAAAATAGATTCATTTCCTAACCCAGCCCCTGCAACCCAAGCTCTGCTGGACAGCTCTCTGCTGGTCCAGGCCAACTGTCCAAGTCTGCTGCTCTTGTTGTCAAGATACTTAGCTGAACATCTTTCCAACTTGTCTAGGCCTCCTGCCAGCATTTGCTCCTGTACTCCCACGCTGCTCAGATTTGCCCAAAATGATCAGATTTATAACAGCTCTCATCCTCCTCTTCAACACCTTCAGCACGAAAGGAGACTCTAACCTCCCTATCTGCCCACACACACGGTTAGGAAGATATTAAGATCTCTGGCCTGTTACTATAAAGATCACCCATATCTTGTCATCCAAAGTAATCCTCCTCCACTTGCCCCTTCAGTTTGGAAGATATTTGACTAAGGCAATCTCTTAGATAGTTGAAAGCTTCTCTGTAATGTGTTTCCCTTTCTACCTTATTTTCTCTAGCCTCTCCATCTGTTTTGGCCATGTGTTCCAGTAATAGTAGGTTGAATGGGCGGTATTCAATACTAATCCCACTCAAAGGATTCCCACTGATGTTAATGGAGATGGCTAAGTTACGTTCTTTAATTTCAGTGAGTCTGTTCTGAGTAGGACTTAGCTGGATGCAACCTATAATAATTATAATTTTTAAAAATAACACATAAGCCCCAGGGAATATAGACAACATTTACACAGGCCTGAACTCATAATATTAATCCACACTTAACTTCAGAATTTTACACTACAAATTAACTGCAGAACTATTTTGATATCTACACACAAACAAAAATGACTATCCCTATATCTCCTAACACTACTCACAATTAAAAAGTCCTTTTAGGTTGTTTTTCATCTTCTGTAACATCACTGCCCCTTCCAGTAAACATAAAGCATTCCCATAATTCAAAACACCAAACAGAAAAAAGAGAGGCATGGTCCAAGCTGTTAGTTCAATTTCACCAATTTTTCCAAATTACACTAACAGGAGGCTCATCTAGTCCAACCCCCAGTGTGGTGTAGTGGTTAAGAGCAGTGGACTCGTAATCTGGTGAACCGGGTTCGTGTCTCCGCTCCTCCACATGCAGCTGCTGGGTGTCCTTAGGCCAGTCACACTTCTTTGAAGTCTCTCAGCCCCACTCACCTCACAGAGTGTTTGTTGTGGGGGAGGAAGGGAAAGGAGAATGTTAGCCACTTTGAAACTCCTTTGGGTAGTGATAAAGCGGGATATCAAATCCAAACTCTTCTTCTTCAATGCAGGAATCTAAGCTAAAAGCATCCATGACAGATGACTATCCAACTTCTGCTTGAAAACCTCCAGTGAAGCAGAGTCCATCACCTTCCAAATTTGATTATTGTATTGCATTTTGCTTATTTTTTTAAAACCATCATCGTACAGTTTTATCAGTACGTCAGACGTGTATTTGAAACAGAGTATCCAAGTCAAATTATGAATTCATGAGCCACTTTTTAGATTCCTCTTGTATTCTTGTACCCTTTTCAAAAGTCAGAGCTGCCGAATG
This sequence comes from Podarcis gaigeae, assembly GCF_964106915.1. Taxonomy (NCBI): domain Eukaryota; kingdom Metazoa; phylum Chordata; class Lepidosauria; order Squamata; family Lacertidae; genus Podarcis; species Podarcis gaigeae. The sequence goes on along the minus strand of NC_139678.1, from coordinate 51,565,149 downwards.
CCCCTTACTTTAAGCGAATATTTTCTAATTCAGATCATAGCCATCCCATTTCAAAACCGTCCACAGAAGAGGGACTACAACTATCAGCCTACCTTTTATTTTCAAACTTTTGATTTAACGACTGCGGCAGCAGCTCATCCAGGCTTTCACACTGTCTAAAGCACCTGCAAAAAGCCTTTCTAGAGCAAAATTACAGTGATAAATTGCACATTATTAGCCATTAATATGATTTATTTCACTAGGGATAATACTCAGTGTCTCTTGTTCTAAAAGGCAGAGTCTTTCCTTTTAAAAAATGAAGCTCTCCAGGTAACTGATGAAAACTGAAGGCTTCCTGAATGCTCAGGGGATCTTCTGGTGGAGAAAGTGGGTGACCCTGTTGAGGCCCTGGTTTCACAATGGAATAGCGAGATGAAACGAGCGGTTGACACAATCACTCCCAAGAGTCCTCTCTGGTATCTTTTGGGAGAGGAGGATGGGGAGAAAACTGGAATAAGTGGATCTGCCTTCAGTGACCCTCTCCTTGGCTCCACCTCCTAGCAGCTGCCCTGCTCACCGCCCAGGTCCAGCTCTTACCAGCCACCACTGATAGTCAGTAGTAGAAGACTGGTGGCAGATCCCCTGGCCCATATACATGCATACTACAGGCAAGGCAGAGAGGCACTGTGGGTGGGGCTCTGTTGCTCTCCCAGCTTCCCAACACAGCCGGTCGCTGTCACAACTCCCAGGCTAGCTGCCAGTGAAATCAGAGACACAGAGAGCTTCTGCTATTTCTTTTATTTAAACACAGAGATACCATGGATTTGTTCCCCTCAGTCTCCAGACGTTGCCCAGAGTGCCCGCTCCACCCCCCACCTTTGTGGCACTTCCTAGCTTCCAAGCCCCTCCTTACTGCCTACAGAGGCTGGGAATGGAATCTTTTTGTCTCTGTTTGGCCTTCTGCTCTGAGATACGAAGGGATCACCTGGTCCTTGGAGGAGGGGGTTCTACCAGGCTTTCAAGTGACATAGTATCCATGTTGTACTGTTTCTCCCACTTCTGAGTCCTGTCTCTGTTCAGAACTAGAGCATCTGCTACCCTGCTCCTGTTCCTCATTTTCTGTTATTTCCCAACACTTTGCTGCTTCTTCTGGGGTGTGTCCTGTTCGCCGCCACCACCATGAATCTGGGTCCATAGAATCTTCATCTTCCTCCTGCCCAGACACCTCTTCAGGTGGAGGTCTCCACCAGTCCTCCTCATCTGCCCAGTCCGTGACAGGGAGGGACAAGCCATGATGAGTTCAGTGTCCCTCAGCACGTGAGGACAGCATACCCTCCAACATTCCTCAGGTAAAAATAGGGACATTTCTGACTCCCCCCCCCCCAACTGACACTCCTCAATGCCCCATTCCCCCGCCCCTTGCAGAGAATTTCATTTCATTTCATTCTTTGGTAGATCTACAAAAAGAAAAGCACACACCAATAAATAAATTAGAGAAAGGGACAAGATTAGAGGCAGAGGCACAAAGCATTTTATAATTTAAAAAATCAAGAGTAATTGAGCTCCACCCCACTTCGCCTTTCTTCCCGCCCAGGGCAGCCCTGCCCTCTGCCTGCACCTCAGAGCCAGAGCCTTACACCTGGCTGGGCCTTGGTAGCAGCAGCCTCTCTTCCTCCTCACCTGCTCGCCACTGGCCACCATGAGCTGCCCAAGGGAGGCAGCTAGCAGTGGAGGCCATGGAGTGGCAGCTGGATGCTCCCTAGCAGCCACCACTGCTGCCGCCGCCACCGCTTGGGACATACGCCGGCTCATCCTCCACCCTGAGCTCAGCGCTGGAGATGCTGGCTAGAGAAATGGGGGCCTTCAGGGATCAAATCAGAAGCCAGGGTGGCTTTCGTAATTCTGGGACTGTCCGTGGAAAATCGGGGCACTTGGAGGGTATGCGACAGGGACATCAGATTGGCTCTGCCGCCATGCACTGCATTACGCTGAGCTCCCTGTGCCTCACCCTCCTCCCTCTCCATAAGCAACCTGCCTGACTGGCTGCCACTGCTTCAGGGAATTCCTCCCACTGTGATGAAAAGGCTTAGGATGGCTAGGTAGGAAAGGACTTGCCCTTCCTTTCTCTAGGCTGTGGCCTATGTGCCAGTGTTATGTCTGCCAAGGGGTGCTGTGTTTCCATGTAGAGTGGTACCTCGGGTTACAAACGCTTCAGGTTACAGACTCCGCTAACCCAAAAGTAGTACCTCGGGTTAAGAACTTTACCTCAGGATGAGAACAGAAATTGCGTGGCGGCGGTGGCGCAGAGGCAGTGGGAGGCCCCATTAGCTAAAATGGTACCTCAGGTTAAGAACGGTTTCAAGTTAAGAACGGACCTCCGGAACAAATTAAGTTCGTAACCCGAGGTACCACTGTAATACTTTTTGAACCTCTTGAACCCAAACACGATGGTCAGGTTTTCACTCAGGGTGCTGCCGTTTTCCTCACTGCCAGGTTCCCAGCTGAATGGCGGGGATAAATTCAGCAGCCAAAGCTTTTACCTGCACGGAAAGGCAGTGATGGGAGGAAGCGGCTGCTTATCGTGCAGCTGCTTATCATGGACTCACAGTTGTGAGCAATGTGGCCAGATGCCAGGGTTTCAGGACAGAAGGTCGGGGTGCCAACAGCAGGGGAAGCCAGAGCCAGCGAGAGGCAGAGCCCAGGGAATTCTCCTTTTGCCCCACCCACAACTTGGACTGCTGGTTGTAAATAAAAGGCGCTGGCAGAGGCAAAATAGAAGAAGGCTCCATTACCTTTGAAGGTTGTGTAGAAGAAGAATGGCAACTTAAGCTGACAGAATATGTGCAGCTTGCAGGCTTAGCATACAGAATAAGAGAACAAGAAGTACGTACGTTTAGAGAAGATTGGAAAGCATTTATTGAATATATGGGAAAATTGTGTACACTTGGAAACGTTGGCAGCATTAAGATAAATTCAACAGTGTAAATAAGTTTTGATGGATGTAATAATGGAATACTGAACAGTTTAGTTTTTGTAAAATATGCAGGGATTTATGATATGCAGAATCAACCATGGAAAGAGAAGAAGGGAAATCACTGATATTTTAAGGATGTTTAAATGAGTATTTTAAATTGTAAAACAGAAAATTTAATAAAAATTATATATATAAAAGATAAAGGTTGTGTAGAAGAGAACTTTAATTCCCTCTTCTACAAACCGAGAAGGATGTATTGAAGAGATGCCTGCTCTATTTTGCATGTAACCACCTGTTGGGGCCCACTAATCGGGCCCAAGCTGCCTTCATCACTGAAAAGCCAATAAATGCCATAGACAGAGGAGATCCCCATAATCACTCGTTTATTCAGCTGAGTAAAACAGAGCAGGCGAGCCACACTCACCAGTGTGATGGTGCAGCCATGCCAAATAGCCTTTGTTCATACATTATATAGGCACCCCCCCTCCCCTTCCCCCTTTCGAGGTTCCTTGCACTGATCAAAACAGGACATCCTGCCTGGAGACCTTGAAGGGGAGAGCTGCCCAGCAGAGGGAGGTTTTCCTGAAAATCACCTAGCAACGTTATTTGGTCTTCACATATTTGTGGCTCACCCTCCTAAATTCTCAAGCAGGCAGTTTTTTAAAGAAGCAAAAAGGCATCAGTTAGATTAACAAAAAAACAGGTCAAGAACAGGCCTCTGTGGCTTTTCCTGAGACCCCACACACCCTAGTGATTGATTGATTGATTGATTGATTGATTGATTGACTGACTGACTGACTGACTGATTGATTGAATCTGCTGATGGGACTCCTTAGTTGAATCCCACCCTAGAACTTTACAAAATCAGGGTGTTTCCAATTTCAACCACATACCTGCAAATTCAGGTTGGGGGGTGGCTACTATAAGCATGTTTGGGTTGCAGCACCCCAAGCCTTCTCTAGAATCCTGACTCCTGCAAGAGGAAGGAGGGGGCTGGTGGCACTGTGGGCAACGCAATGTAGCAAATGATAGCATGGTGTCAGGTCTATGGCAGGCTTACTTAAGCATGAAATCCAAATAGAATATTTATGAGCTGATTTAAATACTAAGGAGCCCCTAGCTAGAGCAAGAGCCGAGAAGTTGCTATTTCACTCCCAGTGAAACACCATGGAAACCTCTGAAAAAAAAAGAAAACAACACAAGCTTTGTTGATGGCAAATATCATCTCCGTCCGTGTGGATGCAAAACAGCCTATTCTGGGGTCTCTTGGGTGTTTGTTGTTCCTTCCATGGATGGCCAGATGCAAAGGAGGACAAGCCTCTTATTATGCTAACAGCTGAATGCAAGTAGGATAGTGTTTGCATCTGTAGATATAGCTTTTTGTGCAAGAGGCAGAGAAGAGGCACCTACTGAAATTGCCTCCTCTACACAACTCTCTCAAATCTGGGAGCCCTGCTGTCCTCTCTGTCTGATCCTCCTTTTACCAGGAGCAATCCTGAAAGACTTCAGCGTTCGAAACAGTCCAAGAGTCATTTGACCAGTGAAGGCTGCAATTCCTACATACCCTTCCCTGGGAGCAAGCTTCATTGAGTTCAGTGGTACTTATGGCCCCTAAGGACACCCCATTTGTTTATTTAATGGGATTTGCATGCAGCTTAACTGTAAATAAGAGCTCTAAGTGGTTTTTAAAGAATATAACATATATGTTAAAGTTGCCTGTAAAAGTTAAAGTTTAGGAGTTTAAAAAAAATGAGAATATAAATAAAATGAACAGTTAAAACTGCACTGCAAGCTAAAATTCCCAATTAAACTTTACATGTCTCAGTAGGGTTGTCTGAACAAGAATGTTTTTAGCAGGTGCCAGAATGAGTACAACAAAAGTGGTCCTTTTTCTTGTGTGTTCATGATGTTACTGGAGCAATTATGTACACACACATACCCTGCCATTCTGTACTGTTCGTGCCTGCAAAAGTTTCAGGCTTTCATTTCCAATCAATAAATGAAATCTTGTCACTGTTTGTACCCCAAAGTCCCAATTTATTTTCTGACCCACCTTCACTGCACCATCGTGCAAGAGACAAGTGCCTCTCCAAGTAGCAGTAATGTGATAACATTGGATAAGTTTTGTAGAATCACTAGTAAAGCAGAATGATGTGAGGATGGTCCAGACTAAGTCCATTACTAATGCACTCTTCTTGTGTCCGTCACATTTTGCAGAATATACCCAAACAACAACAACAGTCTGGAGGGGCCCATACTTGTTATTATAGAATCCTGCTGCACGTCAGTTTATTTATATCCCAATGTTGCAGAAATGAAAGTAATGCTGATATTTCCTTTAAACAATTGTTATACTTCAGAGTCAGCAAGCTACTTGATAGATTCACTGCTGTTGCAAATGCATGACTTGGCAACATTCCTCTTACATCCAGACCTCAGTCAAACCTTATTTCATAAGCAACTTTGTATATTTTCACCCCTCTTCTATGAATGACAAATTCCTTATTTTTGGACCAGAGGTTTAAATTTGAACTCTGCCATATATATATATATATATATATATATATATATATATATATATGCTTTCGTAGATTTTCACGGGTACAGGAATGCAGGTTTTGGTGTCCTCGGGTGTCTTCCCGTGTAAAAGTTGGGGTGTCTAGGCGACGTTTCGACGAGGTCTCACTCGTCATCTTCAGGCTGGTGCTTTCGGCTTCTTGTTACTGGAACAGAGCGGGATCTCAATGTTTGAGTTCCTATAAATACTGTAGAGGGGGTGTGGTGTCTAGCCTCCAATGTTCTGGGCAGAGAGGAAGTTCCCAGGCTAGTGTGCCTTTTCTTCTTTTGTTCCTTAATTACTTGAGAGATACCTTGAGTGATTTCTTGAGTGATATCCTGAGTACCACTTAGGTGGGTCATTAGGTGTGGATTAGTTGCTAAAGTCTTTGTGTCTTGACCTCTTGAACTTTGTGAAGAGTTTTCCTGAGAAGATGGCTGTATTGCACTTAGTTGTGCTTTGGCTTGGCTTCGTGTATAGGGGCGAGCTGTGGTTTTGTGGCTTGTGTCAGCCAGATCTGTGTAGGGATTGCAGGGGGGTGCAGCATCCGGAGGTGCCACCATGGATTGGCTACTGGATGGTGTCAGTAATTCATCTGTGGAGAGGGTCTGGGTTTGGGTCTGGTGTGGTTGATTGGTGTTGGCGTTCTGTGTGCCTCTGGATCTGGTGTCAGTTTTTGTGGGGAGGGCTAATTTCCAGATGTCTGGCAAGCGGGATGTGTCGTCACGCTTGTTCATGTTGTGAGGGTGTTTCTCTATCTCGATGGCTTCCATGATTATTCTCTTGTGGTGATGTTCCGTGTTAAAGAGCAATTTGGAATCTGCAAAATTAATTTCGTGTCCTGTTTCTTTCATGTGTTGGAAAAGAGAGGAAGTTTTTTCTTCTTTTTTGACGGCATTCTTGTGTTCTGCGATACGTGCATTTATTCGTCTGTTTGTTTGTCCAATGTACGTGGCTGGGCAGACTTTGCAGGGTATTTCATAGATCCCTTGGTTTTCCAACTGGATTTTATCCTTGGGGTTTCTGAGGATATTGGCTATTTTTTGGTTGGTGCAAAAGGCTGTTTTGATATTGTGTTTATGGAGGATTTTGCTAATTTTATCTGTAGTGCCCTTGATATAAGGAAGGAGGGCCATGCCATTGTTTTCTTCTGTGTCTTGGTTTTTGGGGGGTGTTTCCTTTTGGATTAGCTTCGTAATCCTGTTTTGCTGGTATCCATTGGCAATTAACACATTTGAGAGATTCTGTAACTCAGTTGTCAAGTGGTCTTTGTCAGCCAGGCGTTTGGTTCTGGAGAACTTCCTCTCTGCCCAGAACATTGGAGGCTAGACACCACACCCCCTCTACAGTATTTATAGGAACTCAAACATTGAGATCCCGCTCTGTTCCAGTAACAAGAAGCCGAAAGCACCAGCCTGAAGATGACGAGTGAGACCTCGTCGAAACGTCGCCTAGACACCCCAACTTTTACACGGGAAGACACCCGAGGACACCAAAACCTGCATATATATATATATATATATATATGATTACAATACAGCATAACATATCTTTAAATCCATTTTGTATATGGCAGTGTTTAGAGTTACAGCACCTTTGGTTGTACTGAAATGCCCAGGAGCATTCTACAGAATCTTAGCAGGCATTTTAATTATATTATTGATTGTGGTTTCATATTGCACATTCCAGTATTTCCGTGATTCCCACCCCCACCCTGCATCGTATGTTGCAAAGATTTACAGGGATGATGCTTTTGTGAAAGAAAGAAAGAAAGAAAGAAAGAAAGAAAGAAAGAAAGAAAGAAAGAAAGAAAGAAAGATCTAGGAAGAATCATTGACGCAATGCTGGGGTTAATGGCTGCCACCTGTGTATATTATCCCATTGGTGGCTTGAAGTAGCATGAAATGAGGTGCCATCTTAAATATCTCATTTGCAGATCCATATTGTTGTTTGCATCATGGCCTTGGCCTGTAATGCTTGTAGTTCTCTGTATTCTTCTACTACTTTATCCATGGTTATAGCAGCATTACTTTCATTTTTGCTAAATTGTGTTCCCGTGATTTTGTCTTTTTGTTACCTACAGGGCAGGGGGCTTGTTTGCTGCAATTTATTTCTATCTCACAATTTTCCCAGCCTGGAACTCAAGGAATCGGAATCGGGCTTTCTCTTATCCAGTTCAGAGATGGATCATGCATTGTCAGACTAAGGCCCTGGGGTAGTGAGTTCCTGTGATCACTCTCCTGCTTTTTATTAATCTAATGTAAACTCAATATAGCAAATTCAATCTTAGAGTCAGAGAATGCAGAGAAGAAGAAGAAATGCACATTGAAGTGCAATCTTCTGCATATTTCGTCAGAAGTCAGTCATTTCCACTGTATTCAAAAGCAAATACTCCCAAGTGAGAGCATTTAGGACTGCAACCTTCCTCTCAATTTGTTCATCCTGTTCGCGTGAAGAACCCAAACCAGGATGTGCCTTTCTTCATTTTTAAGTATTGCTTGATCTAGGACACTCACCTTGCAGGATAATTCCACAACTTCTGTCCTAGGGAGTTCCCTTCCCCCACTCCCCTGCCGCTTCTTACTCTTAAAACAATCACATTCCTCTTAGTTAGCATTCCTGAAGCCTTCTTAATAACCCCTTCAGTCCCTTATTGAGTTTATTCAGATATTCATCCTCACATTTACTGTCCTTAAACAATTGCTTAGGTAAACATGTTCTCACAATTAAATGACCTCGGGGCACTCTCCTTATTGTTAATTTCCCCCAGGCAATCTACCTAGATGCACAATGTTCAGAATGCATTTTGTTATTTGGGCCAATGTATCCCTGGAGTGCAGGATCATAACATGCGCACCATGTAAACATCTGAGCCAGTCGCCCACATCCACACAGAGAGCAACAGCAACAGCCGCTAGATGATAGATTTGTCACACAGTTTGCCCTGGTGGGCAAGGTTTTTACTGAAGAAAAATAACTGGTACACATATGAGCCAGGCTGGAATAAGGGGATGGGGTTGAGTCCTCTGTCCCTGTCATGATTCCCAATCTGGTACCCCCCCCCATGTATGCTATTAGAAATCAGAGGACTGGTGTCTATGGACTGCAGACAAAGCCCCCACCCCATGCCACAATCTGGATATGCTGTGGAGCTGCCATATGCCATGGCATATGCCAAGTTTGATCCAGGCATTGAAATTAAGCTCCAGGCTCAGGTTCAAATTCTGATGATGACTATGATGGTGAGGGGTTTTCTTTGGGGGGGGGGGAGTTTCCAGTCTGATTGATGCTCTGCATCCCTTCCCGTTCTTGGAGTCCTGTGCCCATTGAGGATTAGAATCTAATAGAGGAGGTTGATGAACTCGTTCATCAAGTGTTTTTGTGAGACAGTGACCTTAGCTGGCCACTTAAGTGTCCTCATCAGCATCCCAAAAGAATGAACCAGGTTGCAAGAGCTACGACTAAGTGATGGTGCCCTCCAAGCTAACGGGTGACCTTTCCTTCAGCCCGCTCAGCTAGCTGAGCTGGAAGCAGACTGGAAGATGGGCACACAGAAACATGCCTGATCTTCTCTGGATCCAAAGCTGTGACATATTGATAAGCAAGATCTGTTGGAGTGTTGATGCTGCGAGCCCCTCCATCTTATGCTCAGGTTGTATATATGTATAAACAAAACCATATATCCTAAAGGCACTCTGGTCTTTGCTGACTTTCATTCCAAGGAAGCCAAACCTTGGTAAGCGCTCGGAACCCCTGGATTCTCTCATCACTTGGAGATTGGGGTGTTGTGCAACATTATTGTAGTTGTTGTTGTGCTATTGACATTTGCATATTACCATTCCTCTACTCTGCTTAGATGATAGCTCAGAGGTAGAGCACATGCCTTGCAAAAGGTCTCCAGTTCAACCCACAGCATCTCCAGGTACGAGATGCTCTCTGAGAAGCTACTGTGAGTCAGCAGAGGCAATTCTGTCCTAAATAGACCACAGTTTGACTCAGCAGAAGACAGCTCCCTGCATTCCTGTATAGGTTCCGTTCCTTTTGTGAGCTTCTAGATTTTATTACAGTATTCATTAACAGATGCTTTACCAATTACACACTATTACCAGTTTGGCTAAAGTTGTGAAAAAAGTAATGACTATTTGTTTGTTGTGTTTACTTGGTATAGTGTCTTTAAATAATCCTGAAAATAATAAGCAATGGATTTTCCAGGGCTTCTATTAAGAAGTGCTGCCCAATTCCATAGAGAGCCGTCTAAAGCGAAATTTACCTTTTCTTCGCATGGCATCAAAGATAGATCGTAATAGGGCAAAGTCTTCTGTCTGATTAAAATCTCCGGTTCTGCCTCTGAAAAGGCTATGAAACAGACCATTATGCAGGTTTTCATTGGCAGGGGCTGTAAGGATAACAACAGGAGATGTGAGCAGCAAAAGGCTATTGGGACAACAAAACTTATCAGTGACAGAAGTAAAGTGAAGGGTAGGTTGCGGCAAGCAGGAACAATGGTTAGTGAATAGGTTGTAAGGGGTGCGTTGCACAATTGCTGAAAAAGTAGGTCTCTGAATAGCTACTGTAGCTCAGTTCTTCTTTTTAATATTCTTTGAAGAGTGTGTGTCTGAAAACATTAGACAGACTTATGCCAGAGATATGTCATTGGCTGAGGCTTCTCCTGGGCGCATATTTTCAAGCACATAAACGCCCTCTAGATGTTACAGAGAAGAAGTGATGAAGCAACACAGGGCACCAGCTTTTGCTGTAACACGCAAAGGAACAACCTGTCAGGGAGTGAAGTGGGAAGAGCACTGCCTTTATTTTGTCACACACAGTGCTCCTGAGAGAGTTTATTCACACTTGCTGCTGTAATCCTGTTGGTTGTGGCTATACCAGGGCTTGTGAACATTCAGAGGATATCAGGGGTGCCAACTTGAATAAAATATTGGGGGGGCAAGGTAAGCCCTGCCCCACATAACTGATCATATGACGCAGTGTACACACACCATTTGAATGGCAATTCCCCTCAACCTTTTGGGGGGGGGCACTCCCTCAAATATTTTTGGGGGCAAAGACCCTTTAGCCCCTAGGAGTTGGCTCCTACAGAGGACATGCATTGGAGAGCTTCCTGCAGCCAGGGGGACTCCCAGGATAATGTTATTTGGCTAGCTTTTCAAAGTCTTCAGAGGCATAGAACATGTAATAACACTGCAGAAACCTAGCCTACACATTGCCAGAGCATGCATAATTATGGCAAGACTATATCTGTTGGGTGGGGGAAGGTTTTGTGGTTGGTTCGCCAACCTAAATTTGTGAAAGCTGTTTTGTGCCACAGATGCTATCTGAGCACCCAAAGTAAGGGTTGGTTATCTAACAGCACCCCAAAACTGTGTACTTGATCCTTAAGAGGAAGGAGGGTCCCATCCAGAACACATTGAATGCCACCTCCCTAGTCACATGAACAACCCTCCCCAAACAGCACCTCCATCTTATCTGAATGAAGCTCTGCTCATTATCCCTCAGCCAGCACACTCCAGTATATACACTCCAGTATCATGCAAGGAGGCAAAAGGGGGCTCAGAATGGGAAGAAGAAGGACCAAAAACACCAGGAGAGGGTTAAGTCCTGGAAGACAGAGGCTGGAGATCTCCGTCACCATTAAGCTTATTGACTCAGGTTGCCGATATTTACCCACAAGGCGCAATAAATTGTGCAACTGACTGGAAACACGCATCCTGCTGTGGCTCATCACATAAATCCCATTGCAGATATTAATTAGAATGGAGATTTATTTGTTTAATTACAACTAATGGTGGGACGGATTGGGATAAAATTGCATTGGGGAGTTTGGGGCTCATGGAAGCAGCGGCAGCGGCAGCATCTGGTTTGCTGGGTGCAGCAACTGAATTGCGCTCAGACTTCTCAGCCAAGCAGTGCTCCAGGTGGACTGCAAAGGAAAGTAGTGGCAGCCTCATGTCCCCCTTTGGGCTTCAGATTTGCTTTCCTTGCAAAGACATCAGCTCTTTGCCACTTCAAGAGCCAGCAAGCTAAACAAGACTGGAACATGTCAGAATGAAAGGCAGAGGTCCTTTCCACACTAGGGCTCTTAAGCACTGCTGAGGCCTTGCTCTTCTGCCATCAGCTAGAAGCAGAATTAAAACCATGGCTCCTTATGGCACTATATAACTCCTATATTCCTCACTGCTAGCCCACAGTGTATGTTCCCACAGCAAATGCAAAAGAAGATGGTGTGTGGATGGTCCAGGATTGCAGCCTTCCAGCAGGATCCTATGTATGTTGACTCAGATGTAAGTCTAGGGACACCTTCCAGAAAGACAGTATTTTGTGGGAGGGATTTAAGGGCATCCTGGTAAATGCAAGTTTATGCAATTCAATCAGATTAAAGGGCTCTCCAGAAAAGGAAACAAGATTTGTTGCTGTTAGGAAAGTGATGGGGAAATGCATTGAAAAGTGCGGAATGAAGGAAAAGTGGGAAGACATACAAATGTTCCACAAGCAAATTGGGATGAATGCAGGATAAAATGCTCGTTGTTGTATAACCTCCACACAAACGAATTGGAATGAGCACTCAGTCAAGACCAGATATAATCTAACATTCACGTAAGCTTTGTGCAAGCAAATTGGAATGAATGGCCAATAAATAGGTCATCTGAAGGAGCCCTGAGCTCTTACTGCACTGATGGAGCCAGGAATAGCATGACAAGATGAAACCTGAGCCAAAGCAGTTTATTTTAAATTATAGTTTAAAATCCTTTGCAAACCAAGCCACTCAGAGTGCATGTCTTCTCAGATGTCAGTCCTATTGAATTCAACAGGTCTTACTCCCAGTTAATTGTATATGATTTCAGTCTCACAATCCAATACAAATTACACAAAAATGCATAGAGCCTAATGCGTACACATTTGCTACAGTTTTAAACAATGTGAGAACCATCACTATATACAAGCTCACGGGATCAACTCTGCAGAATATTTCACATTCTGGAGACACGCTCTGGCCCAGCGCCTAGGATTTCCCTGTGAAATTCAAAGAGGGAATTAAACACACAAACATGCCACAGAATATGCATCTCAATTCAGCTGCACAGACTCGAGAGCTGGCACATCAGTTTGCGCTTAAGTTCACCTGCTGATTAAAAACCATCACTTTTGCCAACCTGAGGTCTTCCCACCACCCATCAGGCCCATCCACCTTCAGGTGCTCTGTGAAGCCAAGCATCTATTCCAAAACAGAAGTGAACAGAAGGCATTAAGCATGGCCAGTGGTCAGGAATGGTGGGAGTTGTAGCCCATCAGCATTTAGAAGGCCACAGGTTCCTTACCCCTCATTTAAGGAGGCCTCTTATCACAAGTTTCATGTGTCAGGCACAATAATTCAGTGAGCGCATCTGGTACCAGCAAGGAGCACTGGGATTCATAGTATCCTTGAATTGTTGAGTTGGAAGGGACCCCAAGGGTCATCTTGTCCAGCCCCCTGCAATGCAGGAATTCAGCCCACAGCTGTCCCTGCATGGGCTTGAACCACCAGCCTTCTGGTTAACAGCCAGACACATTGACCCATTACACTACAGGAGACACACAGTTTGTGATCCAAACAGACCAGCCACAAGTAGTATACCCGCTAACATCTTGAGTCCCCAAACCAGGACACAAAGTCTTCCCTCCCCCATGCTCCCACATGAGTCACATGACCGGTGCGAGATCACAGAGCCCCAAAGGCACACTGGTGGGGAGGCTGCCATGCCTTGCACAAGAAAATGGGATGTCCTGTTTTGACCCAGCATACTTGCAGGGTATGAAGTAGGATCAAAACAGCCCAAAAGAATGACTGCTGTGGGGTTGGGATGAAGCATATGGATCTTCCTTGAAGTACCTTTTCTCCAACTGTAATGAGCTTTGTGTGGGGCTGCCCTTGAAACTGGTTTGGAAGCTGCAACTTGTGCAACTGCGGCAGCAAGGCTGATTGTTGGTGCAGCCTATCAGGAACACATCGACACCCATTTTGAAAAGATTGCAGTGGCTTCCAAGCCCAGTTCTGATGCAGACTCATAAAGCCCTATACAACTCTGGACCTGGTTACTTGAAGGACCACCTGTTGCCATACAGACCTCCCTGCACCTTAAAATATGTTGGGAAGGCCCTTCTGGTGGTGCAGCAGCCATCTGAAATATACTACGTGATACGTGCGAAGGGTTTCTCAGCCATGGCACCTCAAGTATTGAATTCCCTGTCTTCTAACATATGGTTGGCACTAATTCTTATGTGGTGAAGATGCACTTACTTGCTCAATCATTATTTGGATAAGGATTCCTGTCCGGTGTCATTATTTAATTTTTTTGTGGTTTGGGAGTGATGTGATATATCTATTCCTCTTCTCTTCTTAATATATTTGTTGTATTTTAATTTTTTATGTAACCCACTTTGGGATTGCTATTCACAGTGAAGTTAATAACTGCTTTAAATAAAAAGGTAAACTCCCAGCTCAGTAATCTTTCATGCCAAATTTCTGTTCAAGATGGAGGGAGACTGCCAGGGAAGCATTTATTTTTTAAAAGCAGATTGATAGGAAACTAATCAGAAGAATCTGGGGCTGGTAAGGTAAAAGGTAAAGGACCCCTGGACGGTTAAGTCCAGTCAAAAGGCACCGAAAGCCTGAGGTGGTTGCCTCAGTCTGTTCAATGGCAGGGCCGGCAACCCAAGGTAGGATACTCTGGGCCGCAAATCCTAACTGATAGAGCTTCATCCGAGATAAGGTAGTGGGAGTCTTCTGCAAAAGTAGGTTCTAGGCCAGCCTGCTTCTCAGCAGGCAGAAAGACAGCACCAAGCTCTACTTCAGAAGAGTGATGAGCGTCTGGCGGAAAATGTCCTGCTGATAGCCCAAGAACAAAACACAAACAGGAAGAAATGACAGCTGCTCCTGTAGCTTTTCCATCATCTCTGTCAATAGCAGCCAACAGAGCCTGCAGTCCCAGGATTGATGTTTCTCCAGGGACTCTCCACTGCTTGGAAGGCACAATCAGGAAGAATAAAAGAATTGCTTGTGAAACCCAAAGGAGGCTTCAGATCCTTATCAAGAACAAGAAGGATATCAATCTGGTGCCAGCGCCAGTTAGTCAGACACAACCTGCCTGCTCAGCAGTCTGCCCAAGGAGCAGGCCAAGGGACATTCCCAAGCTTGTAAGGATCTCTACTTTTCATAGCACTGCTGCCATAGGTGGTAGCTCTTTCTAGTGAAACAGCAGGATTATCCCCCCCCCCCCCCCGGCTTGGTGGTCTCCCACTCATCCATTAACTTAGACCAGGGGTGGAGAATTTTGCAGCCAGCAGGTCAGATCCTCAGATCAGACCACCTGACCCCCATCAATCAGCCATCAATCACCTGACGATACTATTACATCAGGTGACATGTTTTCTTTTACTCACCAGCCTGAAATCAAATACTTTTTGTTACAACAGGCTATTGGGAACTGACTGTTTTTAATGAAAGGGCTGGTGCTATGCTGTTTTTATTGTGATTATTTGGTAAGATTTCATAGATTTTATATATGTATAGCGTTTTAATTCTATTGATGGTTAAATTTTTTTTCTAGTCATTTTCTCTGTTTTCAGCAGTTCTTATTTTTATCAGTAAGCCGCCTTGAGTCCTGTCAGGGGAAAAGGCAGATTATAAATAAATTATAATAAGTATAATAAACTGAAATTGCATCCCTGTGTTTAGCATCAGGGCAGCAGAAGTAAATTCAGTTTTACTTCAGTAGCATAGATGGTTCCGCAGTGGAACATGAGGAGAGGATGGACTGGTCTTATCTTTGCAGAAGCCATGATTGTTTTTCTTCAGCGAGACTTGTCCTTCTATATGTTTGGTAATTATATCTTTAATAATGCTGCCGACCAGTTTTTCTGGTACACATCCTTTGGTTATAAGATGACAACAGGATTCATTCTCCAACCATCTCCGGTTAAAAAGTTATACGGTTTGGTATCAAGAGCAACCAAGCACGCTTTAATTCCACAGCTGGCAAAATGGTGGGACAGGACTGGTGACTGCTTGAAGGACACTGTGTTAGACTGATAGGACCAATACCTTGATATTTCCAGTGAAATTCCTGTCGAGCCTGAAATTCCTTCCCTCTTTCCAATTTATCACGCTATATTTCTTGTAAATATCATCTGCTTCTAGAATGATTTGCCTCCCTGCCCTTTTTAGCATGGGCATGGAATTACGGCTCTTACAAGTATCAGGAGATCTTTCTAGGTTCCAAAAGTCATCAAGAAGTTTGAGTAATAGAAGCAGCTGGCTGAGCCAGTGGAAAAAGCACCTCCTTCTGAACCCCTGAACCCCTTGCTTTGCTGCACCACCTGGAATTCTTTCAACATCTTTCATTCGTGAAAGAAATCCCTAAACTAGCACAGTTGGTGAGTCAGGCGCAAAGGCATCTGGTGGGCTGACAAAAATCAGCCCAGATGCTTCTGATCGTTGCTCTTCCTTCTGCAACTCTGCCATCGCAGAGACAGGCAAACAAGGTGTCTCTTGTTTTGTCATGTGCTCAGCAGTTTCATAGACACAAAATTCTGCCAGGATTGCCCTGCAGACTGCGAGGTGAGGCTCCTTCCCTGGGGAGATGACAGATGCAGCCGTCTAAAGCGATGTTATACACCACAAGGCTTTGTCGCGGCTGGAAATGTAAGCAGCATGCTTCGGAATAGAATGAAAGAGTGCTTATTTCTCCATAAAGGATGCATCTGGAGAGGCTACTTGATCCAGAGCTGTTGCTAGAGGTGCAGGCAGCAGCTTCACCTTCCTCTGTCCCTACTCCAGAAAAATATCCTGCAGATGCCCCTGATACCAGTCCCATTATCTTTGTATTTATTTGGAGAGAAAAAAAGCAGCTGTGGAAGAGAAGGTCTTGACATATGCACGGGAAATAAAGGGTTAAACAGCCCCCCATCCTCCCCTCACTAGTGCTTTGAACAGGAACTGCAACTGCTTTCCCTGATGAAAGAGACCCCTTAAGGGAAAGAATCATGGGACTTTTTGGGGGGGAGTATCTCATAGCAAATAGTTCCACCTTTCCATACAACCAGCTCTGGTTAGCAGGGCATAAATTTAGCCCTACCCCTAAGGGATTATATTCTTGTACTGTGTAAATGCTTGGAAATGCCTAGGATTTTCACTAGAGGGCATGTAGGTCATTCAGAACCAATATTGTTGGCCTGCCAAGCGATTATATTCCCTTCTGGGGTGTGATTTTCCAGTGCAGCAAGGAGAACTTATCATCTGTTGTTTAATTACGCTAATATTTGATTAGTGCTATCATCTGCCTATGACCTATTCAATGCACAAACCAGGCACTTACATCAATATTGTTCTCACCCTTTGCAGATGCTGCACATGTCGCTGGAAAATTGATATGACTGCAGAACAAATGTGTTTTAGCACCTTTTCTATATAGAGCCTCCTGCCCCATTTCTGGGTCTAGGCCTCCTGCTTCCAGACACAGCCACTTTTTGTGGGGGTCAGGCATGGTACAGCCACAGGGGACAACTTCACATGGCCAGTGCTTTTTTTCTAAAAAAAAAATGTTTAGGGGTACTTTCATTTTGACTCAAGAAAATCACCATTTTAAAGTTCAAATCAGGGAAAATAAATGCAACAAATGGACAAAAGTACAAAGATTCACAAAATGTTGAGGGGTATGTGTCCCCCTGCATCCTCCCAGGAATAAAGCACTGCACGTGGCTGTCTG
Organism: Podarcis gaigeae; assembly: GCF_964106915.1. Lineage (NCBI taxonomy): Eukaryota > Metazoa > Chordata > Lepidosauria > Squamata > Lacertidae > Podarcis > Podarcis gaigeae. Next base: position 51,547,880 of record NC_139678.1, on the reverse strand, counting down.
TTATACAGTGGTACCTCAGGTTACATACGCTTCAGGTTACATACGCTTCAGGTTACAGACTCCGCTAACCCAGAAATAGTGCTTCAGGTTAAGAACTTTGCTTCAGGATGAGAACAGAAATCGTGCTCTGGCGGCATGGTGGCAGCAGCAGGCCCCATTAGCTAAAGTGGTGCTTCAGGTTAAGAACAATTTCAGGTTAAGTACGGACCTGCAGAACGAATTAAGTACTTAACCTGAGGTACCACTGTATGCTATTTGTGCCTGACTCTTCTTCATTTACAAAATGCAGCCATGGAGACTACAATCTAAAGCACAGGATCTGGGTGGAATGAAGTGTTGGTGACTTTCGGAAGCCGGTTGGTAGTTCACTGCATCTAAACCAGAGTGATGTATCAACAGAGTAAGTGGAGCCCCAGCAGAGTCTTCAGAGATTTCCTGCTCCCAGCAAAACAGCTTCTTCCAGAGTTCCCAGTTAAGGGGGGAAATTCCTCTCCCACATAGTTCAAAGTAACAAAGTGTTTATTGTCTCCAGACACAAGACAATGCTAAACACTACTATCTACAACAGTAGTTCCCAATTAGCTAAGTACTGTGGACCGCCTGTTTTCCAAAAGCCAAGCCATGGATCCTCTACTTTTGAATATATATATATATATAGTAGTTTTGAATATATATATATAGTAGTTTTTGTTATGAAATGGTACCATTTGCAGACCCCACCGGAGCACCAGTTGGGAACCACTGATTTACTATATACAGTTCTTCTGGTCTTTGAAGTAAAGATACATGTGTACAGAAAGACCAACTATCACAATGCTAGCTAATGTTGATGTTTAAAACCCACAGCCTCTTCCCCTAACTTACACAGATTCAAAGTCAGATCCTGACAGCATGACAGGACATGCAACAGGAGAGGACCTAATGAAAGGAAATGCCCCAGAGAATTGTCAGCGACTGGCTGAATGAAGAGGAGTGGAGGGAGGCACCAGCTGAGGAACCCCCAAGGGAAACCCCAGAGGAGGGAGGCTCAGGGCCAGGGTTTTGGTGGTGGGAGAAGACTGCAAGGAGAGGCTGGCTGCTGAAGGAGGACACCAGCACTGACAAGACTATTATACCCATCTCCACACGTAGGCCTATTTCCTGAACCAATGAGAGGGTGAATGACTCAGCAAGTCAACCTTAACCTCTCTGGTGTTGCTATGGTAACCCAAGCACCTGGCACCCTTATCTCAGAACATCTGGATGTGAGGGATGTGCTCTTCAAGACATGAGACCAAGCACCGTGCAATTCAACTCATTGTTCACATTCCGCTAACATGGAGGAGGAATGTCTTAACCCTTTTCTCTTTCAGTGGGGCACAGTTTCTACTAAAAACTTCTCACATCCGCATGCTGTCTCTCCCCACTTTTGTCTCTCTCCACCTTCATATGTGAGAAATGATACCAGGCGCTATGTGGGAAAAGGGCATTCTGGAGGGCAATCTTAGTGAGAAAACATCTGGAGAAGATATTGTTAAGAAGCCACTCTACCCTCTTGAATCTTCTGATTTAGGCGAGAGCAGACTTGTGGGATCTACTTTGTTTCTTAGTAGAATCCAGAGAGCCAGGAACCAGAGTCAGGTGCAGAAGATGGACACATAGAATTAAACAATTCTGAAAGTGCCCAAACTGAATGGAGCTCAGAGAAATCCATTCCTTTTGACACCACTTGAAAAGACACAAACAACACTTTCTTCATGCAAGAAGTGTAATGGAATGGGGGGGGCATTTAATTGTTGTCATCATTCAATATTTAGGACTGTGAAATTTTTGCCGCTCTACTTCAAATCACCCAGAGATCTATGATAAATCCCAATCCACCTTTTGGTCACCTCAAAGTCTACAGCAGTATTTTTTTTTAAGAACAGAGCACATTCTGCATTCAACTAAGCGCCATTTATAGTATGCCCCTTTTACTGTACTCAGTCCGGATCATACAGCCCCAGTTTTGACATGTTAAATGGAAACTTGTTGAAATCCAAAGCACCCTAAGGCAGGTTTGTCTGAACAGAAAAACACATGAGAGAATGCTACATGGCTTTTCTTTTTTTCCTTTTTTGCCCCCTCTTGTCATTTCCCTGCTCAAAATCACCCTCCTAAACTTATTTTTCACTTCCAGAGATAAAGAAATGGGGATCCCATATCCTTTTCCCTTGCATGTGAAAAAAGCAGCTTGGGGAGGGTAATTTTGAACTGGAAGAGGACTGAAGGGGAATGGGTTAAGCAATCTCTGTGCAAACAAATCAGAGTGAGCATGTCCTATATTTGCTTTTTCTAGTCAGAGGCAGCCTGTTTCAGCCTGTTTGTGTTTAATTTTTATTATTATTATTATAATTATTATTATTATTATTTAAAAACCATACAGAAAAGAATTGGAATACTTTAGTTTATGTGTCATTTGAGCCTTTGCAGAAATCCTCGGCCATATCAAAGCAGCTTTCAGTATATGCAGGAGAATAATCTGCTTCTCTAAAATGCAAAAACATGGAGCATGTTGCCGTAATTTTGAGGGGCTGCATGTACTGTGTGGTTACCTCAGGCATGTGCAGTCTGGAAAAGAGCTTTCTCCAGATCAACACTGTGCCACAGACAGTTGCCTCAGAGGATTGGTTGTTAGTCAAACTCCTCAGCCTGCCTGTTTAAAACTCTGCCAGCTGATCTCCATCTGGATGCAGGCTGTGAGCCATCGGCAGGTAATTACTAAAGCAAGCAGGGCTGTGTTAATTGGAACTGCTGCAGCCAAGGATGCGATCTCAGTTAGTCTTGGCTCCATGGCAGCTAGTATGGGAGAAACGAATCCATAGGGATTCAGATTCAATTTTCCACTGTCTTGCTGCTCCAGAAATAAAGTCAAGCAGGACCAGTAGGATTCTAGGAAGAGACAAAGCTCTACAGAGATACTGCAGCTCGGGGGATGCTGGGGTTTTCTGTGTGCTACTATCGCCTGCAGATGACAGTGGCGGTAAGGAACAAACTAACACACCAGCCACCCTTAAATTGTCTCTTTCCAACCATCCAGCAGCAGTCAGTCATGCTATAAACGGATCGACTTAGTGGTTATTTTGCATTTTGCGAGTAAGCAGCACTGGACAGGGGCTGAGACATTCAATGCTCTGGCTAAGGAGATCTCAAAGGGCATCTCAAGTTTCTCTTATCACTGTGCATTTTGGCAACCATCTATTCTGAAACAAAGCCAAAAGTGGCTGGAGGAGTGATTTGGCCTGGTTTCCAAATTTCTCCCTGGAGAAGAACAATCTGATAACCTTCAAAGATTACTCTAGTTGTCTCATCCTGTAGACGCCCTGCCCACCTGAAATTGTAACTGAGATTATAATCACCACCATGATCCCTGTACTGCACACACACACAAAGGGAGCCCCAGCTGCAGATCATAGTAGTGGCTGAGCAGACCATTGCAGTGGGATGGAGAAGAGGCACTTGCAGAAGCGGACAGAACAGAAATAATCTTTCTTCTCACTGATGCTCTTAAAGGTGCAAGAGCTCCACCTGGTGAAGAAAAGAAATCTGTAAACCTTTGGTTTGGTTTTTTTCCTCCTCCTCCTCCTCCTGCTGCTGTTCCCAGGTTTACTGCCCCAGTCGGTAAACCCCATGCTGGAGAATTCAAAGCACAAGCAGAGCTGCTCCAGCTGCTGGGGAGGAACCCAGAGCTATGACTGCAGCAGCATGTTGGCTGAAAACCAAATTGGTAGAAATGAACTAGGTTTGCTGCTCCATTTCTAAATGCATGCAAATACTCACACATGTACAAAAATAAAACCCCTCCATGCAAAGTACATAACTTTTTAGAGCAGGGATGGTGAACTTGTGGCCCTCTGGGCATCATGGAATTCTGACTCCCATTAGTCCCTATTTCTGTTTTACAAGGGACGTGGGGGGTGCTGTGGTCTAAACCACAGAGCCTAGGGCTTGCCGATCAGAAGGTAGGCGGTTCGAATCCCCGCGATGGGGTGAGCTCCCGTTGCTCGGTCCCTGCTCCTGCCAACCTAGCAGTTCAAAAGCACGTCAAAGTGCAAGTAGATAAATAGGTACTGCTCCGGTGGAAAGGTAAACAGCGTTTCCATGTGCTGCTCCGGTTTGTCAGAAGTGGCTTAGTCATGCTGGCCACATGACCCAGAAGCTGTCTGTGGACAAACGCCGGCTCCTTCGGCCAATAAAGCGAGATGAGCGTCGCTACCCCAGAGTTGTCCACGACTGGGCTTAAAGGTCCGGGGTCCCTTTACCGTTTATGCAAATACACAAGAATTCTGAGTTGTTCAGTGCAACACTAACTCGGGTAGCACAGGAGTAAGTATCAGAATTGCCATCAGTGGGAGAAGATGCGGAAAGGCTGGGGAGATTACATGGCCCTTTCACTTTCCTGCTGTTTTTACATCAGTCCAGCAGGGGTTTGCTGAGCAAAGAAGAGTTCAAGTACCCCATCACCACCCACCACAACTGCTGGCTATGTGTCCTATTTTACAGGGAGCAGTCCTCTATTTGAAGGGTTGTCTGGTCCAGGTTTGGTTTAAATAAAAAGAGCCAGAGGAAGGGAAGGTGAAACTGCTTATCAGCCAATAGCCCCTGGACCACAGACTGAGCAGGCATCCAGGTCAACTGGTCACAGGTCTTCCACACTATGGCCAAGAGTTCCATTTAAATTAAATGTTTGTTTGTTTGAAAGCATTTCTAAACTGCTTGATATTTGAAAAAAATCTCTGAAGGGTTGTTAAAAAAACACCAGCAATAAAAGAGTATCGTTAAAATACAACATAAAACCCAGCAAAGCGCTATTCGATTAAAAATAGGAATACAGTCATAACAGCATCCAGTCTTCTGGGTCAGGGAAAGCCTGAGCAAAAAAGAAACTTACTTTACAAGACATCAAGTGGTGGATGATGCTTTGTGTATGGCAAAAGGAAGGGCATTCCATGATGCAGGGACAATGGCAGAATATGCCCGTTCTTGGGTCATTGTCCTAATATGAGACATATATAAATGTTACATCACAGGGCAATGAGATCTCAAATTTTCACCTCTACATATAACTTTGCACGTCCAAATGCTATGCAGATCTGTGACCCACATTTTCCAAAACAAAGAAATGCAGGAGGTCAGTCTGTAAGTGCCCCAACCTTCACCACAGCAGCAGCAGCAGCAGCAGCTCCTCATTCTGGGGGCAAGGGGCTTCCTTCTCATTTTCCTCCTCAGTTTGTCCAATGGGATTATAGGCTTCTTCCATCCACTGGCAACTGGTGGTGGTGGAAGCAAGGAGGGCAGATGACCATAAAGATTACTGTGGGGAGTGGTGGGGAAGTAAAGAGCAGAAAAAGCAGGAATCTTTCATCCCTTAAAATAGATTAAAGGGTTAAACTAGGTTACAGTAGTTATACAGCTGGCACCGACCCATATGTGCTTTAGGCATCAGCTGAAGAGGCACCGTTTCCTTCCTGAATTTGCTGGATATTAATGCCTGACTGTGGTTGTTGCTTTCATTTTTATGGAGAATGATGTGATATATAATAAAACAGAAGGGAGAAATATATGCTGCATTTTAACTTTTGATATAACCCTCTCTGGGTCTGTTCTTGGGGAAAAAGAGCAGGCAATAAATATTTTAAATAAATGAAGTGCTGCTCCCAGGCACTTTCCTGAGGTGAAGTGTATTGTGGGGCTGCTCTCAGAGAAAAAAGGCAGCTCTGTATCAGGTAGTTCTTAATGTCTAATATGTTATTATGTTTTTATATGCACTGGAAGCCACCTAGAGTGGGTGGGGTATAAATAATAAAATTATTATTATTATTATTATTATTATTATTATTATTATTATTAGGTGGGAGGGAGGTTTTTGCAGTTGAAACCTAAGGATTCACATACAAGTTAACCACAAGTTGTATTAAAGGGAAAGGGACCCGTGGCAGTTAAGTCCAGTCATGAACGACTCTGGGTTTGCAGCGCTCATCTCACTTTACAGGCCGAGGGAGCCGGCGTTTGTCCGCTTCCACAGATGATCAAATAAAGCCATTAAAAGTAGTTTTTAAAACATACAATTACCTCCAAAAATGCAATCACAAAATATAGATTGGGTTCAGACATAACACTAAGACTTGGTTTCATAAAGCACGGTTTAGAATTATGTATCAAAGGCCAAAGGCTGCAAAGTGACAATCTGGCAATGCTGACAATATTAGTGGGGCTTTTATGAGACCAGAAGGCACATGTCCCCAGCTTGCAGTCAACCAGAAAGCATCAAACAGCTTTCTGTCCTAAGGAGATAGTATTTGTGCTTCGCTATTGCCTGTTTTCCCTGCCTGAGACACTCCAAGCTCAGGACTTCTTTTGAAAGGACACAGGGCTTTGGCCATCTGTGGCGCCTTGTGGAAGGCTGATCACAGCTGGCTGGAGGAGACCAAAGAGACGAAGGAGACGTTGCATACATAGACTCCTTTGAGCTCTTCCCAGAAGCTGTTCAATGAACTGTAGAGAAATTGCTTAATTGAGGCATTTACAATAAGTGTTGCAGAAAAATGCCTACTGTTACTATTATGGGGCATGAGGACAAAGAGGTGAGCTTGGGCATAAGCTGCAAGGGGGCATGAAATCTCTGGGCTCTCAGTGAAAGCACACAGTTTCATATATAATACTTATCATCAGCTCTTACATGGATTTCTCAGTGATGGGTGAACTCCCCTCAGCTTGCCTCCAATAATCCCTTCTTTTCTCTCTTTGCTTTCCTGGAAAAGGCTTTAAAACTTCATTTAAAAAAAGAAAGCTTTTGGAAGGGAGGAAATTGGTAAAACCAAAATGGGGAAAGCAGGTGCCCCTCCTCTGCCACTGCACCTGAGGACTTTCTAACCATGCTTTGAGCATGTTTTAATGGAGAAGTATGGTAAATATAAACAAACTTTAAAAAAAAATGTAATAAGGCCCAAGTTAGAGAGCACAAGAAGTTTCTGTCTTTGCCACCACCTTTCGTTTTAGGTGCCATCCAATTATAGGCGCACTAAAATCCCAGATTTATCCATTGATTTCTATCAACAGCTCTCACCTGCGAATGGAGGATGGGGAGGAGGGAATACTGACACCAGAAATAATCGTACGTCGTGTGTAAAGGGGAATAGTAGTTAATTTACTGATATTGATCATACTTATATACACCTGAACAGGAAATGCTCTCAGACTTTTCAGGGAGGTTTTTTAATGTGAAACTAGTATTTTTGTCATCTTTTTTTTTAACATCTTTGTCCACTGGTGCTTTTAATAATTGGAGTGATATCCAAATATTTCACACTCTGAGTAAACCCATCAAAATAAATTAAAGTTACTAAGACTACTGATGCAATAAGACTACTCCAAATGCAGCTAATGTTAGATATACTGCTTGGGTTTTTATGACAGGGGTGGGAAACCCACAGCCCACAAGTCAAGTGGGACCCACCAGGCTCACCAGGTGTACTCAGAAAATGGGTAATTATAGCTTTTATACATTTGTATTACACACATGTTCTAATTATGAAATCCATATTTCTTATTTAGGTGGTCTATAAATATTTCTAATAATAAACAAGAACCCAAAGGTATAGGGCGGTATATAAATTCAATCAATCAATAAATCACTAACTCACTCACTGCTGAGGGCAACCACAACTGTGAGGTCTGACAAGATTGTGATGCATCTCCAGCTATTGCCATTGCCTACAGTCTACCTGTGCCATCACAAAAGTGCATGGCAGCTGGGTGGATATAAAGGGGTGCCTTTTCATCTTCCCCGACAAAACACAGTGAGCAACACCTGTGACATTCTGCATTGTCCTGTCTATCTCCACGTGGAGGCGGTGAATTGGCAGACAGACAGAGCCGATCATCTGGCTGTGGGGTGCTTTGGAGCAAGAATAAGGCAACTTTACTTGCTGACAGGGATCACAGCTTGGTTGGAAATTGGCTAATATCTAGTCATGAACCTGGCAAAAGCTGGCAGATGTTGGTGGGTGGAAACCGGTGGAGTTTGCTTCCAGAAGCCAGTGGATACCAGCAGGCTAAAAGCAGGCTGATATTTGTGGATGTAAGCTAGTTGGGATTCACCTTCAGAAGCTGCTCAACAGAAACCGGTGGATATTTGTGGGTTGGAGCCAGGGCATGAATGCAAATGAATGGCAAGTGAAAGATAAGTCCATTGGCATCCTTCACAGATGTCAGCTGGAGTATGCTTTTGCGTGTGAATGAGAGGTTGTGAATGTGCTCACGGTGAACGATGTGTGCATGTGCATGAATGTGAGGTGTGAAAGACAACTCGTGGATACACATGAACAGATGAAACCTGTGGAAGCTGGCAAGCTGACATTAGTGGGTGAAGTTGCCAGGCAGAAGACAGTGAAGCTGCCTGGATGATGCTATTGGATGGTAGCCATCTCCTTCATTGTCTCTGTTATTTTCCGTCCAGGGATGTCTGAAGTCAGTGGAGTTTTTGAAAGATCACACATTCAAGCAGCAAAGAGGACTGTAAGGCTGTCTGAAGTGGGTGAGGCTTTTTCAAGACCCTTCACCCCCTGTGAAAGCAATGAACTGTAGAATTTAAGTACAAGTCAGCTTGTATTTCTAAATGTATGTTTTTCTGAATACACCTATCTGTAGTATCCAGTCTATCTTCTTCTTCGATGGCAGGTAAAATACCTGAGTTTATGGTGTGACCCTCATATCAATACACATTAAAACATTTTTAATAACAAAACAAATGTTGCTGATGTGCCCCATAATTGTCAGAACAAGGTTGTGCTGATGCCTCCTCAGCTGTTGCCATTAGCTACTGACTGTTATAGATAGTGGTTTAATTTCCTGAAATGGGAATGTTTGCTTATGTTGAATTGCTGTGTATTTTTAGCAAGGGGTCTTTCCTTTGGCAGTGGCCAATCTCATGTGATTGGCTGACTGTGAGTTACATGAGACAGGCATCCATTCTGTTGTGACTGTTATACAAGTAACTGTTGTTTTTAACTGTTTTCATTTCATGTGTGTGTGTGTGTGTGTGTGTGTGTGTGAGAGAGAGAGAGAGAGAGAGAGAGAGAGAGAGAGAGAGAGAATGGCTGCTGAGAAAGGTTTCTCTGAATGCTGCTGAGGACGGTGTGTGCTGATGTGACCTGTCTGGGGTGAAGCAGACAGCAGAAGATCCCTAAATGTTAACAGGGAGGAAACAGGTGCTCTCTATAACGAACAAAGTGAATAAGCATGAGATTGCAGATATGGTCTTCTCAGTTATATGCTTATGAAAGCTGCCTATGCTATGCTGAGGAAAAAACTAGCTCAGTATTGCCACAGCGGCAGAGTAAGCCAATCAGGCGCCTGGGCCGGCACGCGTGCCTTGCGCCCAGGGGCAGGGCCAGCCATGGCAGGACACTCCGCGGGGCCTCCAAGGCGTCTGCTTGCCTCCTCCCACTACAGGTGAGGGGGAGGCGGTGGGCGGATTGTTTGGGGCAGCGCGGAGCCTGCAGGCACCCAAGACACTGTGTCACTCCCAGGAGACACACATGGCTCAGGTACGCCGCAGGCCCCGTGGTGAGTGCTGCCCGGCATTTTGTCACACACCCCCAGTGCTGACACCCGGGGCGACCCGCCCCCACCGCACCACCTTCCTCTGCCCCTGTATTGCCAACACGTGCTTTTGCCAACATGGCACCTGCAGGTGCCATAGTGTCCACAATCTCCTGCCAAGTTGCCCCCCCCAGCCCCCTCCCCCCAGCTGAAGTCTAAGCTTGAAGAAACTGCCTCATTTATTAGGCTGTATGTGTACAGTACTGAAATTTTGTTTGTTTGTTGAAGTGTAATATTATATAGAATGAGAGGTGGGGAGAGATAGGAATGGAGGGGGTAGTTTGCTTTCGGTTAAAAATGTTTACATAGATGACCCTCAGGGTCCCTTCCAACTCTACAGTTCTATGAATCTAACATTAAAATCTTTTATCAACCATAATGGCCTTTGAAGAACACCCTAGAGAATAGCCTGTGGGTTGTTGCCATTAGCATAGGTGCTCTACCTACATCTCAGCACCACTTTACTCCTGCTGGAACCAAGCTATATATAAAAACTTGTGTATAAATATTCTTTGACATTTGATAAATTACAGTGACTGAGAACTGGCGTAGTTTCATACAGTGATCAGGATAATAGCATGCTAACCCCATGAGAAAATCTGAATATACAGGAATAGGTATCTATGGGTGCCTCCAGACTGCTACAGGACAGCTTCAAGTGCGTACCAGAAATTTAGGTATGCACAATTAAAGTGGGTTAAATTACTCTGTCACCCCAGGACAACAAATCCACTTTAAAGAAAAGAAAAGAAAAGAAATAGGCTTTTTGCAGTTAGGAAAGTGACGGGAGATGCACTGAAAAGTGTGGAACAAACAAATGATTAATGAGCACATGTGTTGACACAGTACAAGCAAATCAGAATGAATGTTCATTGTCACACAACCTCTCCACAAACAAACCAGATTGAATGTTCAATAAAGAGCAGATATAAACTAATCTCCACATAAGCTTTGTGCAAGCAGATCAGGATGAATGCTCAATAAACAGGTCACCTAGAGGAGCCCTGAACTAGATGGTAGTCCTGTCAGATTAAATCCTAATGTTATTAGAGCAAGAAATGTTCTTTTCATGAGACAGCGGCCTTATGGTTCATGGGGGAAGAGGCTGTGGAGCTATCTATTTTTTGAGATGCCACCACCACTACTCAGATCTCTGATGCTCTTCTCAGGGACCTTAATTTGGGGGCTGCAACCCAACACAGAACCCAAGCCAAGGTTTGAGAAGGGCCTGGTTGTTATGGTAACAAGAACTCTCAACATCAAGCAAGGAAAGAAGTGCCTCTTTAAAGAAGCAGGTTGCCATGGCAACTAGCATCTTCAAAGACCAGTTTATTTTTTGGAGAAAAAATATTCCCAAAGGTTTCTCTGATAAAGGAAAACCCAATACATGAAAGAGTGCTGAGCCACTATGAGATTTGAGAAAACCACTGTCCAGGCCAGCAGGCTAGATCTGGAAGCTGAAAGTGACATACCAAAGGAAGGAAGGAAGACCAAAGGTTCGTTAAGAATAAAACCGGAAGGCTGTTGCACAATATGCTATTAAATAAATGATGAAGAGGCAGTGCAGTCTGCATTGCTTTCCATGAACTTTTGATCACAAGGGGGGCTGTCACCACCACCACCACATGACAGCTCTTTAGTGCTGCTACAGCTTGGCTACTTGTACCTGAAATATGGTAAGAAGATGTAATGTAGCTGTGCAATTTTGGGTTGATGGCCTGTTTCCCCCCTTATACCCAAAGTGCTTGGCTGCCAAACACACCATCTGTCTCTGCTACATTCTGCTGCAAGTGAATTCAGAGGCAGGACACAGAGAAGTTAATTCTGGCATAACAGAATTAACACCTTAACATTTGGAAAAGAGAGCTGCACTGCTTTCTTTGGTGATCCAGAAGGAAGAGGAGAAAGAAGGAAGGAGGTACATAAATTGCTGCGACTGTGGCAGGCCGGTCAAGAACTTGTCTGAGGCCCAGGGTGGGAGTCTGGTTAGAATAAAGTTATAAACTTAAACAAAAAAGCAGCCGGTCCCTGGCAGGGAACCCCAGCCAGCTTAGCTCCAAGGCCCAGGACAAGGGTTTCTCCCCTCTCTGCACAGGCCTGGACTGTGGCATTGCTAAGTTGCTTGAAACACAATTATGTGGCATTCTCTGTGTGTTGTGAGAGTGTGTACAGACCCAAAGGCAATGCTAAAGAGTAGTCAGTCCAAGTGATCAAATAGTGGTCCAGGTCCAACACAATGAGCAAGGTCCAAGGTCAATCCATAAGATCAGGTTCCCACCTCTGCAGAAGATCCAGGACTGGAATACCTGGAGCCAATCCCAAAGTCGCCACCCAGTAGACTTCCCAAAGCAGTCAAGCCGTGGTCCATCAATGGAGAAAGCTGAGCAGACTTGCTTCACTTTTATCCTTCCCAATCCTGATTGATGCACCCGAATTTGCTCCAGCTGAGCAGCTGTGCCTCTCCACTTGACGAAACATGTGATCCTCAGCTGGCCTGAGCCTAATCCCACTGAGTAACCACATCCTCCTCACCACTGTTATTTTTCTAGAAAAAGAGGTGCCAGAACTCACCATGCATGCCTCCCTTGTTCTCTTATAATAGCAATGGCACCCACCTGAGAGGTGCCAGAACTGAGTTCGGCTGGGGGGGAAAGGCCTGCTTGTCCTGGTATATACCAATTGCAGCTGCAACTCTCGCTGGGATCTTCCTCTCCTTCCTCTGTGTCATGCCAGTTCATGACATTGTGGGAAGCAGTTTCTCATTGGTTTGACCACCATCTTGCTGTTGGCATCCATGTGCCTCAGGAGACAATGGAGAGGTGTGCCTCTGGGGGTGAAGTTAAACTGTTGGAAGGTTACAGCGCCTGCTGCAGCTGTAGGGACTGATATGGGAGAGACATGTTTTGTTGCAGCTGGGGCAGATGAAAGGTGTCCTGAAATTCTCTGTTTGTGGGAAGCAGCTTCTCATTGGTTTAGATACCATCTACACACAACCCCCACCCCTCAACTTTGCAAGGATATACAGGCGGCTCTCAACTTATGCAGGAGTTACGTTCCAAGGGTAAGACATAGAGCCAAAACCACATACTGTATAGTTAAAACACATTGGATTCATCGGTGGGTGGGATTGCTGGAATATTTTTTCCAAGATCCCTGCCCACTTTCTGCCCCTATATATATATATGCCAAGCATGTAAAGCTGAGTGTGCACAAGTTAAATGTGTGTAAGTTGCAAGTTACCTAAAACTGTCCAAACTGTGTGGGGAGGTACTTTGCGCTAGCAGCTTTTCTCTACGTAGTTGTTTCAAGTGGCTTCATACACTGCAGAAATCATGTGAATCTGCTTTAGAATGGAGATGCTCCCCACCCACTGCCTCACCTGTTACTTTGTTCCAGAAATAAAACAAGATGAGTTGTTCTGGTGATTGGTATCAGATGTGTATATAACACATTCATCTTCCCCCCCCCCCTTCATTTATTTAGTCATTGCAAAGGAGGAGTTTTGAGTATTCATGGAGTAATTCAGCATTGACATTGGGATGTACTTTGACAAGAAATTCAGTCCGTTCCTGGAACTGACAGAGGCCAAAACAAGGATGGCGTCCAAGTAGCAAATGGAACATCTGTGCCCACATCTGGGGTATAGTGGCATCTCCTCTTCTCCTTCAGAGAGATCAGCCTGATGCAATCTGGGCCAAGAAGATTTGGCCTAAGCTAATAAATCTCCAGCTGTCAGGAAATTCCAATCAAGTTCCCAGTGGCTTATTCCAGTTGGTAGGTATTACATTTATTCTAGGCATGGCACAAGCCAGATTGGTGGGAATGAAACAAAGGAGGACTTGGCTGCATGCTTTCACAGGCCTCAACGGGGAAAACTCTGGTATAATATTTACTACTGCAGCCTTGATGCCAAACTGAAGTGGGAAACAAGCAAATGTTAATGTCATGCAACTCTTATTACAATAGCACTCAGAATGGCTGCTGTCCTATGTGTTAATTTTCTGCTGGTGTTTCTCTGTCCATTTACTCACTCACAGAGCATTTTAGTTTCTACTATCATTATATATCCCCTTTATAGAAAACATTAGTTTCTATAACTAATAGGTTTTCATCACTTTGCCTGTTGATGTAATCACAGATATCTGTGCCCAACTTCAAAACACCCTCTGAAGTTTCATTGACATTTTCCACTGCAACAGCTTCATTTGTTCTGTTTTGACACCCCAGGCTGTTGTAAATACATCTGCATTCTCTGTTGTTTCATCCACTATTGGCTCACAACTCGGTTCTCTTTTGTTCTTCCCAGCTGCATCATCCGACTAAAGCATATCGGAATTTGCAGTCTCATATGTGGCTCAGTTATTTTTGCACTTTTACAGACTCGGGTTTTATGCAAATCATAGATTGGAGGGTTGTGGGGGACCCCAAGAGTCATCTAATCCAAAGTCCTGCAATGTGGGGATCACAGCTAAAAATCTTTGAGCCTTTGTCATAATTATTCTTCTGTGCCTGTATATGTTCTTTTACAAACTGAGGCTGTAGTAATAGTGCTGGGACAGAGTGTACAGTTCTCAAACATCTATCCTTTGAGTGCTGTGCAAGTTAATCCTGAATCTCCTATAAGTGCAGTTTGCAATCCATTAACTTGTGGATCAAGTAGTTGTGGATCCTTTAAGTTGCGGGTCCTATTCTTCTATACCCCAGGGAGCAGAGGGGAGGTACACCATCACTTCAGGTGTGGACGTTGATACTATGGTGCCCTGAGCCAGGCCAAAATTTGGCGCCCTCTCGTCACGCCAGGCTTTAGGAATGAGGTGTGGGGCTCTGGCAGGGTCCTAGAGCCCTCTTACCTCCTTCCCAAAGCTGGGCAAGTGCTAACTAGGTTTTAGGAAGGACTCTAGGACCCTCTCAGAGCCCTCATACCCCATTCCTGTAGCTGGGAAAATGCTTATCTGGCACCTTCTCCACTCAGCGTCCAGTTTGGGGGTAACAGTCACTCTGCCCTAAAACCACCTCTGATCACTTCCATGCTCAGCCTGAAAGGAGAGGGAGAAACATACCACTCAGAAAATCCCTGAATGGCTCTAAAATGACAGCTGCACTCCCCGTATCCCTGCTTACCACTCCTGGGATGTGCTGCCAAAGACGCTCACATATGGTGGGAGCTGGTGAATTCAGGTTAATGGGATACTAGGGTAGCTGTGTGCCATAGTTTACAGAGGACAGTCCTCTATTTCGAAGGTGTCCTCTGTTTGAAGGGATTTCTGCCCCAAGTCTAGTTTAAGAATAAAGAAATAGAAGAGGCCTTGGAACTGTCCAACAATCAGCACCTGGACAGCACACTGAGCAGGAACATCAGTCACCTGATCACAGACTTCCTCACTACTGTGAGATGCATTGTACTTCTTTTTAAATTATAGCAGCTATTTCTAAACTAGCACCTATACTTACAAATTAGCCTGTGCAAATCAGCATCCTCTTTTCAGGTGAAGGGTGCTCTCTTTTGGGGGACACGCTCCAAGTGCACCTCCCTGCATCACACCAGGCATAGGCAGCAACTACTATCAGTTCCCAGGCACTCCTCCAGGCAGGAGTTCAAGTCCTCTTATGCACATGCAGGCACCATTTTGGAGCATACCACCAAAGGGAAAGAGTGGATCTGGACCACAAGCCCATGTTTCTTCCTACTTTGGAAGCACCCATTGTCTGCCTTGTTCCTGGACTTTTTCTCCTTTCCCCAGAAGGTGGGTTGGCTATGACAGAATCTTGATTTGCTGGCTCAACTTCAACTGCCTGGATGAGAATAAGAATAGTTGTTGTTGCTAGCTCTTTGAGAAGATCCTATGCCCTGGCTTTAGCCTAGTCATATCCTCTTGGGGTTTGCGTTTGAATGCTGAAGAAAGTAAGGATGACTTAGGAGAGAAAGATCTCGTTTATGAAAAGGCTTAAATTAAACTACACAAGCATATATGTCTGCCTGAAGAAGTTGCCTCAGACGCTGAGACGCAGGCTAAAAGCACTGTGTCATCCAAACAACTTGCATGGCTAAGCTCCATGTTGGGCACTCCATCCCCCTCTGTGAGGACAAGTAGCCTGCTTCATTCCAGGGTTCTTACAAGAGATCAGTTCTCATGCAAATGTTCAATGAGTCACAGAGAAGCTCTGAAGTACAAAGAAGCGCTCTTGTCATAATCCAGAAGCAGACCTTATCTCTCTCTCTCTCTGAGGTTAGCGCAACAAAGGAAAAGAGAGAGAGAGATGGCCTGAAGTGAGGCAAAGCCTGCCTCCAACTCCCAAGGAGCCTCTGCAATGCTACTGCAAGGGCAGGAGGAATTACAGCGGCACTTTCCACTCCCATTAACTCCCTTAAATGGCCTCGTGTAATAACACCAGGGCAATCCATAAGATTCAATTATGTTTATCAGGCAATTAGGCTCACAAAGGCCCTGTTAGTGCGGAATTAACACTTGGCGCCTTCGCACCAGGGGACACATAGGTTGGGACAAGAGGAGAGGCTAGGCAAGGGAAGGATGCCTCCGGTGGAATGAGGGGGCTCTCTGTCGCAGTTGGAACCAAACACCAAAGGATAACTTAACTAAAAATAAGTTTCAGACCATGGGCATAGCCAGGATTTTTGTTTGGGGGGGGAGCCTTTTGTTGTGGGGAGAGGCCTTTTGTTAGGGGGGACAGAAACTCAGTTTGTTATGTAGCCGGTATTTTTATTGATTTGGGGGTCAGCTGTCCCTCCTTGCCCCTCCCTTGGCTATGCCCATGTTTCAGACAGAGACCTCCCATACTTGGGTTGGGGGGTGGGTACGTAGCATTCTTAATGCGTCCCATTTCCTTCAACAACACATATAGGTTGCTTGCTTGCTTGCTTGCTTGCTTGCTTGCTTGCTTGCTTGCTTGCTTCAGCAGTTGTATGCTGTCTTTCAGGGCTAACTTTCCTAAGGCAGTTTGCATCATAGTAAAATACAAACCACCCTCTATAATTAATAATAATATCACATAAGTCATAGTCCATACCAGTGCTTTTTTCTTTAAAAAATGTTTAGGGGTACTCTAATTTTCCTACTCATATTGAAATACTGCCCCTCAATGAGGCCAAACTTAGATTCACAAAATGTTTAGGGGTATGCGTACCCCTGCATTCCCCCCTCCCAAGAAAAAAAGCACAGGTCCATACTGAAATTAGTGCTGTGCCACAATTTGTCCTCCAGTTTCTTGAAAGTTTTCTTCCCCCTGAAAACGTGGCTTCTGCTTTTCAGCCTCATTCTCAAAGCACTTCAGAGTTGGTGGGTGGCTGAAGGGTCCTGGGGTTACCTTGTCACTGCAAGGTGGCCAACATTGTGTCTCCAAGAGAGTGTATTTCATAAGAACATAGGAAGAGCCTGCTGTATCAGGCTGATGGCCCATCTAGTCCAGCATCCTGTTCTCACAGTGGCCAGCCAGATGCCTGTGGGAAGCCTGCATGCAGAACCTTTCCTATAAATATTCTGCAGCCTCCCAGGCTGCCCACACTTTCTGGTCTGAAGAAAGCTTCGTGGAAGGAGTTTGCCTGGGCTTTAACTGAAGCACGTGCACCCAGGAAGTCCACCGAGTGCAGACAACTGGTGAAAACTCTGCACACCACCCAAGAGAATTCCACCGGTTTTTTCCTGTCCCCTTGGATAATTTGCAAATGCAATTATTTTCTGGCACAGCACTAACTAAAACATTAAAACATTGACACAGCAGCATTTTATAACAATACAGGTCATTGTGTATGTTCATTAAAAGCAGATTAAAATAGAGCATTAGAACAGCAGTAGTTGAAAAACAATGCAGAACACTCCAAAGGTAAGCTAAAAGCATCTGCAATAAACCAACATGGGGTAGAAATAAGAGAGGTTGTGCATCCCTACACCCCACTAACTACTTCTTCATGGGCTGCTATATGTCACTGGCTGAGCTCTTCTGATCTTGCAGACCTGAGTGAGCAAAAGGCCTTAAGGGAAAGCGGACTGGCTAAGCAGTGTCCTGAGAAACTAGCCAGTCAAGGGCAGCAGGGGGACCTAGGAAAAGAAAAATGGCTATAGAAAGTGGCCCATAAGAACAAAGGGATGAGGGGAAGTTCAGAAGGATAGATGGCCCCAAGATACTACTAACCTACGACTAGCCACATAGAGTGTTTTCCTTCAGTTCAAAAACTAATCTCCCCCAGCTTGTGATCTACTCTGCCCATCAAGGAAGGAGGACTTGACCTCTTATCCATTTCCTTACCTACAGACACTTTACAAAGTCTGCCTCCGCCCTGACTGCTTCTTTGTGGTCTTGCCATCTACCTTGCTTTGTCTCTTTCTCAGGATGCCTGGGCTTTTTAATTCCCCCATATAATGATGTGGTTAATATTCTGGGCGCAAGGCTGCTCAGCGTCACTCCAACGACAGCCAGAGATTAAAAAGTACAAATATAATTAGGGTGATAATGCCCCTGTGCAGTCGGCTGGAATGGTAGGAGAAGGGAGGTGAGCTCATTGGCATGCTCTCAGCAGTTCACCCCCCCCCCCAGGCTCAGCCCCCCCAGTGCCTGCCTCCTTTAGACAGCATCACTGCTCTTACAGCCGTTGGCATAACACACCAGGGAACAGATTTTTTTCACCCAGGGGAGACATTTTCTCAGTCTTATCGGAAGAATCTTGGGGGGTGCAATGTCTTATGGTATATACATAGACACACACACCCATGCTACTGAGGTACAACAGTTTGGGCATTCTTCCTCAAGCGCCTGAGCTTCTGCCTCTAATGTGAAAGCATTTGATAGTAGTTAAGACCATGTGGACTCTGTGCAAATCATGGGCTACATTCTGAAACCAGACCTTTGTATTCTTCAGTGTTCAGCTCAATGAAAGTAAAGTATAGAGCAGCTCTGGTTAAAATGAAAATAAAAGAACAAATGGATTGATGGTGCCAATTCTATATTGAATTTATTTCCCCAGTTTTGATTTCCTCCCTCCCCCCCGCCCCCAGTCGGCTGCAAGATTTTATATTCAGAGAGCACCAGACTGTCAAGGGACATGACTGCTAAGAAATCGTGAAAATGTTTTTAGAAGAGAAAGCTGTTGTTGCTTGTGTGTTTAAAATGGTTAGCAGCAAGGTACCTAGCAAGGCTAGCTACCTATCAAAGCTCTCTCATTAGGTTTCAGAGTTAACACCTAACTGTGATGGTGAAGTGTTTATCCAACTAGCCCTGCTTTCCTCTGTTGCTACTTCTCTCCATTCACATACTTACTTAATGTGTGAATGGCATCTCATCAAGTCTGAGTCAGCCATGTGCTCTGTCCAGTCTGAGGCTCTGTCCAGTGACTCGGATTACAAACAGTCTCATTTTGAAAGATCTGGAGACAGCCACAACCATATTTTAACTAGGCCATCAGAGAGAACCAAATTGTGGCACAGCACCAATTCCCAAGATTTTCTAAATGTAGTACAGCATCTGCTTTCTCTACAATATTTACTCTGAATATACAGTAGTGGGACTAACCAACCAGCTATGTCTATGTGGCTTGAATAAATCCTCAGCTTTCATAGGAACTGGTTATCCCACCTTTGCTAGCATGTACCACGGGAAGATATTGGCATTATTTTTAGGCATCAAGCAAAGTCCTTTTTATTAACTCACACATTTCTAGTACTGCTTCTCATCCTTCACCTATTTTTATTTGTGCTTGGTTTTAGTATGTTGCATTGAAAATACTGGGTTTTTATCCCTTGCACTGTAACAGACTACCCTAGAATCAACTTGATGAAGGACAGTATAGAACTGTTTAAAATAAATTTAATCAATAATGCTGTACTTGGAAATTTTACAAAACAACAACAAAACACTTCATTTGTATTTCAAGAGGAAAACACTAAGTGCAATGCTTAATCTGAGATATGGCAAGTGATGGGGATAGAGATATTTGATCCAACTCACATTTAATGGTGAACCTACAGTAACTAATTCACAGTTTCTGAAACAATACAGAAACCAAAACACAACCACCCTTCAAAATTTTATCAACGTTTTCCAACTCTAGGGTAAAGTTTGCATAAAAATACACGTATTAGAGAAGGTAACATACAAAGATGCGATAAATCAGGGGAAATAGCCTTGCAAAAATGTGTATATTAGACAAAATTGCATATAAGCAACTGCATATTGGGAAAGGTTCACACTAAGTTGCTGATGAATTTTCATAAGGACATTACAAAAAATTCCAGGCTCATGTGGAAATGTGGAGGACCAAACCTAAGATCAGAAAAATGAGAAATTGACAGATTTGCCCATCCCTAACTATGGATCACCTCAGTACAGCCCCAGAATGTGAGCATGTGCAGTGATGGGGGGGGGGGGATTCAACATTGCGCTAAAACAAATGCCTGCAGGGCTTTCTGGCAGACAGGCTGGCTGGAACTCAAAACCCTACCCCACAAAGCCCTGGCCTTTCTGCCACATTCTCAATGTGCATCTTCCTGTCAGGCTGACATTACTGCATTGACTTTCACTGGCACACACCTTTCCAAATCCCCACCTCTTTGAGAGTGTGGGGCGATAGGGAGGGAGAGTTGGAAAAGAAGGAACAAACCATCCCTTTTCTCACCTTCTCCCACATTTCTCACCGCCACCCTTCGGCTGGGAGCTGCAATCACACACTGTTGGCTCTGGAAACACAAAGCCATCAATCCCTGTTAGGCAGCGTTGAGCCTTGTCACACAGTTCAGAACACAGGCTGAATGCTAAACCTGGAGAAGTTTGGAGTGAATCCCCTATGAATCAGACCTTTTCTAGACCTGATTCTTAAACCACATAGTGGTACACCTAGGAGCTCTCTCGTTCTGTGTGGCTCATTTGTGCCATAAATTATATAATGAACATCTGATGCAGACTCTGGATCACCTGCAGACTTCACCTCTGGTCTGGTGCTGCTGCTGCCAAATACCACATCAGTCCAGAAAAAGACCATGCTCATTCACGACTTGATAGCGGATGAAGGGGCTATCTTGGCATGCATTGCCAAGACTTGAATGGGTGAGTTGGGTTGACCTGACCAAAGTCAGCTGTGCCCATCTAGGTACTAGGCTAATCAGGGGTGGGGGTACAATGTGGATTACTATTGCCCATAGAAGACCATCTTCTTTACAGAAAAACTCATAATCCTGGGATGGGCACCTGCACCTGATTTGGGGCCAGAGAGACAGATTGGGAATGCTGCTGGTGTATGAACAGCCCTGTTGCCCAGCAGCATCTGTGATCGAACTGACTGAGGTGGTCTCTAGTAAGGTGTTGGGGGACCCCCGGTTGCTACCTCAGTGTGACTTCAACATCCATGTGGAGACTGGACCAGCACAGGACTTCATGGCCTCCATGAAAACCATAGTGAGTGTCTCAGATAGTCACTGGTCCAACACACTAAGCAGGCATATGCTTGATGTCGTCTTTACCCCCAAGTGATATGAGGGATGAACTAAAGGTAAGGTAAAGGTAAAGGGATCCCTGACCATTAGGTCCAGTTGTGACCGACTCTGGGGTTGCACGCTCATCTCGCTCTATAGGCCGAGGGAGCCGGCATTTGTCTGCAGACAGCTTCCGGTGAGGCAAGGAAGAAGGGCTACCCTTATGCTATCCATATAATCGGTTATCAGTAATCAATATATTTATATATGCTCACACATAATCAGGGCTTACAGTATTTTATAATCCATTTTGAATCAAAGGGAAGCCGTGCCTTAGCTAACTGCATACTGCTTGAAACACCAAAATTAGGAGCCGACCTTTCCCCTACAAACATCCGTGTACCCTGGACAAGGGGAAGACGTGAATCAGAGATTCAGGTACAAAATCCCCTCAGATACAGGCTAAATTAATCCACAGAACAGGAAGAGCAAAACCACAAAATCTCCAAACTCCCTGTCCTGTCATAACTAGGGGAGAGGTTAGACAGAGCGTCACTGCAAGCATCGGAAAGCAGAACTAGAACTCCGTGCTTGACCAGTGCTTGACCAGGAGCTGGTAGCATGGCAAGAAGCTCGCTAATTGGCTAATTTTCGCTGACAATATCGTGACTGCCTCATGGTTGTCTCATGATCTATGATTTGCTGTGATCTGCTCAGGTATACCTCTGGATTTCTGTCAATCAGGGTCCCAGTTCCTTTTGGAAGAGATTCCAAACTGGGTCCTTATTGCCGGGCAATAAACATCACCTTCTTATTCTCCATTGCTGAGTCTGCCTGATCCTTATTTAACACCAAGCGAGTACCTGCTTACGTTCACGTGCTTCACCGGGTCATGTGGCCAGCATGACTAAGCCGCTTCTGGCGAACCAGAGCAGCACACAGAAATGCTGTTTACCTTCCCACCGGAGCGGTACCTATTTATCTACTTGCACTTTGACGTGCACTTCTGAACTGCTAGGTTGGCAGGAGCAGGGACCGAGCAATGGGAGCTCACCCCATCGCAGGGATTCGAACCGCCGACCTTCTGATCGGCAAATCCTAGGCTCTGTGGTTTAACCCACAGCGCGTCCCCTGAACTAAAGGTAGGGGTCTGCAAAACACGCCCTTGTCATAATTGGACCATTACCTGAAGTTTATACTAGTACCAGCAATTCCCTCTTGCATGGTCTGTTCAGATAGCCCGCCCTCAGAGACAGATGGAACCTGATGGTTCAAAGTGCATACAAAAATGTATTAATTAGGAGAATTTCACACTAAATCGCTGGTGAATTTTTAGGTATTTTTTTAAAAAGCAGATTGCTACAGAAATGTGGACAGCTGAAATTAAGACTGGAAAAATGATAAAACTGAGAGAACCAAAACGGACTGATCCATCCCTACTGAGGGGTAAACTACAGTTCCCAGGATACTTTGCAGGAAGCAATGTGCTTTAAATGTTCAGTGTGTACACAGCCTATATCTCTAATAGTTGAGTTGTGACTACTCAGAGTTCATGATTGCCCTGTTGTCAATTTCCAAAGAGGAGAGTCCTGCAGTCATGAAAGCAGGCGCTAAGGAGTAGGTCAAAACTTATCCTGGAGATCATAGGCATATAAATTTTAGTTCCTTATTAAGTTGATAGATTGAGCTTCGTGCTTTGAACTTTCATGCAAATAAGGAACTGGGAACTTCCAACATCATAATTGTATTCCTGCTTTTCAGAGAAAATATTTGGAAAGGTATTCTGTATGTATTCTGTATGTTAATTACCCAGGCTATTAGGAGTCGACAAGTTCTGTTGCCTGAAGTGGAATGTCATCTTGAATGCTTTCCATAACAGCATAGGCTCAGTCTGTATCTGTTTAATAAATGTGGTACTTATTTCCTAGTGTGTGAACTAGCTGCTGCTAAGTGCTTAATTTGTTCTTAACACTAGTTCATGCCCTTCAGATACAGAAGTTTGGGAGGTAAAACACCAGCTTTCAAAAGATCTTACAGTCTTCCTAAAAGCATGAGGAGTAAAGATGTCATTACTGAGGCAGCCAAGTTTAAATCTCTCCCATAAGTGGAGCATGCCCGAACCATCATGATCCTGTTAGAAAACCTGTCCTTGCCCAGCCAAAATGAGAATTGCTCCATCTGCATCACAAGCTCTTGTCTGAGCATTATAACCCTTATCTGCGCCCAGAAAAGCCCACATCATCATACTAGAGATATGGTAAAAGTCATAGCGGTGAGGTTGGGGAAACCCTTCGAGCACTGTTGGTGCCACCTAGAGGAGAGAAAAAATAGTGACCAAAATCAATTTTAATGGCCCAACCAGACACTATATACCAGGGGTCAGCAATCTTTTTCAGCAGGGGGCCAGTCCACTGTCCCTCAGACCTTGCGGGGAGCCGGACTATATTTTGAAGGGGGAAAATGAACGAATTCGCATGCCCCACAAATAACCCAGAGATTCGTTTTAAATAAAAGGACACATTCTACTCATGTAAAAACACGCTGATTCCCAGACCATCCTTGGCCAGATTTGGAAGGCGATTGGGCCACATCTGGCCCCCAGGCCTTCGTTTGCCTACCTATGCTATATACTTTTGGATTATTCATTCATTTGAATGTCCTAAGTGGGAAAGCAAAGAGTTAGCAATTCTGGTCCATGTATTTTATAAATATCTGCAAAGGTAAATATCTCTGCAAACATATGCTGTTGGGAAGATCTGCAGGAAGGGAAGGGTTGTTAAAGACTTTTCCTACCCACCAGAAATGCAGGCTATACAGCAGGAAACTGAAGCAGCTTTATTAAATTGGAACCCCAAAATTTGGGCTCCCCTCCAAACCAATGGGGATCCCAAATTTTGGGGTTCCTATTTAATAAAGCTAACTGCAGCAGCAAGGCAAGGAGAAGACCTCATAACCCCAAACCCTGCTCAACTATTAAGCACGCTGTGGAGCCAATAGTTCGACCTTTCAGATTGTGATGGCCACTTGCACCCTACTCATGGTGCCCCATAGCCTATGACAAACAGGGCCTCTGACCATTCACCACAAGCCATTTTATACACCTCAGCTCCACTTCAGGTGATTTTTGGTGTTCAGCAGCAGGTGTAGCCACCCAACAACTGCAAAACAGCCTGGGAAGGAAGTGATGTGTCGGGTGCTTAACAGGCTAGAGCAGCTGGTGGAGTGTGGACACATAAACAGCATCCCGACAGCAACCCCACTGCTGCTAGCTGGGGTGGGGCACAAAAGCAGCAAAGTCAGGGTGTTGCAGGTGCACCAGTGGGAATGCCACCCTGGAGAGCCAGTGTGGTGTAGTGGTTAAGAGCGGTAGTCTCGTAATCTGGTGAAATGGGTTCGCTTCCCCGCTCCTCCACATGCAGCTGCTGGGTGACCTTGGGCTAGTCACACTTCTTTGAAGTCTCTCAGCCTCACTCACCTTACAGAGTGTTTGTTGGGGAGGAGGAAGGGAAAGGAGAATGTTAGCTGCTTTGAGACTCCTTCAGGTAGTGATAAAGCGGGATAGCAAATCCAAACTCTTCTTCTTCTTCTTCTTCTTCTGACCTCGTCCTAGCCTTCTGAGCTCGGCAGCATCCCAGTAAGCAGCAGCTCTGCCAACGGCTCCTAAAACCAAAAAAACTTCCCATTCATTACCACAGTAAATCACTACATCTGCCATGTTACAGTAGGCCTATGTTATCATCACTAAGTTACATATCGCTGGGAGGGACAGTAAACAGGGCTTGCCCAAGCTACTTTGCTCCCTGAAGCAAAGGACAAAATGGTACCCATTTCCACTCCAGGTACAGAAGCTGACTGGGCTGGCAGTTGAAACTTATTTTAACACTGGTGCCAGGATGGCATCCACTACCACACCTGAGGTTAGCAGGCTGGCCACGCCCCAGCCCTCAGCATCTGCTTCTTGAGGCAGGCTGACTTCTTTATTTTATTTCACAGCATTTAATATACCACTTGACTGCAAAAAAACAACAACACCCACCTCAAAACAGTTTACTAATAGTAGGGCCAGCCCTGATGCTGGCACCCAGAGATGGTGACTTCCTTAAGCCCATGAGTCAGATAAAGTTTGAACGAAGAACTTCTCCTCTTAACCACTGTGTTAACACCCAATTCTGAATGCTTCAAAGCAAGAGAAGTTGCCCCTTCCACACACACAGTTTCTCCAGATGACCAAGTCTTAAAAACTCATTTTGAAGGCTGCATTAAGGAAGAGGGATATCATATATCAGGAGTGACAGATCCAATCTATAAATTAACATGCTCAGCCTGAGGAGAGTGGAGGCAAAGATCTATCAATTTCCATCTAGGAGGCTGGCTTTTGTGCACAAATGTGGCCAGTTCCCCAGGGAGAGTCTAGAAGGTTTGAAGTGGAAGTGTTCTGAGGTCATAACAAGTGCCAGAAAAATTAAAGAAATGAGTCCCGAAAAGTATCTCACTTTTCACAGGTTGCTATCATAGGCAAGAAGTCGTCCATTGAAGCCTCACTCCAGGGTAGGCTGTTTTCTCAGGCTCTCCCATTACAGGCAAGTTAACCCTTACCATGCCGTGGACTGCAAAAACAACTTATTTTCTT
Source organism: Podarcis gaigeae (assembly GCF_964106915.1). NCBI lineage: Eukaryota > Metazoa > Chordata > Lepidosauria > Squamata > Lacertidae > Podarcis > Podarcis gaigeae. Next base: position 51,522,212 of record NC_139678.1, on the reverse strand, counting down.
CCTCCCGCCACCATCTGACTAAACAGATGTTGCTGGTTTTTGAAGCGACATGAAAACATGCAAACCCTGCTTTTCACCAAAACCAGTTATGGTGCAGATCCAAACCACACATTTAAAGCGCATCCAACACACATTTAAAGCATATGACTTCCCTCAAAGAAGGGAACTGAAGTTTCCCCTCACAGAGTTGTAATTCCCAGCACCCTTAACAAACTACAGTTTCTGAAGACTTTTGAGCTGAGAACTTTCCCAGTCTGCATCTGTATTGGAATGTTTAAGACACTTTATTACTTGTTGTCTGCCTCCCAGGGCTCATTTGGAAGGAGGGGCGGGATATAGATCTAATAAATATCTAACTAAGTAAATAATAAAATAGAACAAGTGGGACCTGCAGTCCAGGCAAGGGATTTTTCCTTGTCATCTCAAACCCCCCTCCCTTCCAGGATACTTTCTATAGACTGCTAGGGGTTTGGAGCAGGCAAATTCTACAGTTTTCTTCTCTCGCCCCCATCTCCTATCCTGAAGTGACGCCAACGTTTTCTGTGCAAAATTGGCAGGCCCTTGTGAGGAGGCCATTTGGTGCTTTGTTTTAAAATCCTTTTAATTTGCAAGTATGCATACTTAGGACACACCCCCACTGCCAAAGTTTTTAAGGAACCACTACCTTATTTTTGGGGGGGTGTCCTCCATTTTGTTTCCAAACTGATAGGCAATCACCCTCCCAAGTTTGCTATTTAGAAGGAATGACAGGGGAAAGAGCAGGCGCTCCTGAGCCTCCCTAATCTAATCTAGGCAGGAGGCAGAACATTTACTCCCATTGCTGCTGATAGTAAAGGATTGCCAGGTAACCACAAGTCTCCGTTCTTAACACACTCCAAGTGTGTTTGTGGCACTCTAAGTGACTCTGTGCCGGCGCTTGCAGCAAATCACTTTGCTCAGCCTCTTGCCGGCTCCGCATACCCTTTATGCTACCCTGCCTCCGAAAACTCTCAGAGCCGCACAGGCTGTGGGGAATCATTTCATCCGAGGGAAACTGAAATGAAATCATCAGGGGACACTGATAGTCGAGCCAGGAAGCCTGTTATAGGCCTCATAAATAAAAGCCGGTAGAGGCTGCAGGCACTGTAAGGCTTTATAGGCCCATAAAGCACCCCAGGCTGCCACTGAGGCTGGAGGGGAGGGGTGGGAAATCTAATTTCACAGGATTTAAAGCAGGTGAGAGAGATATAAATGTGTGTTTTTAATAGTAATTAATGCCACTATTCAGGAACACTTAGGCCCTGGGTTTTCGAGAGCTTCCAAGGGCTTGGGTGATAAATCATGAGGCAGCAACCTGCCCACAGAACTCGAACTCGGGGGTTTTTTTGCTTGCTGTCTTGCTTGGCATAGAACTGCACTTCCTTTGGGATGGTTCTCAGCATGATTCTGGGTTTAATGGGAGGCAGGACACTCACCTCTCATATTGGCTGTCTCTCCTCTTTTTTTTTATCATCGTAGGAATACCTGCTGGTCACTTTTGCTGCAGCCTCTTGTACAGCAAAGGAAATTAAGTGGCAAAGAAAATGTCTCCCGGGTGAAAGATTGCAAGGTTCCCTAAACAAAGCCTATTATTACCTTCTCTTCCATCTCAGCTTTCCTGAACTACTCCTGTCTGTGCCAGCAAAGGGGTAGACAAGGTAAGAACAGACTTGCAGACAGAAACAACACAGGTGCAGATTATACAAAGATGTTTTCCATTTATCTTGTTTTGTGTTTGGATCATCATATCTGATGACTTGTGAAACTAAGAAACTGACCATTCCCAAATAGTCATTGATCAATCTGATTTTACCGAAACTAATTCACATGGCCCTTTGAGTCTGTAGTGGTAACTTTAGTTCTTGCCATCCTATTAGTGACTCTGTGCTCCCTGCCTCTGGCAGAGCTGGGGGTAGTGAATCTTCTAGCCCTTTTATCCCAAACCTCCCTGTTCTATCCCTATCATGATCTACCCCAGGGCCGGCCCACCCATGAGGCAAAGAAAAGTGACTGACTCGGGTGTCAATCTTCCTTTCCCCACCTTGCTCCTGGTGCTCTCCTCTCAAACGTTCTTCCCTGGCAGGGAGGGGGGCACCATCTTGAGGTCCACCTTAGGTGTCAAACTTTCTTGGATCGGCCCTGATCTACCCTCATCTCATCTTCCTTCTAATTACTCTGTTCCCTTCTCTGTTCACCAAACCTGGTTTCACACATTTCCATCACCATCCTGGCTATAGATTACTGATTATTCTGAAGAGTAAATAGCAGCATCTCTGCCAGTGATAAAGAAAGCAGAATAGGTGGGTGGTGATGGAAAGTAGTTCAAATTAAGCAGTGACACTTGTAACAAAACATGGCAGCGTGGAGTGCTCCTGTTCAGGGGCCCAGCCAGCCTCTAACATGCTGTTTTTCCAAGATATTCCATTCCAATCACCTCCCATCCTCTTAGGGATGGGCAACTTCTGTTTCTCATTTTCCCAGTCTTAAATTCAGTCTGCAATAAATAAATAAAAAGTCCTTGTGAAAACTCATCAGCATTTTAATGTGACATTCTGCCAATGTGCCACGTTTTTGTATGCAGTTGTACTTAATACACCCATTTTTGCAAAACAATGTTACCTAATATAGCACTTTTGTATGCTGGCTTCGCTAATATGGACATTTATAGGCAAACTTTAGTACAGTGGTACCTTGGGTTAAGTACTTAATTCGTTCCTGAGGTCCGTTCTTAACCTAAAACTGTTCTTAACCTGAAGCACCACTTTAGCTAATGGGGCCTCCCGCTGCTGCCGGAGCACAATTTATGTTTTCATCCTGAAGCAAAGTTCTCAACCTGAGGTACTATTTCTGGGTTAGCGGATGTAACCTGAAGCATATGTAACCCAAGGTACCACTGTATATGCATTTTTGTACACAAAATTGGGAGAAGTGCAAATTTCAAAGGATGGTGTTTCAGTTCATGTATTTTTTTCATAAAGTGTAGATTAGGAAAATTCACTTTTTAAATCTGAAGTGAACAAGAATTCTACCTCATCCCTGCTATTGTCCTCTTTGACAACCTGATCCATGCCTGTCTCTGTACAGTATCTTTCAGGGGTGTTGTTTTTCATCACTAAAGCATGGCTGTTTCCTGAAGCCAGACCTTCTTCAAAGTCGTGCAACTTGTATGCAGACTTGTATCAGTTTTCAGATGTGCCACATAAACTACCAGGTACATTTGCTTAAAATCAGCAATGAATCCCTGTAAGCTCCTGACATAATTTGGCCCGTGTCCTACCAGATTGGAAATGAGTTCGTTTCCCATGCATAGAATGCTGCAAAAGGGGCTTTGATAGCTCAGGTTCAACCTCAATAATCGCCATGATTAGAAATATGAAAATACAATAGGAGCAGATGCAATCACAGTTTTCAGGGCATGATTGTATTTTCCCCCTTTTATCATTATTTAAATTTCACATAATAGTGTTTATTCAGCCACAATGCTCTTCATGATGAGAAATAAAATACTCAAAAGCTGGAAGAATGCATAATTGGACAACTGTGACTGAGTGAGTAACTGTTTGTGTTTTAAACAAGGAAAGCAGCCATGGAGGAGGATGGTTGAAACTAGGAGCCATAGCCATGCACAAGAGTAGCCCGACCATCTTGCAGAGGCAAGGGAATGATTTGAATACTGGAACATTATTAGGGAGCTAGTGTCTTGATATGTTATATGGTGCTAAATAAAGTGGCATAGGTTGGCTCCATAGCAAATTAAAGTGAGCATGTGCTGTGTGGACATGCCTTCTGGTTCAAATTCCTACATAGCTGGGGACTTTGGCATCTCACTGTCCCACCCTAAATTCCTCAACAATAATAACCTATATTTTAAGATTATTATGAGGCCATGAGATTATTATGAACAAAAAGGAGATCAAATTAATGAAGTGCACTCAGTGATAGCTTCCACCTCTGATATTAATCTGGAGGGCTGAATCCCATACCTCCTACTGCATAGTTCTTGCAGTGCACATATATTGATTTTTGTAGTCATTTTCCTCTTCTTCTTCTTCTTCTTCTTCTTCTTTGTTTCATGAGTATTATACAAACAGCCCATATTGATATTTGCGGGTCACCTGTTTTGATGATAAAATAATGAAACTCAGTAAATAAATAATAATGTCAGTGGTACACAGTGCTCTCAAAAAGGAGAAACGCCACAAGGGATGAAACACACTGAATCCAGATCTCTGACAAATCTATATCACCAGCTACACATTGTGCCCGAGGGGATGCAGACTGAAACTATAGAGGCCCACATCTGTCACAGGATCTGTTGCGACTGGTTCAGTGACATCTTTGACACAGTTTGTAGAACTCCTTCAGAAATTATACATCTACTGAACTGTCTAATGGCTGTTTGTTAGCAATGGCTCGTTGGTGGTTATGCCCCCTGTCCACAAGTGCATATGTTGATGGCAACAACACAGTGCCATAGGAATGAGGTTTGGCTGGGTGTCCTCTTGGGATCCCTTCAAGCCCTATGATTTTATAGCAGGATCTGTTACAGTACTAATGCTGTGACCTCTCCATCTTATGCTCAGCCAGTCTATATGCATGAATAAGCCTTGTATCACAGACAATGCCTCCATTTCCAAGCATTGCCATTTCAAGAAAACTATACCCAAGGTATGTGCTGGCATCCCTGAAATCTCTCACTGCTCAGTGACAGGTGCATGTAGGTAACAGCAGCACTTCCCATTAGTAATATTTAGAAACTCTGCACTGTACAACTGCTTCCTCCTACAGTTGTGGTCTTAGCAGCTTCACCAAGATCCTTGAGAAATTAGAACTGTATAAGAAAACTTTTAATCCTTTATATTCTTCATTCTTCATTACACTTCTGAAAGGTTTGAGCTGATTCCCTGCCTCTAACAGTCATTTTTTTTTTAGGGGGGGTGTTTATATTCATATGATGATCTAGGTGTATACCTTAAAAATGTAAAACCATTCATCAAGGAGACAGAACTGGCTATGGTTCCGTTTTGAGAGTTCTTTTGGTTACAAGCTGAGGTTTGTTGCTGCATAAATGTATGAAATGGTCATTGGATCAATGAGAAGCTTCCGCTTGTACACCTGCTATGTAGTTTTCCGATAGCAGGCACTTTGGTGCCCTCCAGTGTCGCTATCTCACTATAGCAACATGTTTTGTTCTCCAGAAATCACCACACAGGACTGAATGTCAGTTGTATATAGCACTTTTATTGCAAGACGTGTATAATGAATATCATCATTCCAGTCAGTATTCTACATGTTATTGGTCCTAGCTGGTAGAACCTAAAAGTGAAACCTAAAAGGCTTATTCAGTGGTCACCAAGGTGACACCTGTGGGTGCCATTGTTCCCATCAGTACCTCTTATGGCACCCATGAAAGGTTTCAGTCGCCACCATGGGCTCCTTCTGGAGGAAGGGTGGTATACAAATTCAATAAATAACTATATCCTGAAAAATCCATGGTGCACATGAGACAGTTTGCGCTTCCCTGCTGAGGTCCTGCTTGGCCTCTTATGTTGAAAATGCTCTGTCAGACATGCCCAAGTTTTGCTGGATGCCAGGACTGAAGCCCACCCTCATTTCCATTCAGAAAAAAGCATCTCTTTGTGAGTAAGCATAGTGGTGGCTAAAATAGGTGCCTTTTCCCCCACTGATGGGAGACTGATGAGCAGTAGGCCCACACCTTTTAGTGGTGCTACCTGTGTAGTGTAGTGGTGCTCACTGGAAATACAGATCCTGAAGCTGAGGCTCCAATACTTTGGCCACCTCGTGAGAAGAGAAGACTCCCTGGAAAAGACCCTGATGCTGGGAAAGATTGAGGGCACAAGGAGAAGGGGACGACGGAGGACGAGATGGTTGGACAGTGTTCTCGAAGCTACAAACATGAGTCTGACCAAACTGTGGGAGGCAGTGGAAGACAGGAGTGCCTAGTGTGCTCTGGTCCATGGGGTCACGAAGAGTTGGACACGACTAAATGACTAAACAACAGTAACCTGTGTTTTGGTAGCCATTCTGTGACCCTTGTCAATGGCCCTTTCTCAAAACTCCAAATGTGCCCACTGACCCCAAAAGGTTGGGAAATCCTGTTTTATACACTGTATATTAGAAAGGAGTGGAGGGAGATGCTAGAGATTGTCAAATAGGTGTTGAGGAAGGCAAAGGGAAAAGACAGCAATGGAGGTACAGCCATGTGGCTCCAGAAATGCTTTCATGAAAAGCTGGGTTTGAAGGCAGAAATGGAGTTGGCTTGATGAATGGAGAAGAGAAGGCTGCTGTCATTGTATATGTGGCAAACTGATTCTGAAAGGCAGCAGTCAAGGCCTTCTATCCAATGTATGGTTGGATGACCATGGCTCAGGGTGCTTTAGTTGAGATTTAGTTGACTCCCTCAGGGTCCCTTCCAACTCTACAATTCAATGATTCTATTATTCTACTTTTGTTACATTGTGGTTATGTGTTTTTTTCATGCTCCTGTTCTTACTTAGAGGAGCAATTCCTCCCTAGAGCTCTTGTAAAAGTTTGACAACAGCTGCCTTCCTGGGACTAATGTCAGGTACCTTGTCCGCAACGTTATAGGGCTAGTGCGATTTCTTCAGCTTGATGGCTACAGCTTGTGTAGGTCTGCACCAGGGACTTATCGAGAGTGGCACCCTCCCTGTGGAAGGCCCTCCCTTCAGATGTCAAGGGGACAAAGAATTACACAACTTTTATAAGGCATCTTAAGGCAGCCCTTTAGTGGGAGGTTTTTAACGATTGATGTTTTTATTATGTTTTTAGATATGCTGTAAGCTGTCCAGAGTGGCAGGGGAAACCCAGCCAGATGGGTGGGGTGTAAATAATAAAAATATTATTATCATTATTAATACACAAATCCCAGCTGTACCAACAACAAGGTCCTGCAGGAAGGTGATGCCCTCACTAACAAGCTTAGCCACAATATCTAACATAGCATCTACACACATCTAGTTCTTTTATTGATATAGAATGTAGAGGTAATGGGAAAGTACGCTATTCAATAGGGAAACATTTTAGATATGTAGATAAAGATAGGCATTCTCAGCAGGCTTCAACAATGTTTTCATTGTTCTGCCTTGCATTTCAGCCTGCGTTAGGTACTCAGTTGTTCGTATCAGGGCTATTTATCGCAATTGCTCATAAATATCGGACAAAATGCACTATGAAATGAATGTCCTCCAACACTTTTGATAAATTGCTCATGGATGCACAAGTATTGCAAACTGGGGATTGGCTGGTACCCTAAACTTCTTTTTAAAGTTTCTTGCTAGCTGCTGTAACAAATTAAAATAAAGCAAACAATACTGTGCAAGAAAGATGTTTGAGTTCCATTCCACATTTTTAGGGGCAATTGACACAGACCATTTTGCTGATGCACAGCTCAGTCCTGCTCATTTCTACACCAAAGTAAATGTGGAGAGACACTGGGCCAAGAATGCAAGTTGCATGGATCCATGCAAAATTCAGGGTACGGTAGCCAGTGTGTGCCCAGCAAAGTTCACCTATACTAGGAGTTCCCAAACTGGTCCACAAACTTCAGTCAGGTGGTTTATGGCATGTCTGTGGATTTGCAGTTGAAAACGGAAAGCTGTACATCCACTGTATTAAATAGTCATCTTTATTTTTAATTGTGTGTCAATTGGTTCTTTTATTTCTTATACTGTATTTTATTGTACTACGATTTGAATAAGAAATAAAAAAAATCAGTACGAAATACAATTAAAAACCATACTGCATCTAGCTCAGTGCATTACAACTGCTATAACCAGCATTAAAATCAATTAAGTGGTCTACCAAGACCCACAGCGATTTTCAAGTGGTCAGTGCGGGAAAGTGGGATCAACTGACCTATACTACACTGCTGCAGTATAGATACAATCTGAGTGTGCAGTGTATCTTTAAAGCACATTCAAAGCACATTCTTTCCCTCAGAGAATATTGGGCACTGCAGCTTGTTAAGGTCTTCTTGGAATTCCAACTCTGCAAGGGGTAAATTACAGTGACTACAATCCTTTGAAGGAAAGAATGAGCTTTGAATGGGCTTTAAAGTTATAATGTGTACGCAACCCTATCTTTTTGGCAGTATAAATGCACAGATATAGTAAATGTGGGCTAGCGTTCAAGCTAGAGAATGGTGAAATAACCCCCTAGTAGATGCTGCGTCATAGATTCCCCACTCCCCCCCCCAAAAAAATCTACATTTGTAACAAAATAGTTTACTTATAGTACCTGACCTTAAGCTTGCTGAAGAAAAGGAAATGAATGTTATAAGATGGACAGAGTATAGTATGCCAGGCAGAGTTGTGGTACCCAGTGAGACAGGGACATGTGTCATCATCACCTAGTTTTAAACATAAAACCAGAGTTTCTTGCATGTTTTAAATTCCCATGCTTGTGTACCTTCTCATGTTTTCTTTGATTTATGGATAGCTTGCCTCTGCCAAAGTGCAAGGCACTTTATATACCTGGTTAAGGCACCGTAAGCATACAAAACTGAACATGGTAAACATCCATCCCACTTACCTGGCCACTTGTCTGAAAGAAATCTTGGCAAGACTGTAGCAGAGAATTGTGCAGGAAACAAGCTGTCGGGGTGGGGTGGGGGGAACAGAGAAGATTAAAATACAATGGGACTTTGCATTCTCTAACCGCTGCACTTACATTATGCTAATGAAGGAAAAGGACAATGAAGGGAATTAAATGAAAGATGTGAAAGCAATATCCAACTAGAATGCTATTGTAAGGAACATGGTATTTCTATGAAAGAGAGAAGGCTAGAATACACTGTTAAAATGCAAACAGATTCATGCCAACACCCATCCTAGGCATTTGTTTCAGAGGTTCTGTTTGTGAAATTAACGTAACATTTTTCTACCAGCATACTGTTGGAATGAGAGACTACAGTGGTTAAGAGGGTGAGGTATAAGCAGGTCCCAAACATTAAAGGTGGGGTGGAGAAACGTTTCATGGACCTGTAGGTCCAATAAGAAGTAGACCAGACCGCCAAGCCCCAAAATGCATTTTTATGTAAATTATGTAAAGTAATTTCCCTGTATGGTATGTCTAGGTCTTAGAATCATAGAATTGTAGAGTTGGAAAAGAACCTAAGGGTCATCTAGTCCAACCTCCTGCAATGCAGGAATCTCAACCAAAGCATCAACAGCAGATGGCCATCCAATCCCTGCTTAAAACCCTTCCATGAAGGAGAGTCCACCACCCTCCAAGGGAGTCAGTTCCACTGTCAAACAGGAAGTTCTTTGGGCCCTCCCCTCCAGAGCAGGAGGAAACAAGCTTGTTCCATCTTCCACGTGACACTGCTCTTTAGATACTGGAAGATGGCTACCCTGTCTCCCCTCAGTCTCCTCTTATTCAGGCTAAACATACCCAACACCCTCAAACATTCCCCATAAGGCTTGGTTTCCAGATCCTTGATCATCTTGGTTGCCCTCCTCTGCACATGTTCCAGCTTGTTAGGTGGGCAAGTGACATCACAGCATGGCCCCATGAACCCTCTGTGCCCACCTGCCTGGCACTACCAGCGGTGTGGGTTGGGCTGGTGCAGCGGGTTTTGTTTACCCTCCATGCCCAGCCTCTGGTCCCGCCTGGTGCATGTGAGCCCGCACACACAGTGGGTGCCAGGGAAGGACACAATGCTATTGAGCACTGAGAAGAGTCAATAATGCAGCAGCATAGGAGAGCATTTCTGAAGCAAGAGGAGATGTCCCAAACAAAACCGCTAATAATACTGTACACGTGGAATGTGTATACGCTTGTTGCTGAATACAGCCACTGTAAAAGACCAGTCTGGAGGGTGGCCTCATTCTGGATAGGTACACAGAAGGAGTAAAGTGGGGTGACACTACTGGCATTTAAACAACAACAACATACGGTTCAGAAACCGGCATGTGTATGAGGCAGGGATGTGGTCCTTCAGAGCTACGAAAGAGTTTCCATCTCCATAGCAAGAACAGATCTGAGCCAAAGATGGAGCTGCTTGGCATTATGGAATGCATATTGTTTTATAACATATATTTGCAAGCTGTGCTGCTTTGTTCTTACAGATGGTGACACCAGTCTGGAACAGCATAACACATTACATATGCATTGTTTTCTTTTGTGCTGCTAAAAGTCACCGTACCTGCTATGCTTGCCTGCCCTGCTGATTTCATGTAAATGGGTGATCTTTGGTTAAGAGACTAGATGGCTCTGCCTGGATTAATCCATAATACTCTGCCTACTGTGGTGTATGGAATTGTTCTGTTATAATAAAAGGGTTGGTGCAAGATGGTTGCAAAATCCTGGATGTGTGCACTGAAGTAAGTCAAAATCTCCAGACCTGATTCCCTATAAGCATTCTTCAGTCTGTTTGGGGGTTTTGGCTTTTGCAATTCTATTTGCTTTCGTGTCTAAATAAGGTTACTACTAGTAGACCATTTCCCAGCCTGGTACCCTAAATATGATTTAGACTACAACTCCCATCAGCCATGCTGGTTGGGACTGATGGGAGTTGTAGTCCAAAGCATCTGCAGGGCTTCAGGTTAGGAAAGGCTGCATTACTGCAAGACATAGGACGTCTGCTGTACGAGCCTTACACGTTCCTCTTGCCTATGAAACCTGCTACTTTGGTGACAAAAGAAGCTGAGCAAAATCCATGCTCCTCCAGCAATTTATATCTTTCTACAAACCACTTCCTACAGGACGGCTGCCCTCTATGTCACCACTTACCCTTATATGTGGGTAGTAATATCATCAGATAGCTCTTTCATGCCCCTAGTAAAGATACAGCAGCACCAACCACACAAAGTTAAAGCCCTTTTACTTACATTGTTTAACCAGGTATGTGCCTGGACGGAGTGCAGCTCAGGTGAAAAACTCTGCCTCTTGGTGAGCTTGTGACCTGGTTATACGTATAAACAGCAGACTTATAGGTCCTGTATATTTTTGAGCAGACTATTTGGTGTTGCTGGGAATGATCTCTACAGCTTATACCTGCAACGCCACTGAATAGACAAGGCCCTTATTGATTCGCAATGCCACATGCAGAACACGAAGTTGCTGGAACTGCACCATGTGGTGCCAGGAGTTATGTCTCCTCCAGCATCAATTACCATCTTGTGACCTCTGTAACTGAGAAGGAAACTGTTCCATGTCAGGATGACCTCTTGTGCTATATTCACTAACCACCGTGCTCCATAGTAAATTATGCTGTTAATTTACTCTCAAGTCCATCTAACTGTTGTGTGCTGTTCAGACATGTCAAACACTGTGACTTCCTCACAAGAGATATCAATATGTGGCATAATAGAAACTTCCATTTAAAAATGATATTTTTATAGTTATCATAGTGAACAGCAAACTGTCCGTGTGTGTGTGTGTGTGTGTTGCCTGATTCTGAAAGAAAAATAAAAGGAGACTAAAAAGGATAAGAAGCAAAAGGGAGAATTATCACCACCTCCTTAGAAGAAAAGATGATACATAAAATATATGTAAAATATATAAAATAAAACAAATGAATGCACTGTGCAAGAGATCACGCCCAATCTGTCCCACTTCCTTTGCTGCCATGAGCTCTGCTGCCAGTCATCAAGGTCCCGGAGGCAAGGGATTTGAACTGCAAGCTAAATTGGATATAAAGAACATGAAGCCCTCCAAATGTCTCTGCCCCATCATCCCTGACCGTTGGCCATGCTGCCTGGGGCTGATGAGAGTCTCACCACATCTGGAGGGCTACAGGTTTTGCCATCCATGCTATAAATTACAACAGAGGTCCTTGCTATCTCTGCTTATTATATATCTGGGGGGGGGGGTGTGCTATTTGTAAGCAAACAGAGGTATATTTTGAGTAGAACAGGATCTAGATAAGTAGAAGGGACATGTGTTCATAATAAAAAATAATAATCTATGGAATTCATTACTACCAGATGGGGTGATATTGTTGATTTGCTGCTGCTGTTTTTCTTTTTTTAAAAAAGTTTAGACAAATATATGAAGAAGTGCTTCAATAGCCATCAGGAACCATAGATAAGTGGAACCTCCAAACTCAGAGATTCGATGTGGAGGGAAAAATAAACAAATAGGGAGTGGCCTCCTATCTTTACATCCTACCCTACTTGCGAGCTTCCCAGAGGAATCTGGCTTTCCACAGCTGGAGGCAGAATGCTGGGTTAGGCAAGGTGGGGAACCCCAGGTCCCAGAGCCTCTGTCCAGCCTTTGGGACTCTTCTCAGGCCACACCCCTCTCTGGTCCAGATCTACATCCTTGCTTAGCTGGTTTTTTGCTAATGTGGAATGTGTCACTGAACTGTGATCATGCCTCTTGTTTGTCTGAGTAGAGAAATGTGTGTGGGAGGGTGACACGTCTGGAATGCAGCCTGCTGCATGAGTCACATCTATTGCTCCATCCACTTTTTGCATCTGGCCCTGGCCTCTGGATTGTGGCCCATGAGGGAATGTCGCCCTGGGGCCAAAAAAGATCCCTCATCCCACCCCGAGCGAGGTGGACCCGTGGCATAATGCAGAAGGGCTAACATGCATTCGTAAGACAACAGTATATCAGAAATTCCAGCCCTGCAAATAAGAGCTCAGTTTACACTATGCTGCACTCTTGATCCTACTTTCCTTGACTCAAGCTGCAATCCTGTGCTCATTTTTCTTGGAATAAGGAATGCAGTGGCGTTACCTCCAAGTGAGTGCATGCAGAACCAGGCTGCCACTCTTCTGAAACTTTTCCCCACCTCCTCTCCCTCCATCCTCAAATCTTCAGTGTGGTGTAGTGTTTAAGAGCGGTAGTCTCGTAATCTGGGGAACCGGGTTCATGTCTCCGCTCCTCCACATGCAGCTGCTGGGTGACCTTGGGCCAGTCACACTTCTTTGGAGTCTCGCAGCCTCACTCACCTCACAGAGTGTTTGTTGTGGGGGAGGAAGGGAAAGGGGAATGTTAGCCACTTTGAGACTCCTTCAGGTAGTGATAAAGCGGGATATCAAATCCAAACTCTTCTTCTTCTTCTTCTTCTTCTTCTTCTTCTTCTTCTTCTTCTTCTTCTTCACACTGGCACTTACATCCTTTTCTGTGTAGGACATAGATGCACTGAAGAAATAGAAGGAGACGGGGAAATGTTTCAGTTAGCCGAACTGTGTCAATGTGTGTCCCTTGCTGGGGAAGGTCATTAGGGATTTGGAGTTTGGTGTCATCCACAGGCAGATGATACCCAGCTCACTCTCCTTTCCATCTTTTTTAAGGTCCTGAACTGATGCCTGGAGATGGCAATCGACTGGATGTGGGCAAACAAAATGAAGTGCAATCCAGACAAGACAAAGATGCTCAATGTCAGTAGAGCATCAGCCTAATTCTCCATGAACTGATCTTTTAAAGGCATCCAAGTTGGTAGCCATCGCTGCCTTCTGTGAGGATTAACCAGTGCATACTTGGGAGTTCATCTGGATTCAACCTTGACACTAAATGCCCAGGTGTTGACTGTGACCAAGAGTGCCTTTGCTCAATGGAGACCAGTGTGCCAACCGTACCATTCCTGGAGAACTCATACCTGGCCATGGTGACATGTACCAAGCCAGAGTCACATCATGTCTGGAGTATTGCAATGCATTCTACACAGGCCTGCCTTTGACAAGTACCCAGGTTAGCCCAGAATGTGTTGGTCAGATTTTTAAGGGGTTGCATATGGGGAGCATATGGTTCTCTTACTGAAATAGCTGCACTGCCTTTCCATTTATTTCTTAGCACACTTCAAAAGCCCTAAATGATTTAGGACTGCCTTCGCCCTGTTGAGACTGCCTGGCTATTGAGATCATATTTTTTAAAGTTTTTGCATTACTACTGTGTTTCTGGATTTTGATCATGTAAGCCACCTTAAGAGCTGCACTCAGAAAGGCAGTCAATAAATACTTTAACTAAATAAAATATTCCGAGGCCCTTCTACGTGTCTCCATCTTCCCTGTGATATGCTTGGTTGGAACCATGGAGAACCGGTCCTCTTCAACCAGGCCTTTGGCTGACTAATATTCTATGGCCATTTAAAGGTGCTTGTGGGAGGTGAGGTTATTGTTTGGTTCTAACTATTTATTTGTGCTTTTATCCTGTATTTTTATCTTGTGAACCACCCTGATATCGTCAGATGAAGGGCAGTATATAAATTAAATAAATAAATAAAAATACTGAGAAGAAACTCCCAGTGAATTTAGCGAGATTTGTATCCAAACAGGTGTGCTTAAAATTGTAGCCTTAGGTCAAGCTTGCAAAAATTTATCATCTGCCCAATAATAAATGTTGGAAATGCAATGCGACTGAAGGTACCTTTTATCACCTTTGGTGGACTTGCCCGAGGATTAAAGCCTTCTGGGAAATGATTTATAATGAAATTAAGAAGGTACTTAAATGTACTTTTCATAAGAAACCAGAGGCATTTCTCCTGGGCATGGTCGGCCAATTGGTGTCAAGGAAGGATAGGACGTTTTTTATGTATGCTACCACAGCAGCAAGGATCCTTTTAGCAAAGTATTGGAAGACACAAGAACTACCCACACTGGAAGAATGGCAGACGAAGGTGATTGACTACATGGGATTGGCGGAGATGACGGGCAGAATCCGTGACCAAGAAAAAGAGACACTGGAAGAAATTTAAAGTATATCTCAAGAACTGTTGTAAAATTAATGAGTGCTAAAATGTCAAGGGAAAGGAAAAAATATAGAATTACAGCTGTAATTGATTAAGTATGAGAAGAAGCTAAAAAAAAGAAAATGAGCAATTAGTTAATTGGAGTGAGGGGTTGTTGAAGAAATTTTAAAACAGGGATGCAGAAAAGGGGAGGTAAGGGGAAGTCTGGGAAGCAAGGCTTATGAAAAAGAGGTTTTGAAATTATACATGTTTATATGTTTTGTTTGTCTATGTATTGTATGTTGTTTTGTTTTTTAATTTGTGTTGGAAAATCAATAAAAATTATTATAAAAAAAATAAAACTGTAGCCTTAGGCTAACTTTCGACAGGAGAAAAAAAACATAATAAATAAATGTGTGTGTGCTTTCTGCCAGCAGGGGGCAGCATGTGGCAAGCACCACAACTGCAGCCAGCTCTAAAATGCCTTTGTCAATGGCAGATATTTATTAGAATTCTGATGTTAATAGCCCATCTGAAACCCATGAACCCATGATGGTAGTGCAGTATATCTTAAGGATATAGATAACCAAAGGTTCAACTAGTCCATGAAAGACATGATCAGAATATATTGTAAAAGTCAATAATGTATTTAAAAGCATGCAAGGGATTAGATGGATAAATAAATGAATGAAAGCACTGAACCATTAACAGCCATTAGCTTTGGTGGCTAGGAAGATGCAGCCATGGTGTGCATGTAGTAATCTGAACGGACTTGCCAAGTAATAAGGAAGTAAGTAGTAAGCTTCCGGTTTGCCACTCCTCGCTCACTTGCCAGTTTGCTCACTTACTGTCATGTACAATCTATCCTGTTTAAGGGTTGACAATGGGGACTATGAATGTGAACACAGAATTGTGGCAACATTGCTATACAGTGGTATCTCTGGTTATGAACTTAATTCATTCCGGAGGTCTGTTCTTAACCCAAAACCGTTCTTAACCTGAGGTACCACTTTAGCTAATGGGGCCTCCCACTGCTGCCGTGCCACTGCCACGTGATTTCTGTTTTCATCCTGGGGCAAAGTTATTACCATAATAAAGGACAAAAGTAGTAAGGACCTAACAGAAGCAGAAGACATCAAGAAGAGGTGGCAAGAATACACAGAGGAATTATACCAGAAATATATGGATGGCTCGTACACCCCAGGTAGTGTGGTTGCTGACCTTGAGCCAGATATCCTGGAGAGTGAAGTCAAATGGGCCTTAGAAAGCACTGCTAATAACAAGGCCAGTGGATGTGGTGATATTCCAGCTGAACTATTTAAAATTTTAAAAGATGATGCTGTTAAGGTGCTACACTCAATATGCCAGCAAGTTTGGAAAACTCAACAGTGGCCAGAAGATTGGAGAAGATCAGTCTACACCCCAATCCCAAAGAAGGGCAGTGCCAAAGAATGCTCCAACTACCGCACAATTGCACTCATTTCACACGCTAGCAAGGTTATGCTTAAAATTCTAAAAGACAGGCTTAAGCAGTATGTGGACCAAGAATTCCCAGAAGTGCAAGCTGGATTTTCAAGGGGCAGAGGAACCAGAGACCAAATTGCAAACATGTGCTTGATTATGGAGAAAGCTAGAGAGTTCCAGAAAGACATCTACTTCTGCTTCATTGACTATGCAAAAGCCTTTGACTGTGTTGACCACAGAAAACTATGGCACATTCTTAAAGAAATGGGAGTGCCTGATCACCTCATCTGTCTCCTGAGAAATCTCTATGTGGGACAAGAAGCTACAGTTAGAACTGGATATGGAACAACTGATTGGTTCAAAATTGGGAAAGGAGTACGACAAGGCTGTATATTGTCTCCCTGCTTATTTAACTTATATGAATAATTCATCATGCGAAAGGCTGGGCTGGATGAATCCCAGGCCAGAATTAAGATTGCCAGAAGAAATATCAACAACCTCAGATATGCAGATGACACAACCTTGATGGCAGAAAGTGAGGAGGAATTAAGGAACCTTTTAATGAGGCTGAAAGAGAAGAGTGCAAAATATGGTCTGAAGCTCAACATCAAAAAAACTAAGATCATGGCCACTGGTCCCATCTCCTCCTGGCAAATAGAAGGGGAAGAAATGGAGGCAGTGAGATTTTACTTTCTTGGGCTCCATGATCACTGCAGATGGTGACAGCAGTCACAAAATTAAAAGACGCCTGCTTCTTGGGAGAAAAGCAATGACAAACCTAGACAACATCTTAAAAAGCAGAGACATCACCTTGCCAACAAAGGTCCGTATAGTTAAAGCTATGGTTTTCCCAGTAGTGATGTACGGAAGTGAGAGCTGGACCATAAAGAAGGTTGATCGCCGAAGAATTGATGCTTTTGAATTATGGTGCTGGAGGAGACTCTTGAGAGTCCCATGGACAGCAAGAAGATCCAACCTCTCCATTCTGAAGGAAATCAGCCCTGAGTGCTCACTGGAGGGACAGATCCTGAAGCTGGGGCGCCAATACTTTGGCCACCTCATGAGAAGAGAAGACTCCCTGGAAAAGACCCTGATGTTGGGAAAGATGGAGGGCACAAGGAGAAGGGGAAGACAGAGGACGAGATGGTTGGACAGTGTTCTCGAAGCTACTAACATGAGTTTGACCAAACTGTGGGAGGCAGTAGAAGGCAGGAGTGCCTAGTGTGCTCTGGTCCATGGGGTCACAAAGAGTCGGACATGACTAAACGACTAAACAACAACAACACTACTTCCGGGTTAGCGGAGTTTGTAACCCGAAATGTTTGTAACCTGAGGTACCAGGTTGTAGTATGCTGGAGGCTGAGATGTTGGTTGACTGTTACACTGGTTTGCAGGGGTGCCAACTTGAATAAAATATTGGGGGGGCAGGTAAGTCCCTCCCTGCATGATTGATCACATGACAGAGCATGCAAACCATTTGAATGGCAATGTCCATTAACTTTGGTATTTTATTGGGAAGGGGTAAAGGGATGAAAGGTGGGATATAACTGTACTAAATGAAAATAAGTTGAATGAAACAATAGCAGCTGAAAGAGAGAGGGGAGAAGCAAGGTTACAAAACATAATTTCTAGCAGAGCTCATGCTGTCTTTGAAGGCTGCTAGAGAAATTCAGCATGTGGACCCTTTCTATGTGGGGTTGCAGTGATGGGAAAAGCTGTAGCTGCTGGTTTTCCTGCCTGCATAGCCAAAATATGCCACATGAGCATTTTTCATTGATGGGTGGTACCAAAAGGTAGATAAGGAAGCAAGCAAACATCCGATCCAGGAAGTACAGGTTGTTGTTGCAAGAAGGCAGAAGAGCTGCTTGCTGCTTAAGTGAGAGGTGAGTGAAGGGCTGTCTGGGGAGTGAGTGTTTAATAGCTGCTGTGCCCTCCCCCCCCCCCATACACAGAGTCTCCCCTCCTTGTCAGAGGGAGGTGGCAGAGGTGCCACTTACCCACCTAACAAAGCAGGGAAGCAAGTGCTAGTTGCAAGGAGCAGCAATCAGCTGTGATTGCAAGGGGTTGAGCTAGACGACCCTCAGGGTCACTTCCAATTCTACAATTGTATGTTGTTGGAAACGGGCCATTGGGTGCAATTCTCACGGCTGCATCACTCTAGACAGCACAAGTGGAACGTCCTAGCTGCAGCACCGCCCAGGAAGACAGAGAGAAGAGGGAAATGAGAGGGTCAAGAGGAGCAAATAGGCATGGAGGCTGTGGTAGCGGCACACATGGGAAGATACCCAGACCATTGCTCTGTATGGTCCACACCAGGGTGGGGAACCTGTGGCCTTCACGACCTTGCATGATCCCTGAACACTGGCCATGGTGGCTGGGGCTACTGGGAATTATAGTTCAGCAACATCGGGTGGGCCACCGGTTCTCCACCGGGAGATGCCACTGAGTGCCCTTCTGCACTCAAGGCAACTGGTCCAAGAGCTGCGGCTCTTCTCAAACTCCCTCCTCTGTCCGTTTGCCATGCGGGAGCCTTGGCCGTAGCACCGTCCGAAGGGGGTCCTAACTGCTGTCGACCGGGAGGCACCGAGTCGAGGCAGCCTTGGGCAGGCGAGCAACGGCGAGGTTGCAAAGAGCTGCTCGCCCACTGGCCCGAGCTCTCTCTCCCCGTGCTTGGAATCGGGCCCACGGGCGAGGGAAGCGGGATCGGGAAGGCGTCTCAAAGGGACATTGGCCCGCGCGGAAGGTGCCACCGGCGTCGCTCCGATGTTTCCCGATCTTGCGACAGGCGCCATCGCGACACGTCAGCTGCCTCGGCAAATCCGGAGCGCTCGGCTCCTTTAAGCCGGGGCCGGCCCCTCGCAGGCGGAGCCGAGCTCGGGGACTGGTGGGCTCCAGCAGAGAGGAAGTGAGCGAACGGGCGTCCCCTTCCCGGCTCGGGGGGTGAGCGCAACCTTTACCTAGGAAGGCCGGAGCCCTGCGCGGACCTGGCTCCCGTTCCCCGAGCCAAACACGTTTCTTGGAGGCGTGTCCCATTGATCGATTGCAATGGGTCCTCTTTGCAAGTAGAGTACGCTTAAGACGGCTGCCTGCCTTGCCTTTTCTCGCCGGCGCCGCCAGATCCTTTCAGCGATCCCCGAGATTGCCCCGCGGCTTCCTGCTCTCAGCGCGGGGATCTCGTCCATGAACCTGCCGGCGCTGCCCTTTGCTGGCTGCGGGGCCGTCGGGGCGCGAGTAGCCGCGGGCACCTCCTCCTCGTTCCTCCCTTGAGCTGCTTCCCCCGCTTCTTTTCCGCCATGAACAGGGTGCAGCTGAAGCGCTCGGCGATCCTCAAGATGGCCCTCAGCGGATCCTCGGACCCGCTGCTCCAGCAGCAGCACCTGGAAGGGGAGGACGGTGGCGGCGGCAAACAGCCTCCGTTCGTAATCCGGGCGCTGCGCATCGCCACGGTGGTCTCCCTCTACTGGTTCATCTCCATCACCATGGTGTTCCTCAACAAGTACCTGTTGGGCAGCCCTTCGCTGCGCTTCGAAGCGCCGCTCTTCGTCACCTTCTACCAGTGCCTTGTCACCGTCCTCATCTGCAAGGTCCTGAGCCTCGTGGCCTCCTGCTGCCCGGCCGGCGTCGTGGACTTCCCCTCCATCCGCATGGACCTCAAGGTGTCCCGCAGCGTCCTGCCCCTCTCGGTGGTCTTCATCGGCATGATCACCTTCAACAACCTGTGCCTCAAGTTCGTTGACGTGGCCTTCTACAACGTGGGGCGCTCCCTCACCACCGTCTTCAATGTGCTGCTCTCCTACCTGCTCCTGAAGCAGACCACTTCTCTGTACGCCCTGCTGGCCTGCGGGGTCATCATAGGTGAGTAGGGTCTAATGGTATGGCAGAGAAGCACCTTGGGGTGGTATGTTCTAGTAAGGTAGAATTTGCAAATGGAGTAGTGGGGGAAATGGAACAATTTGGGAGTGGGGGGAACTGGTTTCCTCCCCACCCCCAAAGTGGAAGAAACCCCAGGGTTTCCCCCATTTCCCCCCCAAACCAGCAGGGAAAAAATGGGTTTGTGTCCCTAACTTCTCCCATTCCCACCCCGCCCCCCCAAGCCTTTGCTTCTCTACAAATAACCGTGTCCAGTGCCTTTTGAGCTTATGCACTCTCACTTAGAAGCCCCCTTGAATCCCACTGGGATTTAATCCAAGAAAACAGGCCTAGAATTGCAGCCTTAGGGTAAGGATGGACAGAAGAGTCTATGGATGATTTGCAGTATGGTTTCTAACTTTCAGTTGTTTATCAATAGCATATTGCTGCCTGAAAGACAATATACCCCCCCTTCCCTTCTCAGTCAGACCACATGCAGAAGTTTAATGGATGGGTAGTTGACTCTCGTTTCAATACTGGGATAGCATTCTCCACCGCTCCTCAGCAGCAGTCTAGTGTGGGGCTGCAGAGCAGGTGGTGTGGTGTGCACAGCTGCCCTCCAGCAGAGGGGAATGGCTCAGGAAAAATAACTGGAATTGCTGCCATTACTTTCCCCAAAGCAACTGTCGCCTGAAGCAGCTGCTTCACTCTACCTAATGATAGAGCCGGCCCTATTGGTAACAGCTGAAAGGCTGTTCCCCTGCTGAATTAGACTGTTAGCCTCACGGATCTGTAGCTTGTATAAAATGTGAAAGTTATATTCTTGTCCTCTATAACACACACAGAGAGAAATTTGTTTAATACCTTTAGGACTAACTTTTTTGGAGCTTTTTTTTTTTAAAAAAATAAAGCTTTCATAAGTGACAATCTAATTTGTCAGGTGCTGTCTTAGAACTGGGGAAGGTAAGGCAGAAAAGTCTGCTGATAGTTGACCAGAAGGAAATATTCTGTAGTTCTTAAAGGAATCTTCAATTCTTCATGGCGTGCAAAGGAACCATAGCCTTTGTGAAGTTTCCGAATGAACTCCTGTTCGTCCCTGTTGCATTCCATGATCACTCATGGGTCCCTTAGTGCTTTGTTCTTTATCTGATTTGTTACTGTGCCTAAAAAGGATAGGCCTTTTTGTTCAATGCAAACTGCTGTTGGACAATGTGACATTAAGTACATCACAGGTGTAAGTGCCATGGGTATGATGGATGGTACCATTGGTTTCACTCACAGTACTACTTGTAAGGATTAAAGGGAACACTTGATGTTTAGGTCTGTTACAAGCTGAGAGATGCTTGCCTATTCTAAACTGGTAGGTAGTACTAGCATGTAAATTTCTAATCTCCATTAGTGATGGGAGTGATCATACAGTACTTATAATAGCACATGGAAGATACATGCTTGCGTTTCACATGGGAGAAAAATCCAGTGGCTTGCACATAAACTTTTATTTTTCCACATAAAAGTTTTAAGCTCTTATATTTATACAGAAAAACTTAGCAACATATAGTCACCATCTGTGGAAAGAATTGGTAAGAAGTTGACTTGAACTGAGTGAGGGAATACTGAGAAAAGATGTTGGTGTCAAAGCTAGAAGCTTGAGCAACTTTCAGAGCTTAGTATTTCTCTACAATTACCATTTCTTGCCCCACAAGTCCATCTCCTCTTCCCACTACAAAGTTATTTATTTGTTCAAAAATATTATACATCTTAATATAATAAAAATATCTAAGTGGCTTACATAAAAACACAACAATACTCAATAACATTTCCTAGAAACAAAATAAAAACAAAACACAATTGCCTCTCCCAAATAAAACTGAAGAGTTTAGAAAACAGAGAATTAAAAATCAAGAGTCAGAACCCAATAAGAATCAGAATTTCAGTAAGGGAGGGCAGCTGATTGAGCCAGCCCTAAAGATATTCAGCAGCAAAACGCTTACTCAAATGCAATATTGTGTTGAAATTTTGGACTTTCCATTAAAGTTTTAGAAACAAAAACACATTTTCTTGTAATCAGTGCTCTGCGGGAGTTCCCAATTCTCCTTTTCAATGATCCCCAGAAGAATCAGGACAGTCTTGATGTGCGTCCACAAATCTCCAAAGATAAACAACACTAAGGGAGTAGAAACTGCTCTCCCCTCCTGAGTTGTCAAAGTCTCGCATCTTAAGGATTAAGTTGCTAATTCTGAGGCTCTTCTTGTGCTTTTCTTGCCTGGCCAGTATGTCACCAGTCTTCTTTGCTTTGCAGGCGGCTTCTGGCTCGGTATAGACCAGGAAGGAGCTGAAGGCACATTGTCCTGGGCGGGCATAGTTTTCGGAATCCTGGCCAGCCTCTGCGTCTCGCTCAATGCGATCTACACTAAAAAAGTGCTGCCTGCTGTGGATAGCAGCATCTGGCGCCTGACGTTCTATAACAACATCAATGCCTGTATCTTGTTCCTGCCGCTCATGTTGTTCTCTGGTGAGTTCCATACACTCTACTACTTTGATAAATTGGGGAGCCTCAACTTCTGGGGCATGATGACTCTGAGCGGGGTGTTCGGCTTCGCTATCGGCTATGTGACAGGACTTCAGATCAAATTTACCAGCCCGCTCACTCACAACGTCTCTGGGACCGCGAAAGCATGTGCTCAGACCGTGCTAGCTGTCGGCTATTATGAAGAAACCAAGAGCTTTCTATGGTGGACTAGTAACATGATGGTTCTCGGGGGCTCCTTTGCTTACACCTGGGTGAAAGGGCTGGAGATGAAGAAGGTGCAGGAGGAACCTATTCCCAAAGCAAACGAGAAAAATGAGACTGGTGTCTAAACTCGCCCCAGGCTGGACCTTCACTGTCTGCACTTGCAGCCTGCATGCATAGATGCAGTGGAGCTTGGCTGAGGAGAGAGCCAGGGCTTGGAGTCCGCAAGGCCGGGAAATCCTGTGGCTGCAAATATGTGGGAGGTGGAAATTGGCAGGCGGGCCAGATTCCTCCACAGATACAGTTTGCTGTGGTAATCATGGTCAGGGGGGGGGGGGGATTTTCACAATTGGTTTTCTATCACGGAGGTGACAAGGGTTGGTGGTGGGGCTGGGGAGCTCAGATAAGGGACTTGTGGTCAGTCAAGTCGCTCCTGAAAAAATGGCTGCTATCACTACTAGCTACTTGCCTTTGTGCGCCTTGCTTTTCCCTTGGTAAAAGGAAGGTGTGTGTGTTCTGTTAAAGGACCAATGGAAGAAGACTTGAAAGAAATAAGAGTAGAGGGATTCTGCCTATGTTTGTCCCAAGGGGAGTGGGCTTTCTGTGAAGGTGCATCTCTACATTGTCTTCCCGCGCAATGCAATCTGGTGTGCTTGCTGAAGGACTAACCTCTTGGTCATTAACCCCTTTTGCCCCCATGGGGCAAATCTGTACCAAGAAATACGAGGGCACCACCTTCCTATGGTGAGTGGAAATACCCCCAGAGATACCAAAGGATATGCATTTGGGTTTAGTGAGGGTTGTGGAGGATTTCGAACAGCACCATTTGTTTATCATTTCTAAGTGGAGTGTCATTGGGTCTCAGGGCTGACTCACGAGAAAGGGAGTTGGGCCTGAGGAGTTTTGAAAAGTGGTAGTCTGGCCTTCCCACAATTCCTTGAGAAATTCCAGCTCTTAACTGAGGAGCGGTCGTGCTAGGCCCGACTCTTCTCCCCAGGATCACTGATCAAAGAAAGTATTTCAGTGGCCGGCCTGACCTGCATTTAATGGGCTCTGAAGAAACTAAAATGGCAGCATGCCCACTGCTCTTCAGAGAGATAGGATTTAATGATACGTATGCACTCCTTTACTGAGTGACCCTCCCATGGGCTCCAAGAGCCCACGTCTCATTGGAATGTTTCACACATTTGCCTTGTTGCCTTTTTCTCATGTCTGTGCCCCCCCCCCCAATCTTCTATGATTTTGTATTGGGAAACAAATCTTCCACTGTGGAACTTTGATTGTTACATTTATTTAATAAAAGTATGGTTCACCATTATTACTATTTTGAGTGGCTTGACTGCTTCCTGGACAATGGTAAGGTGAATGGGATAAATAGTGAAAGGAGGCCACGGATGGCTCCAAGCAGAGGATTTCATGTAAACTAAACCCTAGGCTATTTTTCTTTTTAAAGCCTTAACTCACTTCTAGCCAACTGGTGCTAGCATATGTTATCTCAAGGATCGTGAAAGTGACCCCTTGCTGCTGGCACCAGTTTCTCCTGTGTAAATATCTTGCCAAAAATCTGCAGTGCAGGAGAGACTGTTTGCTCTTCCTGTTCAGCTCCTGTTTGAACCAGCACTGCCTCTCCTATACTGAACACACATCCTTTAAACATGCCCATATTTCATTGGATGCCAGAGAATTGATGCAAAGAGCTTCTCTCCGTGCCCAAGTGTGGTGGTGGCTGAAGTAATTGGAGGAGGGGAAATGGCTGCACTTGTTTTTGGTGGGTGGTTGGCCCTGTCTTTTTTCCTGCTCTTTTGAATGTAGCAGTCATTTTGTGCCATGCCATGCCCCCCCCCCCCCCAATTGGACTTCCTCAAAATTCCAAATGTTGGTGATCCCCGTTTAACATGTGTACCTACTAGGGCATTGAGTCCTGCCAGTGGAAGCCATGCACGAGAACTTCAGAGCCGTATGTTGATAGACCAGTGCTACACCTGAGTCAGAGCAAGGCCACTGCCACTTCTGGAAGAGTCACATGAGTCCAACTCCCTAAAATCATAGCTCAGAAAAGCTCACGACATTTTGAACTTCTAATCAAATGACGGTAGGGATTCTTGAAGTGGACATCCAGGGAAGTGAGATGTTGGAAGTTGTTGGTTGCCTACAGGCATCTGGGAGAACAGGATGCTGCACCAGTTGGGCCATTTGGCCTGATCCAACAGGCTCTTCTTATGTTCCTAAATCTTTCTTGTAGGTCTTAGAAACAACGTTCAAGAGACCTGTCATAAATTGGCAAACATTGTTCACAAGTGGGCCACCATCACTTGAGACAGCATTTTTCCACAAAAGGAATTAATGCAGATCAAATCTTTACACAAGATGTGCCTTTATACTATCCCACCCCACTTTCAAGCCTATCATTAAATAAGCATATAGCCATTATTTATTAGTTATTTACTTAAATCAACTTGCTTATATTTGCATATTGCCAAAACTCAATATAAGTTCCTTTTTGAGTGTAGGGAGAATTTACAGTATCATGGTAGACATTCATACAAGGAAAAAGCATCTTTAATATTTTTAACAGTAACACCAAAATCACCTTAAAATAAAATTTAAAAAATTCTACATGCTTCAGATTCAGCTCTTCCCTACAGTATTATGTATTTGTTCTACTTTCTAAAAGAGTGTAGTGGCAAAACTACATACCAGAGGCAAAAGCGGATGAAGTAATGAATGCAAATTTTATCTTGGAACAGTAGACACACACCTCTAGCCTCTATCCAGGCAAGCAAGAGGCATGTTCAGACTTTAAGGAAACATCCCAGTAGGGTAAAAACACTCAGGGTGTGAAACTGGGTGTGATCTGGGGGGTGTTTTGAGTGCCAAGAGGAGCACTTTTGTTCCCCATGCCTAAGGCTCCCTGGCCTAGGAGGGACCCACTGAGTAGCAGAACAGATACTTCCCTCTGTGCCCCTCTGCTTCCCTGACTTATTGGATGTTCCTTTTGCACAGGGTTGAATCCTGGCCCTTTTCCAGCACGTAATATGCATTGGGAACGGGTTCTCATTAGTGTTTTTAACCCAAGGGTGGGATTGTCACTGTCTTGGACATCTTGCAGGCAATGGAAATGTGCCCTTTTGTTACTGGCAAAGCTCAAGTCGAAGCTGTTAAAAGAGGATGATTGCAGGAAGAGGACACGCTATTATTGCTATTGCTCTTGCCAGAAGACAGAATTTATAGGAGGCCTCCGCTGAGCAAACACTCATTTATGGTGAATAATAAAGTTTCTACTGTATGTAAACCCACAGAGCCACTGAGAGCACGAAGA
Source organism: Podarcis gaigeae (assembly GCF_964106915.1). Classification (NCBI taxonomy): domain Eukaryota; kingdom Metazoa; phylum Chordata; class Lepidosauria; order Squamata; family Lacertidae; genus Podarcis; species Podarcis gaigeae. The sequence goes on along the minus strand of NC_139678.1, from coordinate 51,496,172 downwards.
AATGTGCAGCCAAGAAAGGAAGGCAGCAAGAAGGGTACAGTTGGAAGTGCAAGCAGTGTTGATCCAAGATTTAATCCTGATCAAACCCACCATGTGACAGCAGATGAGGTGGCTGCCTTCCAACCGTTCTCTGGAATTCCCTCACAGCCCCCCATTAATCATTCCCATCCTCCTGAGTCTGATCATGGCAATGCTCGCTTGTGTTGCTTGCCTGGGCTGCCTTCTCTAAATATGATGGTGTCGTTGAACAAGGCTCTTGACCAAGTGAGCAGGCAGAGTGGCAACCAGCCCAGCTCACATACTCTGGCAGGCACCGTGCACATTACGTTTGCTGTTCTGCGCATGGGATGGGTGTAGGTGCCACTGCTGCTGTGTTGCACCATTTGTCAGAGAGGGAACTAGGAGCCGCCCAGCAGACTGATGAGCAAGTGGCAGCAAGGTATTAAAGGACAGAGCCCTGTGCCCCCTAAGCTAGTCTGTGTCAGTGGGTTAGTGTTCAAGTGAGGCTCAACTGCTGGTGGGCTTCTGTGAATGGAGAGTGGGTGACAGCCTGTCCTTTGCTTCTAGTAGCAAAATGGCTTTTGGCTGGCTCTTGGTGCAGCTATGTATATCACCTGGATGTATCTCATGCATGATGTTGTGTTCCTTGACATCAGGAATAAGGCTGGCAATTTTTGGAGTGGGAGCTGGAAGAGATCCTGCACCTTTAAGAAGGATGGGACAATCTGGCGGGTGATTACCTCACTACAGCTTGTTGTGCAGCAGTTAAAGGTTCCACCCTACATTAGGAAGGGAATCCCTTTAGTTCCCATAGCTCAGACACTGCCTTGAATAGAACTCCTTTGCAATGACTCCTTGTTTTGCTGGAAGGAGGTGGTGCTACTCCCTGTTTTAAATGAGCCCGTATCACCATAGGAACAGATTACAGGTTACCAAACCAAAGGCTTAGGTAACCTATAACTCTGCTGGCAAATCACTGAAAGCCACTGGGTCCAGCCTCCAATCCTGAGGCAGGATCTTCCTTGGATTAGTTCCTGTATGGACTAGCACACATAACTCACACATGTGCCATATCATCCAGGTGTTCACTAAACTAGTTTTCCTAACTGTTTAGACTGTCACTGCTTTTACTGTTTTTAAAAGCAGCTGGATGGACAGATATCAATAGGCAATAATGTTTCTCTCCATGCTGTGAAAAACTTCACCAGCTGATTCTGCACACAGAGTTCCTGTTGAAGTCACAAGAGCAAGCCAGGCAATTTGTTTTTGCTTTTTTCCCCTTTGGTCAGTCAGCAACCCAACATAAAGTAAATGGCTCCACTTGCCTTAATTAAGCACATTAAGCTACTGGAGAAGACGAAAGCCAAACTCTTTTGAAAGACACTACAAAGTTTAAAGGCTTAAAATTGCAACCTAACAGTGTCAGCCTACACATGTATATTCAAGAAATAAGATGTGTTGATTTAAACGAGACTTATTCCTAGTGAAGTAGATATAGGATGGCAATCACAACAAACACACGTCAGACCAAAAGGAGGGTACTTTTATATTTTTGTATTCACCATTAATATTTAGTTTGAAGTAAATTTCACTGGGATCAACTCCCCAAAAAGTATACGACAGGAAGACAGCCTTGCTGTTAATGTGAAAAATGCCCTTAATATTCCAATCTAATTATAAGCAAGTTTATCTGGAAGTAAAAAAAAAATTGTTTCATTAACTTTCAAAGAATTATGCATAGATCTCAGATATAACTATTTTCTTATGCCTTTCCTAGATACTGTTCTCTCCCCCCCCCCAGCTCTGCACCCTTCCCTGTCCACATAAGGTACTGCACTGATCACAGGAGTGCTACAGGATGTTGTGATGACCTTATAACCAGCGTTTAAAGATTGCATAAATGCACGGACAGACCTGCTGCAGGCAACGAGCCAATGCTAATAGCTGGGAACATAACCTCCATGTGTCAACAGTGTGCCTTTGAAGACCAGATGCCGGAGACAAACAGCAGTTAGACTGCTTTGCTTGTGTGCCTTTCCCCAGTTTTAGACTGTACACATGCAGACAGCGTTAGGCGCGCCTGCTTTAAACACACCTCAAAACAGAAAGGAACTGAAGGGAGAAATGAATCAGCGAGGCACTTTTGTGGGTTGCCTCATTTGCGAAAAACATGCTGGTCTGTTGTTGAATCATAGAACTTTAGAGTTGGAAGGTACCCCAGGGGTCATCTAGTCCAACCCCCTGCAATGGCTAACAGGGGGCTCGAATCCACGACCCTGAGATTAAGCGTCTTATGCTCTACCGACTAAACTATCCCGTAGGATGGATATTAATTCTATGTCGGGGCACGTTTCCACACACAAAACCGGCCCGATTTTCAACCCATAGCTGTCAACCTTCCCTTTATTGCGGGAAATTCCCTTATTCCAGCGCCTTTCCCGCTGCTATCCCGGATTGTTAGATATCCCGTAGACTGTCCCCGGAGTGTGGTGGAGTCTCCTTCTTCGGAGGTCTTTAAGCAGAGGCTTGACAACCATATGTCAGGAGTGCTCTGATGGTGTTTGCTGCTTGTCAGGGGGTTGGACTCGATGGCCCTTGTGGTCTCTTCCAACTCTATGATTCTATGATTCTAGGGAACAGGTGAGGCTGCTGATACCTTATTTTCGAGGCTGCTCATCCCTTATTTTCAAATCTGAAAGTTGACAGCTATGTTTCAACCAGCGCTTCAGCTCGAAAGGCACGTAGGGTTCGGGATCTTGGAGGGGCTGCCCCACCTGCCTGCCCCGCCTGCCCTTTAGTAAGGTTCTCCCTTGTGCGGCGCGGCCTCCGCCCCCGGCAGCTACACGCCGCAGAAACGTGCCGCGCCGCATCCCTGGAACGTGTAGGGGGGGCCTGGCCATGTTATGTAGCACGGGCGACCAATGGGCTTCGCGGGGCGGAGCTTCTGCGCGCGAGCTCCGGGCGGGAGGGGCCGCGCCAAGTGTGGCGGTTGGGAGCCGGGCGGGGCACAGCGCGCCTGACAGACACGGGCGGCGGTTGTGCTTCTTCTGGCGGCTGCGTTGCTTGACGGAATGGCGACTGCTTTCCCAATGGGCCCGGGCTCTCGGACCTCGGGCGGCCGCGACGCCCGCACCACGGGCGGCTGCTCCGTGCACTGGTTCCGCCGCGGCTTGCGGCTCCACGACAACCCCGCGCTGCAGGCGGCCATCCGGGAGGGTGGCCCCGTGCGCTGCATCTACATCTTGGACCCCTGGTTCGCGGCCTCCTCGGCTGTGGGCATCAACCGCTGGCGGTGAGCGAGCGAGGGGAGGGGGAGGCATCGCGAGTGGGCGCGCGGGGCGGGGGAGTTGGGGATGGAGAATTGGCGCGAGCTGGGGCGCGAGGACGTAGGAGGGGAGGGGGAGGCTGCCTCTCACCCCCGTGTCCCGACGCGGAGGGTGTTGGCGGACGTGCCATGGGGGGTGCAAAGTTTTGAGAAACAGGAGAGCGGGCTCAAGAAAAGGTGAAGCTCCGCCCGTCAGTGGCCTAAAATACTGTGGTACCTCAGGTTAAGTACTTAATTCGTTCCGGAGGTCCGTACTTAACCTGAATCTGTTCTTAACCTGAAGCACCACTTTAGCTAATGGGGGCCCCCACTGCCGCCGCGACGCCGGAGCACGATTTCTGTTCTCATCCTGAAGCAAAGTTCTTAACCTGAAGCACTATTTCAGGGTTAGCGGAGTGTGTGACCTGAAGCGTATGTAACCTGAGGTACCACTGTAAAACGCCCCAGAGTTAGCTGGACTACAAGGCCCCCCTGCAGGTTAACTCGGTTACTGACGTGGAGCCCGTGGGAGTAATTGATAACTTAAGCCGCGCGAGAACTGCGCGGCAGGGCGCAGAGAATCGATAGGGGGCGCCGTGGGGGGGGGGTAAACCCAGTGGGGACGAGGCTTGAGCTTGGGATTTCCAGTCGCAGCGATGCCTGGGCGAAGCCTTGCGCGCGGAGTGTGTCGCTGCAGGCGGGCGCGTGAAAGACGTCAGAAAAATCGGAGGAAGGGAAGAAGGAGCAGAAAATGAGGGGAAACCAGCTTATGAAACAAAAGGAGTGTCAGCGCTGCATCTGTTTTCATGCGTCTGTTACGTGTGTGTGTTGGGGGGGGGGAGAGACGTGGGTGGCTCAGTGGTTTAGATTGGGCCTGCCAGTAGGAAGGTCGGCGGTTCGAATCCCCGCGACAGGATGAGCTCCCGTTGCTCTGTCCCTGCTCCTACCAGCCTAGCAATTCGAAAGCACGCCAGTGCGAGTAGATGTTGCAACAGAAGCGGGTTAGTCATGCTGGCCACATGACCCGGAGAGCTGTCTGTTGACAAACTTCGGCTCCCTCAGCCTGAAAGCAAGACGAGTGCTGCAACCCCCTAGTTGCCTTTGAACTTAACCATGGGGGCGGGGAGTGTTGTTGTAAAGTTGACATCACAAGTATAGTATCCAATAGGATTTTCTGGTGTTTACACTTTGGATTTCTTGCATCATGTTCTTTTCTGGATTTCAACAAGTAAATTGGAGCATCCAAAGATTCTGTTCTTTTGCCATAGAGTACAGTGGTACCTCGGGTTACATACACTTCAGGTTACAGACTCCGCTAACCCAGAAATAGTACCTCAGGTTAAGAACTTTGCTTCAGGATGAGAACAGAGATTTACGGTGGCAGCGCAGCGGCAGTGGGAGGCCCCATTAGCTAAACTGGTGCTTCAGGTTAAGAACAGTTTCAGGTTAAGAACGGACCTCCAGAACTTAACCCAAGGTACCATTGTATTCTGTTTATTTCCAAAGGTAATATGCCTTGTGTCTGTTAAGGAAGGCCACGTATGGCCTCACTGCCCAAAGACTGTAGTCAGGTTATTGGAGCATGCTTGAAAATAAGCTCACAAAAGTTACTTGCAGGTTAAAAAAAATTACTAGCCATTTTGTGGGATTGGCAGCAGGGAGCTGCATTGCTGTGTTGGGCCTGGGGAAGAGGGCTTTCCTTGTCCAGCAGCATGCTTTGTTTTTGTCCAGGACATGGATGAAGGACAAAGCGCTCTTGTCCTCTGCCAGCCCACTCACCTGCATGGAATTCAAACCACTCATCTGCATGGAATTTCTAGTTGCCTGTAGCTACTAGGCTAGTGCCTAAATATAAGGCTGTTATTGAATGAATACTATTTCACTGATGCTGCCTAAAGAGAAGCCCGCCCCATCCCGCCCCCCACAATTATAGAAACCAACTAAGGGAAGCACCTTACTTGCCCCTTCGATTGCCACTACCCTAAGGACAAGGATGTCTCTCCTCCCCACAACTGAATCATATCTGGCATCCTTTCTGACTGCCTAAATACATCAAAAGACATTTGGAGCAATATTTAAGCAACCATGGAGGCTATTAATCTTTTTATAACATATGACAGCAACAAAACAAGTTGAAACTAGGGGTGGGATTTGCCTAATTATACCCTTTAACAGAAACCCTGTCTTGTGCAAGGACTTCCCCTTGAGCTCCAGGGCACCCCCCTTCTCTCCCCCCCTCCAGCATCCTCCAAAATTGGATCAGAGGGTAAAGAGAACACCCAGGGGTGGTTGTTTCATTTGGCAGGCTGAAATGCTTGCAGGGGTGGGAAGTTTGTAATAGTACAACAATGAATCCCACCCTTGATACTTTTATTTTGCTTGTGCTTTTAAGGGAAAGCAAATATTATCATCTAAAAATGCCTTTTCACTGTACTAGCTGCTATGTTGCATGGCTTTGTTTAAATTTCTTTTAATCTTGAAAACAGGGAGCTTGTTAGGGTCGCAATACACAAAATACTTCTCTGGAATAAATGGAGCATAAACTAATTCTCTCCATACGTGGTGTAAGTTCAGTAGGCCATACCCATGTAAAATAATTTAGGCTGTTTGTAATTTGAGAGTAGTTTTGTGAGTAATTCCTATGTTACGTTTATGTCCCCCTCTGTACTTCTAACAGAATAATACACTTTGAAAACTACCACTTAGCTGTGAATATGTTCACCCTCTACAAAAATATGGAAAAAATGAGATTGCTGGAGCAGCTGTAAAAGGGAGTAAATCTGTTGTTGGCAGCTGGCATAGCTGCTGGAATGATGCTGTCATTTTAGGATAGGCTGCACCTTGTCTAATAAGACATTCTTGTTCTACTAGTTTGGAAATACCTGCAGTGTATACTTAATGTAGTTTCAACATACAGAATCCTAGGTGAAGAAGCTGGGAAAGCCCTGTTATGGCATGCTTAGTTTGGCTCAGGATTATTCTATGTTTAAGTCAGAGAAATACCTTGTGAGACTTGAGATGTAATTTGGCTACTTTAAGAAAGTTCACTTGGGGCAGAAGAATATCACTTGCAACAGATACATAGCTAACATTTTGGACATACTCTTTTACATGTACATCATTAATATAGAAAGAGGCTTAACTGTCTTCCAGAGTTTTTTACATAGTTTTTGAAGGTAAAAATTACACCCTGGCACAGTTTTTCCTCCAGATTTATTTTTTAACTAACAGCGAAAGGAACCCGAAGCCTTTGGAGTGCAGCACGAGTTCCCGCTGCGCTCCAAAGGCTTCAGGTTCCTTTTGCTGAAGCTGGGAGAGCAAGACTCTCCCGGCTTCAGCAGAGAGAGAGAGCTGCGCAGCGCCCCTTCAGCGAAGCGGGAGGAGAAATGGAAGGGGCTCCGTTTCTCCTGCCGCTTTGCTGAAAGGGCGCTGAGCAGAGAGTGGGAGAATTTTTTTTTCTTGTTCTCCCCCTCTAAAACAAGGTGCGTCCTATGGTCGGGGGCGTCCTATGGAGCGAAAAATACAGTATATACTGTGCGGCAAAATAAATTTTAAAACTCTCTAAGAAGATTAAATAATATAAAATAATCATAGGAAAATACCCATAAACTTAAAAACAAGTATACATAATAAAATATAGCTAAAATCAAGTCACAATAAATGTATATAATAAAAATACATGTTTTCATTTGATTGCGTGAGCAGAACTTTAGCAGCCATTAAGAAAGGTGCAATGAATGGGCCTTCCTAATATTAAAAGTTCCAGAGAGTAGGTTCTTCACACTAAAGGATAGATTCCTCAAATGGCAAAATGAGTATTATGTGGTACTGTACTTATAAAAGCACTAGTTCCGTAGATTAAAATGGTCAAGCGATTGGGCAAGGTGATCCTTCAAGTAAACTGATCCCAGGTTTTTGATGACTTTACAACCTAACACCTTGAATTTGGCCCAGTAACAAATGGGAAGCTAGTGCAGGTCTCACTCCTGTTAGCAATTTGGTTCAGCATTTTGTGCTAACTGCAGGTTTTGGACGAACCAGAGGGGAAGCCAGTGCCTGGACTATTGTAGTAAAACTGTCTTTATCCGGGAAGGACTGTGGCTTATGTATGAGTCGAAGCTGATAAAAGGTGCTCCTAGTTACTGGGGCCACCTCCAATGACAAAGCTGGATTCATAAGCCATCCCAAAATGCATACTTGCTCCGTCAGGTGGATGTAAACTGACCAATTTCTTGGATGCAGGAACCATTCCTAGTCTTGTCAGGATTCAAGCTCAGTTAATTTCCTTCATTCCTCTCACCACTCTATCCAGGCATTGTGTTATCCAGAGCCCTCATGGCCTCTTCTGATTCACATGATACAACGAAATAGTGTGTAATCAGCATACTAATGCCCCAAATTTCCTGGTGTCTGTTCCCAACATTGGGGATAAAATAATGCCCTGCGGCACCCCCATAGCATAACTGCCAGAGGGTCAGAAAGCACTCTCCCAATGCTACTCACTGAATTGTGCCACATAGGAAAGACTGGAGCCACGGCAACACAGTTCCCCCAATTCCTATCCCATTAAGCCAGGCCAAGGGGATACCATGGTTGACGATAAGCAGGAGTAAGGTTGTAATCCCCTTGTCCCACTGTCAACACTGGCCATCCTTCAATGCAACCAAGGGCAGCTTTGTCCCATGGCCAGGTCTGAGCCCAGATTGGAATAGGTGTAGATTTCATCCAAGAATGCCTGCAGTTGCCTTGCCATAACTATCTCTACTTTCCAGAATGGAGAATATTTGTAGTTGATCCAAAACATCAGCTTCAAGGAGTGGCCATACCACCACCTTTTCCAATGTGTATGCAACAACTGGTTACACAGTTAATTCTTACTCGTCATTCAGATGCAGTCATGCTAGCTTGGGACAGGGAACAAGAAGACGTATGGTCTGGTGTAGCCCTGCAAGCAGCTTGTCAACACCATGATTATTTTTTATTTATTGAATGTGTATACTGCCTTTCATCCAAAGATCATAGGGCAGTTCACACAAGAAATACAAAATGAGAACATAAAATACACAATAAAACAAAATCAAACCAATAATCCGCCTATAAACACGATGCCCTGTGAGGAGACACTCTGTCCTAACTAGCACTGTCATTTTTAGAGGCAGCCCCACAAAATCTAGCTCTTGCCAAGATAATCTGCAGTTTATTTTTATCCTCAAAGTGCACACCCAGTTGATCACAACAAGGTCCTTAAGACTGGTATTGGTTTGGGGACATTTTACTACTCTAATAGCCATTGGAATGTAGGTTGATAGAAAATAATATTTTGGTTAAGATTTTTATAGGCCTGGGTTAATGTTAATAGCTTTATCAATGCTTCAAGCAGCAATCATGTGGATCTGACTGACCTTGCTTCTGCAAGTCTGTGAGGCAGAAAATCAATTAAGCATAATATACAGTTAAAACACCTTGCCAGGATCTTGCTTTTGGCATAATGTTATGTATTCTAGCATTTACAAGACCAGCTACCACCTGGGCTGCTGCCTTCTACTTTATTTAAATGTTTTACAATTTTATTTTAAGCTAAGAGGTGCATCTTTCAACCTTTTAATTGCATGTGTTTACCTAGGATTAAAGTCTGCTGAATTTCTTCTATGTCTTTTAGCCCTATGTGCATGTACACACCATTGTTTTCTTCTATGATCTGATTGTTTTACGGAGAAAAGCCTAAATTAATAGTGGTAGTTTGACTTTTCCACTCAAATGCAAACAAGGAAGATATGTGATGTGATTCTGAAATTCAATGCTTGTGTATAGAGTTAGAACATGCATTCTAGCAACGAGTCTTGCATTTCTACATTTTGTAATGTAAAATGTCAAAAATTAAACTGTTTATATTCTCTGTTTTGTTTTTAAGTGGAAAAATTCACCTCTACAGTGATAGATGTATGCAAAAGTGGCAGTTCGTGTGTGTGTGTGTGTGTGTGTGTGTGTACATTCCTGATTTGGGTATGAAAGGATTGATAGCAAATTGTCACATGGATCATTTCTTAGATGTAGCAATGGGAAAGAAGAATTTATTTGGAAGACAAATCAACTAACAAAATTAAATGAATGGAAATGAAAAGTATGATTTGTATGAAAAGTATGATTTGTGCACATATTTGTGCAGAATCTGTGTTATGTGAGAGGATTTACTCTAGTGCAATTAAATGTCTCTTTTCTCTTCACACACCTCTACAATCCTTATATATCCTTCAGAGGGTGCCCAAAGGTAGCTTTGCCTAGCTTGGTTCCAACCTAGTATCCTGGCTCAAAGGCAAAAATGTAGAGGAAGAGTTCATCAAGGATGATGGAAGAGCTCATGCAATTGAATTATTCTCTAGCATAAACATAAACTTCTGATTCCACAACCTGGTATTTCTGAATGGTATTTCTGCCATACATTTTTTTCTTCTTAAGGAGAAGAAAATATAAAATGTAAGTGTTGGCAAGGGACTGCCAAGCACAAGATAAGGAGCTGAATTCTTTGCTTTGGAGTTTGAGGACCCTTAACTACTTCACCCAACAGCTGCTGATGCCATCTTATTTCTTCTTCTCCATAGGTTTTTACTCCAGTCCCTGGAAGATTTGGATAACAGTTTACGAAAACTCAACTCACGCTTGTTTGTAGTAAGAGGGCAGCCTACTGATGTTTTCCCAAGACTCTTTAAGGTAAGAAAATTTCTCTGTGTAAAAAGCTTTTAAAGCAGGCTTACTCAAACTCGGCCCTCCAGATGTTTTTGGCCTACAACTCCCATGATCCCTAGCTAGCAGGACCAGTGGTCAGGGATGATGGGAATTGTATTCTCAAAACATCTGGAGGGCCAAGTTTGAGGAAGCCTATTTTAAAGGAAAGTGAATTTTCCTGTAAATTAGGTTTGTATTAAATGGAGCACTAAGGTGAGTGTTATGTCGACACATGGATTTCTCCTTGTGTGACAGAATGTTCTCCTACACACTCCCTAAATCAGTTCTGAGGGTACCACCAACTCTCCAGAGCAAAACTGGGGTGTGGGGGGGGGAATCTGCTTGCACTACTGTTAATCCAGGAGCTACCTCAAAAAGTTGAATACCACCCTAAAATCCCATGCCTCATTCAGCTGCTTCTGACTAACGTTGATATTTACATTGATTGTAGCCAGACAAAAACATTTAAGGAGGGTTGAAATCAGGGCTTATGAGGGGTGTGCCCTAGGGAGAGCCTTGGGGGCCAGATAGAAGGGCCTGGAGGGCCACTTTGGCCCCTGGATGATGTATAAATGTTTGGAAGTGATGGGAGAGCATGCAGCTGCTGTGCCTTCCATTCCTCCACTGATCACATCTCTGCTGCCTATTTTAGCAAGCAGGGTTCTAGTTTTGCCACATAAGAAACTAGACAGGGTGGGGGAACGGCACAACATCTGCATCTTTTGCTTTCTCAGTACTTTTCAAGTTGTCAGTTGGAAATCTGCATCAAAACTACAACTATTTCTACCCTGATTGTGGCTGCTTAACCTAGTTCATTGATATCTTAACATCTTATCCTTAAGGGCTTATTCAAGGAAATGAAGTAACTTTTTTGAGGGCTTATGCCATTTCTGTGGTTGTAAATTTTATGTGGAGCAGAAAGTATCCATCTTTTATCTACTGGTCATGCTGAAATTCAGTGTAGTGTACCATTCTGTTCTTAAGTTGTATATGTATATAGCGGCATAGCATGATGAATGGGAAAGATCATGCAGAATTTTGCGTGAAGAATAGAGAAACCTTGCTTTTTTCAAGTTGAGGATTTACATGATAACTTTTATCTCAAATGGTTGTGTAAAGCAAATACGTGTTGGACTCAATTCCAAATAGTCTGTGCACCTGTTTGCCAAAGTTTCCACCTTATGCTTTTATCTTGATTGTACCTAGATCTTGATTTGTGTGAAGCAGAGTTTTCTGCATCATACACACTTCCCTTTGTCATATTTTTAGGATGCTTGCTGTGGCAACCAATTACATCTAACACATTTTGTCAGAGAAAATAGGCCATGTTTTTGAAGAGCAAGATGCTGCAAAAAGCTGTAGCTAAAGTTCTAAAGATGCTTGAATTCTTTATATTGTCCTTTCCAGTGCATTGACCATTCAGCTTACGATTTATTCATGATCTATCTAGTAACATTCAACTTTCATGTTTAAAAAACTGATCTTATGAATAGACTGAAGGGGCTGCACCACACTCTGGGTAGAAATTCTTGTACTTCTGTCTGTTCTGGGATGTTTGCTGGGTGCTTCACTCCAGCTCACACTTTCCCTTAAAAGGAGGGAAGAAAGGGAACAGAAGTCTTGTTACACTAGCGTAACTACACATGCAGAGCATTAGATGCAACACAGGCTTCTCAATAACTTAATCCGTCCAGCTGGGGACCTACAATATCAGAATGGGGGCTCTTGTAGCCTCTTGATCCTTCTTTTATCTCTAAATTGTAGTGTGGCCACTGTAATTAGATGTAAAATTTTACATATCTTGTAGGCAATTTTTTTTTCAAAATGATGGTGACTTTAATTTGGCTGAATAGAATGGGGGTTGCCAACCCAGCACATGCAAACACTTTCATTGGTCCCCCTGGCAGGTTCCTCAGGCTCTGAGTTTTCATTTTAAAAATAAGTCAGTCTCTGGCTCTCCTAGAAAGAAAGGCATGGGGCATGTGAAATGAAAGTGAGTGTGATGTGGCTACCTTGCATATTTTTCCTGGTACTGAGGGGTACTCCCTGTTGTTGTTAGACAGCACCACCACCAGCGTGTATCTGTGTGTATATATAATCAGTATTGTGTGATTTCCACAATCAGTACATAGCTGACTTCCTATGGTAAGCATAAGGTTGTCAGGGGTGGTTATCTCTCAAATTTTGTGTTATGCCACACTTTCCATGGAAGCCATTTTGTGACTGGCACCCCAGCACTCTCCCAAAATTTGGTATATGAAAATTTTAAAACGTGAGATCCTCAATTTCTTGTTAGATTCTGTGAAGCTGTCATTATATCCTCTGACTAGTTTTTTTGGCCTGAAACCTGTTCTCCTTTTCACTGGTGGAATCTTCTGCATGCGAAGCATAGGCTTTCCCTTGTGGTGTTTTCTATGGTTGATGTAAGGTCCTATATTGTGTTACTAGATTGGTCATAGATGGCGTTCAATATGCAAGCACAGTTGTACCTTGGTTATCGAACGGAATCCGTTCCAGAAGTCCATTCAACTTCCGAAAACATTCGACAACCAAGGCGCGGCTTCTGATTGGCTGCAGGAGCTTCCTGCACTCAAGCTGAAGCCGCAGAAGCCACGTCGGACGTTCAGCTTCCAAAGAACACTCACTTCCGGGTTTGCGGCATTCGGGAGCCAAAACGTTTGAGTCTCAAGGTGTTCGGGAGCCAAGGTACGACTGTACTGTGGTTTCACAATTTGATACATAATACATATTGTTAACATGAACATGCAACTGGGAGCTGCAACCATGTTGCAGTGTTTCATTATCCCATAAAGGGAGTGTTCTGGTTCAGGTGTCTAGTTATCCTAGAACAGGTGGCTTATAGTGCTGTTTGGGATACACAGAGGCAGACTGGAATTATTTAAATAACGATTTGAACTGGCAAGAAAAAGGTCAATTTAATCAAGTTTCTCGTTACTATGATTGTAATTAAACAATGTTGTGTGTCCTGACATTTATATATACATATATTTATATATATACAGAGAGGCGCACAAACACACATTCACACACCAAAAAGTCAGCAGCAAACCAAAGAGTTCCTATTTTTGATATTCAGTGAGGATAGCAAGGGAAGTGACCTGAGACACTAAGAAACTACTCTTAAAAAGCAAAGTTTTTTAATGCATTGTGAGAACAGTTGTTGTTAGTGGATTATCTTTTGTTTGTATGTGTTAATGCTTATTGTTTAAAATGGGATCCTTTCCCTAATTCTGTCTTTGGATTTCAGCCTACCTTTAAAGTGTTAGTTCTCAGACTTCTATGGTAAGCTAAGAGTGGCATTTCATATTTGTAGTGGGGTAATATTGTGTGGTTTCTTGCAGGAATGGGGAGTGACACGTCTTACCTTTGAATATGACTCTGAGCCCTTTGGAAAAGAGAGAGATGCAGCTATAGTGAAGCTGGCTAAAGAAGCTGGAGTATCAGTGATAATGGAGAACTCGCATACCCTTTATGATCTGGACAGGTAAGATATAGATCTGCTTAAGGAGATGCTAAGGTATTATGATATCTGAGGAAAAATAAAACACATGAGGTGGGAGAGAATATTTAGGGTTTCTTAACTGATCAGAGTTTCAATTCATCCTATTGTGGTACTCAGGGGCGCCGACTTATAAAAAATATTGGGGGGGCCCATACCGGGGTCCTGCCCCGGGACGTTTTCTAAATTTTAGATGAAAATTAGTGAGTTTTAAAGTTTTTTTAAAGTATTTTAGAGTCATATGATCAACATTAGAACCCCGAAAACTCGACTCTCTATAACTCCACACTCCGGGAAACTCGACAAGCCTGAAACACTTTTTGGCTTTGAAAAAAGAAACAAAACATAAACACGCACGGTATTTTCGTAAAAAGCTAATTTAATTTGCAGTAACAATTATGCTTATAGACTATTACAGAGCAGTGAATATATAGCTCTGAAAAGACTGAAATGATATTTAAATAAATCCTAAACTATCATTAAAAGAATAAAACATAAAATATTGCTGTCGCACAGTAATAGCACTTTGATTAATAAGTGAAATAGCTAATTTAAGCTTACTTTGAATAAGGCTGAGGGTTCATTAAATAAAAATAATATCTCAAAGTTAATGCTTTAATACAGTTAATAAAGTTAATACAGTATGCCTAATACTGTATGTAAATACTGTAATCCTGTATGTATATAACGGGCTTTAATTGGGTCTTACACCCAAAAAATATTTAAGTATTTGAAAATAACTAATACAGTACTATAGTAATATAGAAATACAGTACTAAACTAGTACTAATATTTCGAAACTGAAAATTTAACATTCTGTATGTATTTAATTCTCTATTTTATAAAGATTTTTAATATCTGACAGTGAGTTTGGAGTAGCCCAATGCAAAAATCCTGAGGATCCATGTGGATCCGTGCTTTGTAACCACGTTTTTGCACCACTGTGACCCTAGGCAACAGTGGGTGCGTGATTTTTTTGGTGCAAGATGTAGCCATGAACATGCTATGTGATCTGATGGTGAATTTGGGGTGACCCAATGCAAAAATCCTGAGGATCCATGTGGATCCGTGCTTTGTAACCACGTTTTTGCACCACTGTGACCCTAGGCAACAGTGGGTGCGTGATTTTTTTGGTGCAAGATGTAGCCATGAACATGCTATGTGATCTGATGGTGAATTTGGAGTGACCCAATGCAAAAATCCTGAGGATCCATGTGGATCCGTGCTTTGTCACTACGTTTTAAATGGGGAGGGAAGGAAAAACACAGAAGGGACAAGAAGCACAAGAGGGGTGTGCGGAGAAGCAGCTGGCTAAGAATGCAAGGGAGGAGTTTAAGGGGGTGGGGGGGAGGAAAGGAAGGCAAAAGTCCCCCCCCCCAAGCCAGCCCTCTCTCTCTCTCTCCCACCTGCGAGTCCCTAGAGCACGGAGAGGAGGTGGTGGTGGGCTGGAGCCTGCACGCAGTGTGACTAGGAAAGAATTAGAAGGAAGGACTCGATCCTTTCCTTAACCCTCTGCTTGCCAAGAGGGCAGGGGATTCCCTGCTCTTTGTTGAGTTTGACAAACGCAGCAACAGAAGCGGGTGGGCAGTAAGACCCTGAGGCAGAATGCAGGAAAGCAGCAGCTTCTGCCTTCCCTCGCCTGACCGCCCGATCTTATTTTTGCCTTATTTTTGCCTATTTTTGCCCCTGCGCTCCGGCTCCAGGGACCACACATTCGCTCAATAACACGCACAGACATTTCCCCTTACTTTTTAGGAGAAAAAATCTGCGTGTTATAGAGCGAAATTTACGGTAATAATTTTCTTAAATTATTGGGGGGGCGGAGCCCCCCAAACGAATTTTTGAGGGGGCTCGGGCCCCCTCAGGCCCCTATGGAGTCGGTACTACTATAGGATTAAAAGATCTCAAGTTGCATACCGAATTCCATCTTTCGGTGTGGGAATTGGGAAAAGAAGCAGCTGATCCAGAGTTTATAAATTATGAGCTAATTATATTGCTACTACTGCAAAGTGCTATGGAATAAGATCATTATTGCTGCAGGTTTGCAATCTACTGAAGACAAAACATTAGGGAACAGATTCAGCTAACAAGTCCCACTAGCAGAAGCGAGGGCTTATGCTAGCACAACAGGGCTTTCCTCCCCTTGCCTCCCCACAATTGGTGGTGGTGGGGTTTCCAGAGGAACCCATAGAACAGTACATGGAGGGGATTGTTCCACCTGGCAAGCTGAAATGCTTTCAGTGATGGAATGATTGCCATAGCACAACTTGGAATTCTTCCCTAAGGAAGGAGCTGAAGGAGACTGGGAGAAGATGCATGGGATATGTATGCATTCTGTCGCAGGGACAATAGGACAAAGAGACTGTGAAACTGGTTGTATGAGACTGTTCAGTCCTTCATTCACTATTGCTCTCTGTTCTTAAACGAAACATGATTCATTCTCTCACACACCTGTATTCTCGTGGCAAGGCAGCAGCACTTAACATAAATATTGTGGTCACAGTTGTACAGGTTTGTATATAGGTGTTAAGCTGCATTGTATTGTTTAAGTGTGCAAATATGTTAAGTTAGTAATTGCAAATTTAAATTAAAACAGAAGTATCTTTGGTGTGGCACATCCTGTCTTATTATGATGGTTACTTAAATCCTGACATGCCCTTTACCCAGTCAGGTTCTGTTTTGTCAATGTCTTTCAGAGTCTGTCCAGCTTTGTAATTCTTGAGAGGGGAAGCTGTTCATTCTGCAGATGGAATTTTATGCAGTGCTTGCCCATTAATCATTATGCACAATCTACATGTGGAATTCCATGCCCTGTTCTTCCAACTGTTCCAGCCGTGCAAACATTGCAGCTTACCAAAAGGGACCCCCCCCCCTTCTCTCATGTGCTATTGTGGAGGTTGTTCTAGCTCCCCAATTGGGGATAGGGAGAGGAGTGGGGAAAGCCCTGTTGCATGAGTGGAAGTCCATTTACAAGACCTCTGATAGGGCTGGTTTTATTTAAAGGTTTTGTACATGTTGCAGAAAATGCTTTTTTCTGGCCCTGCCTGTACACTGCTACCATTTCTGAGCATTTTAATTTTTAAAATTCTTTAGAAATTTTATATTCTCCTTTGTGTCATGCCTGTACTTATCTACTTACTGTATTTTTAAGTGCAAAACAGCAGCAGAGCTCTACCATATTGGTGCCTTGACATTAGGTGTCTTTTAGAGGCTATGTTGGAGGCCCATCTCTAGCCACTGTATTTTAAAAGGAAGCCGCATGTGTTTCTCAGGAAGCCACATTTGCTCTCTCCTCCTTCACAACCCCTCTCCCAGCTTAGAAGCATGCTAGGCATATTGCTACTTGGGATCTATATAGTCAGAGCACTCCCCTCCCCACAGTCTTGTGGCTGATGGACTGCCTGGTATTAGAAAAATCTGAAAAGCAGGGGCAGTAGCTAATTACCATATTAGCAAATGTGCTAGTTTTCCTGGTTTTATGTTATTTCATTCAGAGTGGCTGGGTTTGGATATAATGATAAGCTGGCTTTTATTATAAAGGAAATGGGACTAGGCAAGCCTTGGGCTTGCATTTCCTTTCAACCACACCAGAGTGGTAGTGTTGGAAGGGACATGTTAAGACCAAAGCTCACCAAGATTCTTTCCAATGCTGAAAAATTATGGTTATTGTTATGCCCCTCCCCCAACACTTGGTATTTTCCCTTCCCATCCAGCATTAGTTCAGTGTTATGTTTCAGGCAGTAAACATTTTACATCAACTCAGTGTTAGGTAATTTCAGTTCAGTTTTTTAGGAATTAAATTTTAGTGTGGATATGTGTGTATTTGCAGTATTGTTATTAGACTTTAAATATAAGTATGCTATATGCTTATGCTGTGTGTGAATTGGACAGTGGCTTGAACTGTTTTGTAGCTTGAATTGTTTGTGGAGAAAGTAGCCAAAATAATTCCGCAATCACAGGATGTTTACATTTTTAAAGTATTTAAACTGCTTCCTAGTTTACTGCTGTTAGGAAGAGCCTCTTTCCTTTAGAATCTAGACATTTTATTCTTGGTAGACTGAAGGGTCTGAAGTATAGGGCTGACTGAGATGCCCTCAGCAAATTCTGCAACCTGGTGTATTACTCAGAATTGTAATGTCTAGTCGTTACTAAACATTCAGATACAATCAGGGAACTTCCTGTAATTAATGAGGATGAGTGAGCTTATTTCATCTGTTGCTGAGAAGCTGCTTAAAATGCTTATAAAAGAGCGTAAAAATATAATTTTCCCCACTATTTAAATGCAGAATTTCTATTGATGGGGAAATAATTGCTTATAAGGGCAGAAAGCTAATGGTGGAGGAAGAACATTTATATGAACTACAGAGTTTGACCATTTCGGAAAGGGGGAAATCATATGTTGTTGTATGGCCCTCACTTTCTGTCTTTTAATGCTAAAAAGGTCAATTTTTCCTAACTATTTCTTCTCTAAAGAACACATTTAATTTTAGAGCTCTATTTCAATTTAAAACTTATTTGCTGTTCTTGACTCATTCATCCTCACACAGCATGTGAAAATAAGACATTCACATCTCTATAGTTAAGCTGGGGGAACTTGAGCTGGAGAGTTATGCCCAAGTTCTGCTATTGAGCATGGCTGAGCCAGGGGGGTTGATCTTCTGTGTTCCTCCTGACAGCTGGACTATGCTGACTCAGTATTTGATCCTCTTGCACTGACCCAGTCAATTTTTGGAGCCCTCACACTTACTCTTCACTCTTGGCTTTCTAGTTCACACAGTTTCATTTGCACAGTTCCTTTTGCTTCAATACGTAAGAGGGGATTAGTTTGTTGCTTGGATTCAATAGGTAGAGATATCGTAAGGCAAGGAGCTGCCTTCCGTTTTGCGGCTGTTGTGCATTGTTGGGAAGCTAGGTCACGGAGCCATGCATGTGAGTGTAGCTCTGTAAAAGCCTGGATGGCGTGGAGCTCCTCCCCTTTACACGTGCAGATGCCAGGGGAAAGGCAGGTACATGGCTTATGCTGAAACATTAGACTGAAAGCCCAACCCTTTTGCGTAAGTTGTTGACTGGGAGGACGTGGCTGCTGCTCTTGTAACTCCTAGTACAGAAGCTGAGCAGGAAGCTGCTTTGGCTTTATATAAGCTAGCAACTTGGCTCTCTCACTGCCTCTTTAACTCTTCGCATTCTGGCTTTTGAGAGTCTTTAGTTATCTCTGTTCTGGAGGCTTTGTTTCACCAGAGAAAAGATCTGTTGCTTCAGGATCTTCTTAGCTAGGTGTTAACCTCTTTAATACAGAGGGTTCCCTTTTAGAATTGTACAGTATAAAGCAACTAAATGAATGCAGATCGCTTCTGTGTTCAAGCATAGGCTGAATCATTGGTGGGTGCCTGGATCAGAGACTGTCTGAACAGCATGCTCTGTGTGTTGTATGACTTTCAGGAAAGCATTCTGTTTTTCTGGGAAACTTAAAGCATCTTCATCTGCATTTCACACCCTGCAGAGGCATTTTGGGTTCATCTTTAAGTTACATTGGTGGCATGACTGACACTGAGAGCATAAACAGTGTGGACTCCTAAACCACATATGAAATAATTATTTTAGTGGTGGAGATCTCTGCACAGTGTTTAGGCCAGGGGTCTGCAACCTTTAAGACAAAAAGAGCCGCTTGGACCCATTTCCGAAGAAGAAAAAAAACTGGGAGCCGCAAAACCATTGCGACATTTAAAACAAATATATCTCCAGAGCCGCGATCTGACAGCGGGCGGGAAGGTGACGTCGGGACAGTGCGTGACTAACGCACGCACCGCCCCCATGCGACATCACAGCCAGTACAGCGCCCGTCACAGTGGGGAGTGTCAGGGCGCACAATGCGCCTCCTCCCCTCGCTAGTATCCGCCCCGGAGCCGCGGCAAAGGTGTAAAAGAGCCACATGCGGCTCCGGAGCCGCGGGTTGCAGACCCCTGGTTTAGGCATTCTTAACCACATCAGTAAATTTCTTTTTAAGGCAGTTTTTCAGCTGTGATTGAAACTACCTAAGCACGAAACTTTCACAAAAAATAAGTTCTTGACAACAACCAAACCACAAGTTTGTGTTTCTCAGCCTCAGTTGGAACTAGAAAAGTGTCACCAGTATGCTGATGACACTTGACTCTGATTCTCTTAAACAGCTGAACTAGGAATGGCCGTGCAAGGCCTGGATTCGTGTCTGGACATGCAAGTGGACTGAATGGGGCCAGTAAGCTGAAGCTGAATCCTAATAAGACATACATACCGTATGCAAGTGATTTCAGTGTCTGGGAGATAGGTCAATTACCTGGCAGGATTGTGCTCACTTTGAAGAAGCAGGTTCATAGTCAGGGGATATTCCTGGATCCATCATCATCACTTGAAACCCAGGTGTCCTCAGTGACCAACTTTGCCTTGTTAAATAAATGCAACTGTTCTAGGGGCAGAATAACTTGACCAAAGTCAGTCTTGTGTTGGTAACCTCAAGCCTTGATTACTGTCTGGGTCTGCATTCCGGCTTGGTCGAGAAGTTGCAGTTGGTGCAGAGACACCTAGCCTGTTAACTGGAGTGACCTATTGGCAATACAATAGCATCTGTGCACTGGGATCTGCACTGCCTGCCAATATGTTACTGGAACAGATTCAATGATTTAGTTTTCTTTTTAAAATCCTTTTAACAACTTTTGACCAAGATACCTGAGAAGTCTTCTTACCCCTTGAATACTGGTGCAGTCATCAGGGGACTGCTTCTTGTAGGGTTGCACATTCCCAAGGTCTGTTTTCTGGTGACATGGAGCAGGGTTTTTAGTGTAGCAGCCCCATGGTTGGGTATTGAGCTGCTGCTGACCCTTCTGGGATTTTGGCACCTGTTAAGGCATTTTTTATTCCACCAGACCTGCCCAGAAGGATAATTCTAGTCTGCCAACTGTTAATTTAGGAACAGTATGATTTTATGGGACGCAGGTGGCGCTGTGGGGGACGCAGGTGGCGCTGTGGGTTAAAGCCTCAGCGCCTAGGACTTGCCGATCGAAAGGTCGGCGGTTCGAATCCCTGCGGCGGGGTGCGCTCCCGCTGCTCGGTCCCAGCGCCTGCCAACCTAGCAGTTCGAAAGCACCTCCGGGTGCAAGTAGATAAATAGGGACCGCTTACCAGCGGGAAGGTAAACGGCGTTGCCGTGTGCGGCTCTGGCTCGCCAGAGCAGCGATGTCACGCTGGCCACGTGACCCGGAAGTGTCTTCGGACAGCGCTGGCCCCTGGCCTCTTGAGTGAGATGGGCGCACAATCCCAGAGTCTGTCAAGACTGGCCCGTACGGGCAGGGGTACCTTTACCTTTACCTTTTATGATTTTATAGATTATTATTAATGTATTTATTTTGGTCTGGTACATTGCTCTTGTAGTGGGGTGGGGCTTCCAGGCCATAGATGTCATGAAGAAGAGTACTGAGGAATACTTAGAATCATAGAATTATAGAGTTACAAAGTACCCCGAGGGTCATCTAGTCCACCTCTCTGCAATGCAGGATTCTCAACTAAAGCAATCATGATAGATTGCCATCCAACCTCTGCTTAAAAACCTCCAGTGAAGGAGAGCCCCAATCTCCGGAGTTCGTTCCGCTGTCAAACAGCTATTACTGTCAAAAAGTTCTTCTGAATGTTTAGTTGGAATCTTCTTTCTTGTAACTTGAACCCATTGGCTTGTGTTCTATCTTCCAGAGCAGGAGAAAACAAGCTTACTCCCTCTTCAATGTGACTATCCTTTAGATATGGGAAGATGGCTCTCATATCTCCTCTCAGTCTTCTCTTATCCCAGCTAAACATACCCAGCTTCCTCAACCGTTCCCAATAAAGCTTGGTTTCCAGACCCTTCAGCTTCTTGGTCGCCCCCCTCTGCACACATTCCAACTTGTCAGTACCCTTCTTAGATTCTGGTGCCCAGAAGTGGACACAGTACTCCGGGAGTGGCCTGACCAAGGTCAAATGGAGTGATATTATTACTTCCCTGGACACTAGACTTCTATTGCTGCAACCTAGAATAGCATTAGCTTTTTTTTTGCTGCTGCATCACACTGTTGACTCATGTTAAGCTTATGGTCTACTAAGACCCCTAGATCCTTTTCACATGTTCCCCATCTTATATTTGTGCAGCTAGTTCTGCCTGCCTAAGTGTAGAACCTTACATTTGCCCCTATTGAAATTCATTTTGTTAGTTTTGGCCCAGTTCTCCAATCTCTTAAGGCCATCCTAATTCTGTCTTCTGTGGCATTAGCTACTTGTTAGTGGCTAAAGTTGGAAATGTGAGAGAATAGGATTGCAGTGTCTGTTTTGTGAGTTTTGGCCCTCCCACAAAATATCTGAAGGAGTGACTGATCCTAAATATATTGAGGGAAATGCTACTTCCCTACACAACTTACGGCAGCAAAAGTTTTTAAACTACTTTCTCCAATCTGCAGGATAATTGAATTGAATGGGCATAAACCTCCTCTGACGTACAAGCGTTTCCAAGCCATCATTAGTCGCATGGACCTGCCCAAGAAGCCAGTTGTCACAGTTACAAATCAACAGATGGAGATATGCAGGACTGAGATCCAAGAAAATCACGACGAAACTTATGGCGTTCCATCCCTGGAGGAGCTGGGTACGTTACAAAACTGCAGGACAGCTTGGAACAGATGGACTGTAGTACTCTTCTTGCCTGGCCTGCTCTGGTTCTGTCTTTAGAAACAAATTTGAGATTATCAGTGCACCTTGGGAAAATCAGTGGATTAGCTGTGGATATTATGGGTACTATACCTTGTGTTGGGTCATTGTGATTATTTTTTACTGTAAGAAATTACTAATTACAGGCTGGTAATTGAAATAATTTATATATTGAAAATTGTGTGTCTAGAAAATAGAACATAGTCTTTCTTCTGTCCATGCTTTGTACCTTGGTTCCATACTAGTCCCCTAATATTGTTCCTAACCCAACTATGTCAGTCATTTCTTTATGAAATCAGAAATCAGATTGTTAATCTTTAACACACTAGATTGGACTGAAAATTTTGTTGCTAAGCAGGTTGTTTAACTTTAGAAATGAGCAAGTGGAAACAACTCCATTATATCAGCTCTCTGGAAGTGCTCCAAGCTACATGGCTGTTGTTTTATTGAATTTTCTACACACTCTCTCTCTTCCCACCCCCTCTATTTCAGTTTGAGGGTTGGTTTTCAAGGGTTATAATCAATAGTTTTGCAGAAAAATAAGTACTTATGTTTTCCTAGGTTTTATAGCATATGCTGCAGGGGTGTGTACCTTATGAAAACCTTTATTCAAAGGTGCCCTCTGCTGGTTGTCAGTGGTCATTTCATGCTGTATAGTGCAGAACACATTTAGTTAATACACTGCACAAGATTGAATTAAAGCCATTTCTGTTGACTGAGTTCTATATTAACACCCTCTTCCATTCTCTTTCAGGCTTCCCCACTGAGGGTCTTGCTCCAGCTGTTTGGCAAGGAGGAGAGACTGAAGCATTAACTCGTCTGGATAAGCACCTGGAAAGAAAGGTAACCCTATAATCTGTATTGCAAAATAATGCATCAGGGAAGGAAGGGTACCCTTTGCTGTGCTATTACCAGTGTATTAGGTGAATCTAGAAAAACCAATCTCTTTGCTGCTCTGGTGTCTGAGACGTGTTGCAAGCCAAAGGTTGTCTCTTTTCTAATGCTTTCACCCTGCTGAAACTAATAATGAAATACCAAATCATTTCATACTTTCTTGCCTTAATCTAGATCTTACATGTTCTTTTCTTACTCTTGTAAATGCATACACATTTTATATCCCAGTATTGTTGTCTGGTGTGCACCAATGAACTGTGATTGAAATAAAGTCAAGTTTGTGTACAGTCCACTTACATTTTCCTTTTTTTAATATTAGCCTATTATATACTTCAGTTTCTGACACACTGGTGTGGTGTCTGGTATATTGACCTATATCCCTTGCTTTCTTTGGTAGTGATTAATTGTACTGGAAGAAAGCCAGCCTTAATGGGCACTCTTAGTGGTGAATTCCCTTAACTAGTAACAGTCAGAGTTTGAAAGTTAGGGAAATAAAGTGTGGTACACATGACACTGGCAAGTCATGACAAGATGTGCCTCCCTGTTCTCCCCGTGCAAAAAAAATATAAAAAAACAAAAAAAAAACTGGTAGATTGTTAGTAGCATCAAATAACACTTGTTTATAGAATTTCACAGAAGGTTGTTTTAAGGTCCATGACTGTTTTCTTTTCTCCCTTTACCTGAATCCTTCAAGGCATGGGTTGCGAATTACGAGAGGCCAAGGATGAACGCCAATTCACTGTTGGCCAGTCCCACAGGGCTCAGCCCCTACCTTCGGTTTGGGTGCTTGTCTTGCCGCTTATTCTACTACCGGCTCTGGGAACTATACAGAAAGGTAAGAATCAGAAAGAATCTTCCTTCAACAAGATATCTTAAGTCCAGGAATCAAAATGAATCTGAGCATTTAGTGAGATGTTAATTCTCTTCATGTCTCTAGTAGACCTTATATCTGTAATCATTTCCAACATCTTGACGTAGTCATTGAAATGTATTAATTTGCATTTCAACCTCCTAGGTGTCTGCACTTCCCAGGGAATATTGGAATATTATAAGTTTGTTTATACTGCCTTACATGCATATTCCAAGGGCATCTTACAAAGGAACAGACAAAATTATAAAAACAGCATAGGTCAGGAGATTATAATTGCATCTAAAAAGGTGTTTGCTTGGTGGCAAAAGGGCAATCAAGTGCGTGCCACCTGAATCCTTCTGTAGAGAGAAAACCACAATCAAAATGATAAGGTGATGGAGCAACTCCCCTGTGAGGAAAGGTTACAGCATTTGGAGGAAGAGGTTGCTGGATTAGATAGCTATTGGCCAGGTCCAACAGGCTCTTCTTATAAGAGTACTCCACAGCTCGGATGTCACCACTAAGAAAACCTCTCTGCTGTTTTATAGCTGGGACTGATTACAAAGGAATAACACATTGCTTGAGTTACATTTTTCTGAACATATTTTCAGGAGATGGTTCCCTCACACTGGCTGCCTTAATTTTGCCCTTTTAAGGCCTTTCTGTCTATTTTGTATACAAGCAAAGATTAAAGCAAATATTCTGACCTTAGGTAATTATTCTTAGTAAAGGTATGCTTGGGAACAGGTGTTTTAAAAGCTTACTGCCTTGATCTTGTAGTAGAAGTTTACTGAAGCTATAACCCTAATTAGAGTGCAGAATCTATTGGTATGTCAAAAAACTCTGATACTATCTTATTGGTATATGTCTCTTTCTTCCTGTCATCTCTAGGTGAAGCGGAATAGCACTCCACCATTGTCGCTATATGGCCAGTTACTCTGGAGAGAATTTTTTTATACAGCTGCCACAAACAATCCCCAATTTGACCGTATGGAGGGGAACCCAATTTGTATTCAGATCCCATGGGACAGGAATCCTGAAGCCTTGGCAAAGTGGGCAGAAGGCAAGACAGGCTTCCCCTGGATTGATGCTATCATGACGCAATTGAGACAGGAGGGTTGGATTCATCACCTGGCCCGGCATGCTGTAGCCTGCTTTCTGACCAGAGGAGACCTTTGGATCAGCTGGGAGTCAGGCGTAAGGGTGAGTAATGAAGAAAAGAGACAGAAAGTATATGTTGGCAGTAAAGAGCTGTGAAACAGCTCTACAGGCAGCACAGCACTACCATAGCTCACTGAAATGAGCCTCCCATTCTAAGGAACCTCTTGAAATGTAATATATGATAAGCACATTCGATTCTTGGGATCTGTTGGAAAGTCCCTGAAATGCAGCATTATTATTACCCCACCCATCTGACTAGGTTGCCCCAGCCACTACTATATTAACATGGTAGTAATCCTGTTCCATAAGAGGAAATACTGGAAGCTTAAGTGACAATATCCCAGAAATCAAATTCAACTGGACTACCTGACAGTAGCATAGCTTTGTTTTTTGTTGCCATTGTGCATGGAGAACATAGCAGTAGTAACTTCAAATAGAAAAAAAATGTGCTTTTCCTGTCTGAGCAGGCAAGCTTCCACAAACTGTATCTTGCTGGCTAGTTTCTCTTATTTTTTTCATTCTCCCATGGTCTGGGTTCACTGAATATTACAAAATGATCAGTGATGTTGTAGGTGATAGTTGGCTTCACATCATCACTGCCCCCTGTCACTGAGACTTTACTGAAGGACTTTCCTCACTGAGTTCACCCCTCTTTATTCCAGGTGTTTGATGAGCTGCTGCTAGATGCAGATTTCAGTGTGAATTCAGGCAGCTGGATGTGGCTTTCGTGCAGTGCTTTTTTCCAACAGTTCTTCCACTGCTACTGCCCTGTTGGTTTTGGACGTCGAACAGATCCCAGTGGTGACTTCATCAGGTGAGCAAAGTGTTCCGTTATGTCGCTGGAGCTTGTCAGTTCAGTCAAGCTGCAGCCGAGGGGGAGATGGAAACACAATCATTCCACTAGCTCTTCTGAGAGACTGGATACCACTGGTGTTTCCATTGTGGCTGGTCATTAGAATCATAGAATTGTAGAGTTGGAAGGGATCCCAAGGGTCATCTATCCAACCCCCTGCAATGCAGAACTATTACATTTTTGTTTTTAGCTTGATGGTTTTCCTCTTCCCTCCTCATCCCCTTTTTGTGTGCTGTCTTTTAGTGATTATCTTGTTTTCATTGATCTTATGTAAGTTGCTCTCGGAGCCTTTTGGGCTGAAGAGTGAGGACAATGCTGAAAGTAAGATGCAGACCTGCCTCCTTTTGTGATTGGGGCAGTTGATTGTTTACAGTACTAAGTGAAGGTCTCACTCAATTTATGTTGCAGGCGATATCTTCCCAAGTTGAAAGGTTTTCCCTCGCGCTACATCTATGAGCCATGGAATGCTCCTGAGTCGGTGCAGAAGGCAGCAAAATGTATCATTGGGGTAGACTATCCCAAACCCATGGTGAACCATGCAGAGGCCAGCCGAATGAACATAGAGCGCATGAAACAGATCTACCAGCAGCTCTCACGCTACAGAGGCCTTTGTAAGTACTGAGTACTACATAATACATTTGGGTTTTACTAAACCATCTAAGCTGATCAAATGTCATCCAGCCTTTACAAGGAAGAAATGGCTTCTACTAGGTGTTAGGGTTTGTGCTTCTAGCAGACCATGAATCGCTCTGTAAGTAGTGTGTAATGTTTGAAAAAGCAGGAGACAGAACTTCTTCAGAACTGAAACCAAACACAAAGACACTTGGGGACCCATTATATGTAACACACATTGGAATAGAGAGGCATAAGCAATGAAGAATTAAGATTCTGACTTTATGCTGTGACCACTGCTCATCACAATATAGCTGTAAGAGAAAACATAAAACACAACAATATAAACCAACTTGCATGACAATAAATAAAATGCCTAAGATACAGAATAAAAGATCCTTCCAGGAAAACAAAGGATATCATTAGTTGGTCACTTTTACAGCTCACAGCTGTAAAGGTATCTGTAGATATCTACTGCAGCAAAGAAGGCCCCTCTGAATATTATTAAACATACCTGTTTACAGGTAGAACATATTTTGTAAGCGGACCAGCCCCTGTGAAGCACAAATAAACTATCTGGAGCTGTTACGAAGGAACCATATAAAACGTAAGGCTAAGTATATGATCAGAATTGTGCAGCAAGTATTATAATATACCAGTGCTGGGATCTTGGTTACTCTCCTCATCAAATATTCTGCCAGCTTGACAGGCTTCCTATTATTATTATTACATTTAAATAAAACTGCCCTCTAGCTGTAAACAGATGGTCTTGTAGCTGAAAATTAAACTGGAATGTTATGAATTGGATGCCTTTGGCAACTTAATGTTTAAGTGGCTTCTATTGTGATTAACTGTTAATTTCCAAAATAGGAAATCTTCATCTCATGTTTCATTGGATTAATATGTGGGATGGGAATTAGTGGCAGTGGAGTCTAGTGATTCTGCTCCTGCCTGTAGGACCATTCCCTGGGAATGGCTTAGAGTTGGCCCCCTGACATTGTGCTGCGCCTTCAGATGTATATACAGACATGTTAAAAGAAGTTACATTCAGGAATCAACATTGCAGCACATGTAGATTCCCTGACACTTTATAGTAGTCTTTCTTCTTCCCTCAGTATCTTGGAACCCTGTTGCCTTTGCAATCAGACAAGCGTCCATAATCTTAATATTTCTCCACCTGCTGAAAACATTTCTAGACAATTAATTTGATTCTGTGTTGGTTAGTTGTTTTGTATTTCATGATGTTTTAATGCTTATATTGTATGTCACCATGATGCCTTTTACAGAAGTTGACAGTTTTGGAGTACTGTACTAGTATAAATCAGTAAATAATGAAAAGTTGCCTGTTCTTTAATGGAACCATTAACTTTTTGCAGGTTTATTGGCCTCTGTCCCTTCCAGCATGGAAGACCTCAGCGCCCCCGTCACAGACCCTTCTGCAAGCCAAGGTAGCTGCACAAGTGAGTAGGCATTATTTGCATGTTTTATGAACCTTTTAATAGGAACTTGAGAAATCATAAATAACTGTAAGATTAGTTCCACAAGGAATGTAGGTGGTGGAGTCTAGTTTAGGAGTTTTGTTTAAGAGTTGATGTGTCTCTCCTAGAATTTTTGTAAGACTGAAGTGAATCAGCAAACATAGTCTATTCTGTACCTGAAGCCTGCCTAAGCATGAGACGGCTTGAAAGAAAAGCTGGAATGAACAACTGACAAGAATCTTCTGATCCTTACTCTGGTCTGAAGGAGAAAATATCAGTACTTGCTTCAGTGCCAAAATATGAACTGAAATCATGAAGGGAGTCTTTGCAATATAATAAAGGGTCTTTAGCAATTTTCCCTCTCAGCTGCGGCCTGTATTTTCCATCCAGTGTTGCAAATAGTTTGATAGTCTATAATATTTGAGTTTCTTGAGAGAAGTATCCTAGTAATTCTTCTTTAACATTTTGTAGTGCCAAGGCAGTCACACTATGGCCAGACATCTCCAAAACGGAAGCTTAATGTTGTAGAAGAACACAATGAAGAGCTGTACAAACGGGCCAAGGTGATGCCCGCGCAAATTCCAAAGAACCTACGACAAGAAATTGTACATGTGAGTAGCTAGCATATACTTGAAACATGAGCCCTTTAAGTTACCTACATTTTTGCTCCATGACTCCTATTCAGCCACCACTACACCTGTCAGTTTAGGACAGGCATCAGCACCTAGCACCTGGCATCCACAGCCAGCTGCTGAGGACACATGACCCTAGCAGGGCCCACCATTGATGCCTGCCCTCAACCTTCCTTTAAGACAAGGTGGTTTTTTCTGGCCTAGCACTCCAAACAGCACCAGGCAGCTGAATTTAGCCTCCCATTTTAATTTCCCATAGCTACCAGATGCAGTGCTGCTTAAGAGTATTGCTGTAGTACCCACCACTGCAGTTCCTTGGTATCTGTCTTAGGTCACCTTCCATTTATCTTATCCTAATTAACCCTTCTCTGCCCAAAACCTCTATGCTGCTGCTTCTGGTCTAGCTCCATATTGTCATTTCACTAGATAGCTTTCTGCTACCTTCTCCTAAAAATGAGTTACTTGTCTGATGTCTTTTTCTGTCTGTACCCTTTTTTCCTTTTCTCTCCCTCTTGGGAATGCTTTTGTTCTTCATTTTTCCCTGGGTACAGAACCTTGAAATCCTTGCAACTCTCCTGGCCTCTCTTTTATTTGACCTGCTATAAAAACTTGATGTTTCCAATCTTTAAAAATGGCTACAACTTTGCATTTTTATCTCTTTCTATTGCAAATACATGACTCTTATTGGCATCCATTTTTCACCTGCTCCTTTTTTAACTTTGCTGTTCATTTAGTGGTGGTAGTTTTTCTCTCTCTACCTTGTTTTGCCCCCATTCCTCATTACACTTCCTTCATTGACTTCTTTCTTCTTATTGGATCCAGTTTATTACTACTATTGATTTTCAATCTCTGCACCATTTGTATCCTTATCTAGCTTGTCTGTCCTCCATTTCCTTTTTCATCTCTAGTCTGCCAATACTCTCAGACTGCAGCTCACTGCCCTCCAATACCTGTACTTTGTTCTTCTTGCAATAGTTTAAGCTATGCCTTAAAACATTTCTCACAAACCTCTTTCTTTCCCAGCAGTCTTGCTCTGTTTAGATTGTATATCTGCAAATGGGCTTGTTTCCGAGGGAGAAAACTAACCTGTGGGCTCTTTTATTTCTTTACAGCCTGAATGAGAAACTGACAAGGCAAAAGTCAGGTTCTGGAATAGGTACTTCAGTAGCAGAAAAGGATTTTCGCCAGAAGGATCAGAACATTGACCAACAACTTTACCCATCAAGTGTGTTAATGTGTAACACAGATTCCACACCAGGCCTCTTAAACTCCTGTGCAGGATGCAGTGAGCAAGCTTCATCAGTAACCAAAAGCCCTGGAGAACAAATCTCTGGCTTTCCTGAGATACAATTGGAGTCTGCTAAGAAACGACATTGAATAAGACTTGCTCATTCCTAAATGTATACCTGTTACTTCAGGTGGGATCCATTTGTTGCTCAATTTAGAGCATCCCTTAGTGTTCACTCATCACTTACTAGCAGGTTACCGAGGTGAACCATGCAAAATATTTAATGGTGCTTACCATAGTTCCAGGAGCTGCATCTATTAAACACTCCAAATACTGTCTCTGCTATTCAAACTAGAGTAACGCCGTGCACCCAGGTGTGCACACCAACAAAAATACGTAAACTGCCAAAACGGTGGCATGTATTGATACAAAAGAGAACAGTGCAGTAACAGCAATGACCAGTTTGACTTAGGACAGCAATAGTAAGTAAGATGGATGGCCAGAATGGCAATAACTATTCAGTTAGGTGTGAAAATCCACTATGGCTCTTCCAACGCATAATGTTCATGTTTCCATTCATTGATGCTGAAAAGAGGTATCTTAGACTGGAATACAGTTCTGCAAGAGTGCAGAATATAATACTGGCCACAGAACTTTGCTTCGATTATAAAATGCTGGTTTCAGTTTTTACAAAAGCAAGGTTCTAGTCCTTATGGTTGCAAAGACATGCTTGGAGCGTGTGCATATTGTTCCTGCTGACCTCTCAGAAGCTTGATGAACTGCTGAGTGAGATTTCCTGTGGTCAGAAGGTATAGCTTCTTGCCTCTCTCCACAATTAGCAGAAGTGGAGTAAATTAGGCAAAATAAAATGTACTTCATTTGCATAATTTACACAGTTCAGAAAGCTGAGTTTCTCAGCAAAATCAGATCACTATAGCATTTTTTAAAAAATACTATAACAGTCCTGCTTATGTGAACTTGCTTTTTTGAGTACCTCAGAAGCCGTGCCAGTTTTGAATGAGTTTTCTGACATTGCCAAAAACTCATTCAGTTTCTCCTTTTACTGCAATCAGTTCATGGAATGGATTGAATATTGTCTATAGTGACTTATGTGGAGTTAATGTGGCACTGAGAGTAAGAGAGATGGAAAATACCTCTTCTGTGCAGATTTTCCTAGCAATCTCCTTCCAATGTAGTTGGTCCCTTTCCCCCCCAGCTATAGGTTGTAGTGCATTTGCATCTCTTTTGTTGAAGTACTCCTCAAGTCCTGCACTGCATGCATTGCCTTCACCTTATGGAGTACTTGGAATTCTAGCCAGATAACATCATAGCGCCTTCAGATTATTGATCATGCTTTCTTGATTTGTTTTCAGTGTAACCTTGGCAGGGTTTATTCTGCCCCACCCCCCAGTCCAGTCTCAGATCAGTGGGAAATACTGAGTTTGTGATCTTGAGAGGAGATTGTTTTATATAGCAGGTCTCATATAGTAACATGAGCTGTTCCGAGTAATATTTTTTCCTGTGTGAAGCACTTCAATTGAGTTAGAAGTTAGAGTCTAAGAAGCTTATCACAGATGGATTCTCAGCAGTATATGAAGCTATATAATGCCCTAATGATTAACTCTCTTTTTACAACATTACCTCTGTCAAAATGGGTGACCTAGACTTTTTGAATGTTGAGACAGTGAAGGACAGCCTTGATGACACCTTGAAGACATGGGGAAACCATCATTCTAATTGGGGAGCATGTGAAAACCATTTTCAGTAACACTTCTCTGAAAGCTTAACCACTACACTTGTTCATTGAAACTCTTGGACACACTTCACAAACAAACTAGATTACTTATTCAGGCTTCTTGTTGGATTCCTGACTTCCTAAGCCATCATTTCTGGCTCCTCCCTAGCAGAAAGACAAGTATAATCCATATTATCTGGTGTTCTGTCTCCAGAATGCTTAGTGGAACTGAAAGTAGTGATGAAGGAGTGAGCCCTATTTCCTACTTCAGAGGAAAGAAATGCACTTTCTTAATTTCAAATTCAAACTGTGACTTCAGTTCCTTAAAATGTATTCCTGCTTTTACAGTTGTGTTGTAACTATTAACTTGTTTTATAAATGTCTTTATCCCCGAATTTCTTGTCTTGGTTAATTTGAATTGTTAATAAATCCAGCAAATCCAGGACTGGTTGCCTTGTATTTGATGTCTGGAAATGGAGTGCACAATTCTGGAACAACATATAGTGCTTCTGTTCTTCCCCTTTACCAGGAGTGGCTAATGTGTTGCCCTCCAGATGTTGTTGAAGCACAACTTCCATCATTCCTGACAATTGGCCATGCTGACTGGGGCTGATGGGAGTAGAGTCCCAAAAACATCTGGAGGGACCTATGGTTTAAATATTGGTGGCAAAATGTGCCCAGGAACATTCCTGATGCATTCTCCAAAAAAGTTCAGATTTTGCTTTTAAATAAAAATGCAGGAAAAATAGTTTTGGAAGGCTTAAGACAAAAGCGGTTTGCCTTCCATGAGGCAAAGGTCAATAACAGAAAAACCATGCTAGTAACATAGATCAGTTATTAAAAGTGCCAACGGCGCTTTACCAAATACAAGTGAACAAATCTGCCCAAGGTGTTTACAACCTAAAATATAACATACAGGAAGTGGATTCAGGGACAAACAGAGAAGGATTGTGGTGGTTTGAGTAAACTACTACAAAATGGACGTGTGCTGTAGCCCTGAGGTACAAGAATAAGCTTTCATTTACACTTGTGCAGCTCCTGTAGTGCAAGAAGATTGAAAATCTGCAGAGGTTGGTTCTTAATTAAACTGAATCAAAAAGAGCTCTATGTTGTACTATATACAGTTCAGTTCCTGTCCAGGCCCTGTAGTCTCAGCCCAGTTCTCTTCTCCAGTATTTACTGTTTTCAGATTTCTCAACAGTAATCACAAATTCTTTAAGCAGACCATACTTTAAGTTGAAAAATCAATTTCTTCTCCATGTTATTTATGGATTTTGTTGCATGCTCTAATAATATTCTCCCCGCTATCCTGAAAGAGGTTGAAATTCAAACATGGAAATAATGAATCCCCCTTAAATTCATTCAAACATGCAGATCATTTCCTTAGTTGCCCACAGCCTGCATACTGACTGCTGTTAATATTAATCTTTATAAGAAATTCTGGGAGCTATTCAGTTCTATCCAAGACAATGGATTTTTGTCACTTCCCTTGGAGGCTGCAAATTGTATTTTCAAAGGATGACGTACTTGTGCTGGGGATACAGAAGCAACAAGTAGCAACCTGTGAGCATCAAAAAATTGTGCCGCAGTGTTTACTGGCTGCACAGCCGTGGGTAGAAAGAAAACAATAACGCTGCTGCTAATTAGTCCCTTACCATGGGTTAACAGTTATATCAGCAGTGATATTTAATCTTTCTGGAATGGACTGCAAATGAATAGGCACCCAGTATTGCAAATAAGACAACGCTACTGAACTTGCACAACTACTATCTCTTCTAGGTCATTCTGAAGTAGCAAATTGATTAGTTATATGCAACACAGCTGCTGCGTGGCAGATGAAAGGGGTTTTGGATGGGTTGTTTTTAAGGGTTTAGCCTGTTCTTTCAAAAATCCATCAGGGTTCAAATAAACAGGCTTAAGAAACTCCTTGGATAAATAGTTCTTACAGAAGAAGACCAGGGTACTTTTTAATCATCTGTAAGATAAGTTGAGCAGAGGATATCGATAAATCAATGCTAAAGGGAAAGCAAAAACACTAGCTGAAATCAAATAAATGCTGTATATATTTTCTGCATGTAGAGCAGAAAATCAGAATGGCTGTGGAAGTTTCAGCTGAAATTAGGCAAGTCCCTTCCTTGATGAACTTCAGGCACACGGCCATGACTTTGCTGTTCTAGCAGGCATTTCAAAGGAGTGGTTAGTTTTATGACCCCCCCCCCCATTTTCTGTCAACTGTTTTAATGTACACTACTTAGAAATATTAATATTTAAGTGGTGTATAAATGGCTTAGATAAAATAACAGAATGAGTATTTAGAGGAGAAAGCAGGCAGATGGGGGGAATTATACTGAACCTTATATTCATTGAAGAAGATAAACTTGCTTGTTTTCTCCCTTCTGGGCAGCTATTAAAATTGCCAAAGAGCCCTTCACAGCTAGAACTATTGGCCAACTTACAGAGTGAGTATGAAGCAAGTATGGGGATGCAAAATACTTCACAACCCACACTTGTTATTATATAAACTGGCGGTGGTAGGACAATATCTGTGCTGTCAAGGACCACATTCCATCAGGAGTAAAGGGTGGGGTGTTGCTTACTAGTGGACAAAAGTCATTGATGGGTTGGGTCACCCTTCTCCTTTTTCCTCTCTGCCCACGAGGTTGCCTGGAGAGGACAGGTTGCTCTTGCTAGATATCTGAAGAGATTGACTTCGGTCCTACCACCCTCACCGGTACACTCGGTTGTGCTATGGGAGAGGGCCTTCTTGGTGGCTGCTCCCAGACTATAGAAATCCCTAGAGAAGCTGGACTGGAGTTCTCATATTCCTTCTTTTGGCAAGTGAAGACTTTCTTGTTCCAAGTCTTTTGGGAACTGACTGCTTTTAGTGGAAGAGCTGGTGCTGTGCTGTTCTGTTTCGTCAATATTAGCATGGCTTTAATAGATTCTATATATACATATAGTTTCGATTCAATGTTTAATTGGTTTTTAAATGATTTTTCCCTATGTTTTTAGTGGTTCTTTTATCTGTAAGTTGCCCTGAGGTCCTGCCAGGGAAAAGGGGATAGATAGATATCATCCTGATGCAAAGTTCTTAACCCGAGGTACTATTTCTGGGTTAGTGGAGTCTGTATCCTGAAGCGTATGTAACCTGAAGTGTATGTAACCTGAGGTACCACTGTAATAATAATAATAATTGCTTGCCAGAGGCAAGCGTTGTGAGATTCTAGGAGTTCCAGGCACATGCCCAGGGTTTGTATCTCTTTCACAATGAAGTGCAGCAGAGACTGGTGTATTTATGATATATGGCTTATTTACACATATATACAACCTGAATTTACCATGGAGAGATTCACAGCATTAACACTCCAAAAATTCATTGCTTATCCCAGCATTTAATTCAAAGAGAAATCAATCACGGCTCTCACACCCTGGTTCCCAGATTGCAGCTTTTCTTCCAATGTCTAGCTTCCAGGTCACATAACTTTCAACTCTTGCCTTTGGGTATCTAACTACCAGCTGCTTGAGGGAGGGGGCCCCTCATTTGCCATCTAGCACAAAACCACTCCATTTATTGGTCTAGGCCAGAGCTTTCCAAACTGTGTTGCAACACATTAGTATGTCGGCTGCAATGCGTAGGTGTGTTGTGTCAATGCTGCCCATGCTCCTCCCAGGGCTGGAAAGGAGTACGTTTAACCTCCAGTTTGCTAGTAAAACACAATTACTGTGTCGCGAAATGATGCCTGTCTAAAAAGTGTGTCACCAACATGAAAAGTTTTGAAAGCTCTGGTCTAGGCTATCGCCTCACCATGAATTTGAATCCTTGCTTATATTTTAACACTTGATGGACCCAGGGATTAGAACAGTCTTGGCCTATAGCTTACTCCCTGTCCAAACTCCTAACAATATAAATTCAATGAAAGAGAAAGGTCCCACAAAAAACACCTTAACTGTCCAACATTGCCATCATATAGTGAAAGCTGTACAATTAAGTTGCTAAATGCACCTGTTTGGAGGGAGTTCCACAAACGAGGGGCTGCCACAGCCTTCTCCTGGGCCACCATACTTCCGAGTGTACTACCTCTGCAGATCTTAAGAAAGACAGCCATGTTCAGCAGTCTTCCAACTATTTGGGGCCTAAGTCATTTGGGGCTTCAAACACTAACATGAACACCTTGAATTGAACCTGGAAATGAAATGCCAACCAGTGCAGCTGTTTTAAAATGGAAGTTATATGAGCTCTAAAGGGGGCCCTTTTTGATCCACTGCATTTTTGATTCACTGACATTTCTAAATGCTCTTCATTGCAAAAAATACATGCTCCTTTTCAGTGAAAACTGTGACCTAATTACTGTGGGCACCTCCAGACTGATGGGCTTTTGCTGCAGGTGTATTCTGTAATTTTTGTGTGGATACAATAATAGCACATTAGAGGTAGATTTATACAGGACCATCTACATCCCATTCTACGTTATTAGCTGTTCCATGCTGCTTCCCCAATGTTACCGCATTATTACCACCTGGAAGGGGCTAAATGTCAACAAAAGTGGGACAAAAAAATAACAACACCCAGCAAAACATTTGTGGCATTAAAAGTTATGGGAAGGCAGCAGGAAGTTATGGGATGTGCACTGATGGGAAGCGAAGCAGTATGTCTGCCCCAAACCTTTTTGCATTGCAGGTGTAAATAGTATTGAAATTGCGATCGTGTATAACCACCCAAACCATACTGTCACGAGCACCAATGGTCATGGGAGGAGGAGAAGAAGAAGAGTTTGGATTTGATATCCCGCCTTTCACTCCCCTTCAGGAGTCTCAAAGCGGCTAACATTCTCCTTTCCCTTCCTCCCCCACAACAAACACTCTGTGAGGTGAGTGGGGCTGAGAGACTTCAAAGAAGTGTGACTGGCCCAAGGTCACCCAGCAGCTGCATGTGGAGGAGCGGAGATGCGAACCCGGTTCCCAAGATTACGAGTCTATCGCTCTTAACCACTACACCACACTGGAGCACAATAAGATCGTCTGGAAGGGCTGCCTGCCTCCTCAAATGAGACCTAAATGCCAGTCGATTTCCTCACATTCTTGCCTGGTTGTTCGCGTTTCCGCACGTCTGTCGCCCTCCTGCCCTGTCCGAATTTAGACTGTGACTGTAAGCTCTGTGGGGGCAGAGACTGGCCTCTGCAATGAACGTGCAATGAATGTACGTGCGCTGGTGGCGCTGTACTTACGGGATTTCCGAGCGAAACTTACAGGCCGCCCTTTACTACAAAGAAAACGCCACGCAGTCAAGGGGGGATTCTTTCTGCACACATAAAGCACGCGTACACGAATATGCACGCAAAGATCTAGAGCAGCTTCAGGTACAGCTCCCAGGCCCGGCTTCTTCTACGCGCAGCGCGCAACCGCCTCTTTGGCTCGGGCGACTCCTCTCCCGCTCCCACCTGCTTCCCAGCCACTCCCGGCGAGCTCCTCCTCCGCCTTCCCCTCCCTGCAAACCCCACCCCAGAGGCCCGAGGCCCGCCTTTGCGCCGCTTGCTTTTCCTCAGGCGCCTTTTGGCTCTGCCGCCGCGCAGGCCGCCCGCCTGTCTCTGGTGGGGGCGGCCCGCTTCACCTGCTGCTGCTGCAGCTCCCCCTGGCAAGAGGAGGCGGGAAGCGGGTGGTGGTGGGTGGGCTTGGCCGGCTTGCTGCATCCAGCCGTGGGGTGGGGTGGCGACGACATCTGCCTTGCAGCTGCCGCCGCCACAGAGGTGGGAACCTGCTTGGGCTCGGAGGAGCATCAGCGGCAGCGCCTCTTCGCGCTCACGCGCTTCTACCCTCACCGGCTTCCTCCTGCTGATCCTTCCGCACCTCGCTCACCCCCTTCCTGCCACCCACCCGCCGCCGTCGCCCTCCTCGCCGGCAAATAATCGCTGTCTGGTTGCCCCGCTGAGCCCTCCCTCTGCCGTGCCTGCCTGCCTGCCTGCCAGCCTCGGCATCCCCCTCCCCCTCGCCTCCCGCCTGCATGGAGAGGGAGAATGGCGGAGAGAGAGAAAGGAGCCACGTCCCCGACCGGATCCTCCCCGTTCTTGGGGCTGCACCTCGCCTCGCCCCCCAATTTCAGGTACCGGAGCTCCCCCAGTCCCCATCTCGACCGCCCTTTGCAATGGGAGATGCTTCGCCGCCAGGGGATGTTGGGGGGGCAATTGGGACTGCTCTACCCTACCCTACCCCGCCACCCCTTGCCCACCTCCTGCGTTTCGGTTCAAGGGCCCCTCAACACGCCCCCCCGGCCCCAATGGCCCTTTTCCCTCCCCTTCTCTGTGGGGTGGTTGCTAAAGAGCGATGCTCTCGTCATCCTCAGTTGTATCCGCCAGCTATTACATCCTAGGGATTTGGGTAAACAGATCCTTCCTATCCCCAGCACAGACGGTGAATTGGGTGTATGTGTGTGTGGGGGGGGGGTGTTGAGTAGGTGAGGAAGATAATAGAGAAAATGGGAGATCCTCTTCCATCTACCCCACTTCGTGCCCATCCATAAAGAGGCAGCGGACAGAATTTTTTTGGGGGGAGGGCTTTATTTCTTGCTCCTCAAGACTGTGACATGGCAAGTCGTGGACCAGCAGGTGGGTGCCAATAGCGTGTCTCTCTCCCGCTGTTCCTTCTTCTGGAACAGGTGGGGTAGCTGCCTATGGCTAGTGCATGACTCTTGGAAGGGGGAAAGGGAGGCAAGCTGCCTTTGGAACACCAGCCACTCACACAGAAAGGAGGACAAGGTGTTTTTTCCTGCTGGGGAAAAGCCTGCTGGCTTCCTCTTTCCACTTCCCTGAATATGATTGATAATGGGATCTGCACAGATTCCTACCTCGGTAAGCTACAGATTGCACCATCTCCCTCTGGCGCTGTCTCCTTCCCACAGCATGACACACATGCACTCCCCACAATATACACACAACCCCAACTAAAGCTTCTCACGCTGTTCCCGACCTTCCATTTGCACAAATTTCCCTCACGCTGTTCCACATAAAGCTTCCCTGCTCCTGAAAGATCAATACTTCCTTCCTACGCAAATCTCCTTAGAGAAAAATGTTGTCTTAAATATGGACACCT
This sequence comes from Podarcis gaigeae, assembly GCF_964106915.1. Classification (NCBI taxonomy): domain Eukaryota; kingdom Metazoa; phylum Chordata; class Lepidosauria; order Squamata; family Lacertidae; genus Podarcis; species Podarcis gaigeae. Next base: position 51,457,396 of record NC_139678.1, on the reverse strand, counting down.
ACAAAACTGCCATTCTCCCACTGTGTCAGAACCACCCATCGCAGAAGGTTTGGGGAAGATTTGTAGCTGGCTGATGAGAGGGTTTAGGTATCTGCGAGACCATTTTGGGTTTGAATTGTGAGGTGAAATACCATGCCTATAAGGTTTGAGCAACAACTGAAAAGGCAGTTGGGGAAACCTTGAACCACCTGTCTATGATAACATAGACTGGTTATGATGCCTCCTTGGCATCTACAGCCCTGCAATCTTGAAGGTGTTTTGTGCAGCTAGGTAATTGGTCAGTTCCTCCATATTTGTTAATACAATTGTTTGTATCTGGCTTCGTATTGGTTTTTGTTTTTTTTAAGGATTTGTGGGGCTGGGTTTCATTGCTGTTATGAGCTGGTTTCTAATAATTACATCAGCTGGTTTCTAATAATTAGATCCATTTCCTGATTGGTATGCACTGCAGAGTGAAATGCTTTCTGACCTAGAAGGGAAGCCAAAATCTGTGATAAATTCTTCATGTTGCAAGATTTCATAGTGTCTTTTGATATGAACTGCTTGCGAGAAAATGTTTGATCAGGGGCTCATAATGGAGGGAAATGAACTCTGATGTAACTGTTTTACGAGATGTTTTGGACACTGTAAAGGTCAGGTTTTCTGTGTTACTTACACATCCTGTTTTGTGCATAACTTTTGTGTGTCTGTTTTATTAAAATGTTAGAGCTAGAAGGCGCCAGAAAAATTATAATGTTGTCCTTGGGGCAGGATTCTTCATGTATAAACCACCCCCTCTCTTGCTGTAAACAGCAAGAGGTAAGCAAGCTTCCTTCAAATTAAAATCATGCATCTGGCAGTAATGATGCTAGTGGATGAAGTATGTAACAGCATAGGGATTTCATATTTCTTATTTATTACTTTGAGGTTTCCAAAGACAGCTTTTAAGGACAGCTTTTTACAAGTGGTCATAAACTTTGACTTACGTATAGCTTTCCAAATGAAGAAAAAAAAAAGGATGCTTTTGCATTCTAGTTCAGATCCAGTACTTGCAGAGCAACATCCACTGCCCCACACTAGCCAGTCCGTGTGTGTCACTTAAAAAATATAGAGGGGGAGGCATCTAGATCTGTATAGGAAAGAGACCATCTTGAACACAATTTAGAGAAACAAAATGAGGAGGGAAAGGTCACAAATTGCCATAATGTCTTCACCGGGCTGAGCCTCAGACCTTTCATCAAGAACTAAACAGCAGCCCTGCTTGGATGAAGCCAAAGGTCCATCTAGTCTGGTGCCATAACTCTAACAGTAGCCAGTCATATATTTCTGGATTGACGAAGTCCTTATTTATATCTGTTGTGAAACGGATCAATTCCATTGTGTTATCCTGAGTTCTGGTATTACATGAAAGGGAAAGAAAAAAAAACCCATATACTATATATCCCTTTCTGCACACCTCTCAGAACTTTATAAAGGTCACTCATGCCTTGCCCACCCCACAAGGTGTGTGTGTGACAGTTAAAAAGCTTAAATTAATTTTAGCCTTTCCCCATAGGTGAAGAAGCTCCAGGTCTTAAGTAGTAGCCACACTGATTTTTTAAAAAAAGATTTTGTGCTACTGACCTTTGAATTATCCATCATTTTCTGAATTAGCCTGAACTGTCAGTTTGTCTTTTTTTAAAAGTACTGCTGAATATTATTTTTCTATGAGTTATTCAGCATGAATGGCCCCATCTCCTCTTGGAAAGGCATAATCTGTTCAAATCCCCTCATTGCTTTTACCACAGTGTGCATCACTTTGTACTTCCTCACACCGCATCTTACTTGCCATCTTACTGCCCAGTCATCCAGTTTGGAGAGATTTATTTGGGGCTACTTGAAGTCTGCTTGGATTTGCATCATCCCAAATAATTTTGTGTTTCTCTGCAAACGTGACTGCCTTGATGCTCGCTCTGTCCTTTGCTCGTTTATAAATGAATTAAATAGCATTACAGCTCTTGAGGCAACCCCACCTCTTAATTCCCTCTATTTTTAAAGGCTACCTGAGTGTTCCTGTATTCAGCAAAGTCCAGATTTTTAAAAAAGACGATCCAAGCATATTTAAGCACCTTGAAGCTCCATTGACTTCTGTGGGACAGTTCAGCATGTGCTATAATTTCCACAGTTAAAATCAATGGAACTTCACAAAGTGCTTAACTGTGTAGCTCAGCACTGCCCAGTAGTGAGCAAAATGGCAGATCCCTCGGAAACCTGCTGTGAAAAGATTTCCAAAGCACTTTGAAGGCAAAGCTGCTTGCATCCGTTCTGAACCTGAGGGCACAGCTGCTGCAGGTCATTCTGAAGCACCCAGAGCACTTTGGAGAAGGGTTGGCTGGGATCAGTTTCAGTTGTTGCAGCATGAGGGTGCGGACAGGACTTGCAGGGGTCTGGCCAACCACATGCCCTTTTGAGCCTTGTTTGCCATGTCTTACAAGATGGATGGGTCCAGCAGGCTGTTAATACCTTGCTCTGAGGGGCTGTAATGCTCGCTGCCCTGAAGGAGGTGACCTGGCCCTTAAGACGCCCTCCCAGGACCTAGAGGTTTTGAACAACTACTACCCTGTCACTGATGTCCCCTTCTTTGGTGATGGTGGGGGCTGGCCAGCTTCAAATGTGCCTAAAGGAAAATGATTTTCTAGACCTACTTCAATCAAGCTTCTAGCCTGGCTTTGGCACTGAAATCGCTTGGACCACCCTGATTGATGACTTACATTGGGAAAACGTAAGTCATTTTGCAGCCCTGTTGCAAAATATAAATCAGGAATTGAGCCCTGTTGATCTTTCTTGATCTTTCAGCAGCTGTCAATATCATTGACTACTACAGTATCGTCCTGGAGGGGTTCTGCAGTTTTGAAGCTGTGGGCACTATTTTATGGCTGTTCCAGTGCTACTTGCAGAATTGCAACCAGAGAGTAGCATTAGGAGGCTTCTGCTTGTCCCCTTTGCTTTGGGGCTCTAGGGATCTGCAGGGCTCCATATGAAGCCACTGGGAGAAGCCTTCCAGGGATCTGGACTATAGAGTCATCAGTATGTGATTGACACCCAACTCCGTCATGTGAATCAGGAGAGGCTTTCAGTTGCTGGAGGCAGTAATGAGCTTGACCAATGAACTTTGGCAAAAGAAATGCAAGCAGGCAAACAGGTTATATATTATATATGAATGAATAAATTCCAGGGGCACATTGTAGAAAATATAAAGACCAACAATAACAAAATTAGAAACAGGAAACTGGACAGGGATGCGGTTGGACCTTTGAATGACGTAGTCACAGGTGTGCTATAAGAATAAAAGAACATTTCAAGCGGAATTAATTCTTTGAATCCATTAACACAGCTGAAGATGCAGGGCAGGTTATTGCGCCTGAAATAACTTTCTCAGGAGGTGATTCTGGGGAACTGGGGATAAGAGATGAAGTTTGAGACCTCATTGACAAATTTAGAAAGAATAAATAAATCACCAGGTCCAGATGACATCCGCCTGAGGGTTTTTGAAGAACTCAAATGTAAAACTGTTGATATTGTAATAAAAATATGCAACCTGCTAGAAAAAGCTCAGAAAAGGACAACCAAATGATCAAGAGGCTGGAGCAATTCCCCTATGAGGGAAGGTTATGTTTTCCTTTACTCATTTAGGAAAAAATGATAGAGGTGTATAAAATTATGCATGGTGTATAGAAAGCGGCAGAGAATTTTTATTTCCTACCTCATAATGCTAGAACGTGAGTCATTCAATGAAGCTGAACATTGGAAGATTTGGGTGAGGCAATGTGCATAGTTAAACTTTGGTCTTCTCATTGTTGAAAAAGATGTTGGACTAGATGGGTCTTTGATTTGATGTATCAAGTCTCTTATGTTGTTATGAGTTGTACTCTCACAGAAGGCTCATCAGGGCCAGCCCACACTTGAGGCAAGGTGAGGCAGTTGCCTCCAATGAATGTGTTGCTCGCTGCTGCTGCTGCTGCTGCTGCTGCTGCATGATCCTTGGAGGCTGGATCTGCCACCTCCTGGACAGTTCTGCCTCCCAGTGCCACCTCTACAGCAGCCTCTTGACAAATAGGAGGCGCTTCTCGTCTTCTCGGACCCCTTGATAGGAAATAGTGTGGGCTGTCTTCTGGGGTCTCTTGGGTTCTGCACCCACCTGGGTGATTCAGAGAGGGCCCCTTCCATCCTCCTATGGTGGAGGAGGTGCCATTTTGTGGCCTGCATCACATGCCAAAATGTCTTGGGCCAGTCCTGAAGTTCATACCTGTTTGCTCTCCTAAGCAGGTTGGGTCTGCAACAAAATATTGCATCATGGGGTGCTCCCATCCATTATATTCCCCCCCCCCCCAGTCATTCAGCATTTTGTCGCTGCTGAGCACACTCAGTTCTCATTCAACTGTTTTGGGTTTTCTTCTTAGAGTTCATTTTAAAAGAGATTTTTTTACTTCTGCAAACCCCTGGTTTCCCCAGGTCTGCTGTTTTCTCCCTCCTGTGTATAGATAGTGCTTTTTTGGCTTTGTAAGCAATGGCACTCACACCTGCAGATTCCACTTAGCTATTGATTTGTTCTTTGTAAATGTGTCCTAATTTAATTTCAACGCCATCTAAGCCGGTAGCCAACTTGGCATCCTGCAGCAGTGAATTCCATAAGTTAGGCCTCTGTTTCATGAAGCAGTACTTTTCTGTCTGGAGCGTACAACTAATGAATTTAATTGGGTGAGACAGGGTTCTAGTATTATCAGTAAAGAGTTTTTTAAAAAATCCTCCTCCACACTGTAAAATTTTATATCCTTCTAGCACATCCCTGCTTAGTAATTTCTTTTCTAATTTAAATTATGATAAGGAAGTGTATTTTCCCAGTGTCAAAATATTGGTATTTGAGTGCCAGGGGAAAGTGCAGCTTTCCTGAAAAAAGGAATATTGCTTTTGAGGAAAGACATCTGAATGTCTTGGCCATTCATCTATCATGATACGTTGAGTTCCAAAGATCAGTGGTGAATGTTGAAATTATTTATTTTCAACTTGATGCTTATTAATATCATTAGGTATTTTCTACTTCTGGAATGGACCAAGATAATAAGCATCATATAAGTCTGATATTCTCATATACAGCTTTATGTCCTTTGTGTTCTGGTGGGCCTAGTCATCAGCCACCGTGATTAGGAAAGCTTGCCAGAGAATGGACAGGGTGATTCTCACACTTGAGACTTAAATTTGGCATTCTTTAAATCTACTCCTAATGCAGTTGTAAAACCATCATTGGCTAGAATATGTTCTCCAGTTTTTCTTTGCTCTTACATTAACAGCAAATTTGGTCTTACATTAACAGCATTCTCACAGTACAGCTGAGATTCACATGTACTTTGTGGTGTCAGGTAGAAAGATACTAGTTCTCTGGTTATATAATATACAGTGGTACCTTGGTTCTCAAACTTAATCCGTTCCAGAAATCTGTTCCAAAACAAAAGCATTCCACAACCAAGGCACGCTTTCCCATGGAAAGTAATGCAAAATGGATTAATTTGTTCCAGACTTTTAAAAACAACCCCTAAAACAGCAATTTAGCATGAATTTTACTATCTGATGAGACCATTGATCCATAAAATGAAAGCAATAAACAATGTACTTGCAGTCACATAGTCAATAAATCAGTAGCTGAACTGGGTTCTACACAGTGAAAAAAACATAACAAAAAAGCTGCAAAAACAAAACCACAAAATAAATAGCAAAAACAGACAGACCTCAGCATAACACCCAAAACAGAAGTGTGGCACTCAAAATGGAAGCGTAACACTCAAATTGGAAGCGTAATACTCAAAGCGGAGCATGTTTGGATTCCGAAAAAAAATTCACAAACCAGAACACTTCCGGGTTTACATTGTTGGGTTCAAAGTTTGAGACGTTTGAGAACCAAGGTGCTACTGTATGTCTTTAATTATGAGAAAGGGCACAATACTAAGGCCAGATCTACCAGAATGTGTGGTGTTAGGATCCAGCAGAGATCCGGCTCAACTTGGCTACACCAGTGAAAGTACCCAGCACTGACTCAGCTGGCCGAGGTCACATCCTGACTCACTTGGGACCCAGCAGGGGGACTTAGCTTGGATCCTAAGCCAGTTCAGCATAGTCATGTGACCTGGAAACATGGTGTAAGTTAAGCTAACAGAAAGGTGGTGTCACCCAATTTTACAGGCTGGCTTTTTGTCTGCCAGGCTTTGTCCAGCTCAGCCAACAGCAGAAGTCCTCCTGAATGGAGTTTGGATCTGGCGTACTTTATGCCAGTTTAATTTAAGAAAGCATAATATATGCTGGCTTCCCATACTTAACAATTGCTCCCTAATTAGCTAGCCCAAGGTCCATCATTCCCAGTGGGCATTCTGTTCTCGTGCTCTTAAAAATAATATTCAAAGAATGGCTTCATTTCTACAAGGTCCTTATAAGGAGCATTGAGAAAGTAAAGTAGCAGTTACATACCAGTGGCTGGAAACCTTAGGAGGGACGAGTGATGTTTTGCTTCCCATAGGTACCTGGTTGACTGCTGTTGTGAATAGGATGCTGGACTAGGTAGGCAGATGATCCAGCAGGCTGTTTTTGTGTTCTTTTGGGAGTCCCCCCAAGGGCCAGCTAGAGGCCAGCTGGGGCAGGGACCAGCAAACTTTTTCAGTAAGGGGCCGGTCCACTGTCCCTCAGACCTTGTGGGGGGCCAGACTGCATTTTGAAAAAAATAATAATGAATGAATTCCTATGCCCCACAAATAACCCAGAGATGCATTTTAAATAAAAGCACACATTCTACTCATGTAAAAACATGCTGATTCCCGGACCGTCCGCGGGCCAGATTTAGAAGGCGATTGGGCCGGATCCGGCCCCCAGGCCTTAGTTTGCCTACCCATGCCCTGGGGCTACCATTCCCCACCCCTGCTCCAAAGTCTGATTTTTAAGGTCTGGCTTCATATGGATACTTGCAGCTCTGTAGTTGTTCCTTTGAACAACTGTGTGAGGTAAAAACAATCTGTTTCAATCTATCAGCGTTTTCTAAATGCCTTCAAGTTTTTAGGCTTTGTCATAAACATCAATAAGGTGTTTTCTAGCTCTAAAATTGTTTGCTGGATTTGTTGAAAATTATTTCTGTGTGATTATGTTTTTAAAAACCTACTAGCCAAGCAATTATAGCTGGCCCAGAAAATACAAATACTGGAGAAGTGGTTCAGTTAACAGAACTGGCTAACTCAAGACTAGTAGAAGAGATCATCCTGGTCCCATGATAGTCTGGCTATGAATTGTTGTCCTAGATACAGCATTTGTCTCCTGGGCTGCTTGTGTGTTAACGTAAACAGCAGCATCTAAAAATGGAAGAATGACTATCAGGCCCAGGTCTGTCAATGTAGAGCTCCAGACTTAATGATCCAGATAATAGATTTTGCTAGAACCGGGACTCAACAGTTAACAGGAAGAATTCAGGAGACTCTCTAAGACAGGTGTAGGCAACCTAAGGCCCGTGGGCCGGATGCAGCTCAATCGCCTTCTCATTCCAGCCTGCGGATCGTCCGGGAATCAGCGTATTTTTACATGAGTAGAATGTGTCCTTTTATTTTAAATGCATCTCTGGGTTATTTGTGGGGCATAGGAATTCGTTCATTCCCCCCCCCAAAAAAAAATATAGTCCAGCCCCCCACATGGTCTGAGGGACGGTGGACTGCCCTACGGCTGAAAAAGGTTGCTGACCCCTGCTCTAAGATCTAGGTCAAATAGAAATAAGTTCCATTTGCCGAAATATGGGAATCCTCAGATCTGAGGATTATGAGAAACTTTGCAGACTGTGAGAGGGCATTCAAAGATTACTCCTTAAACAAAAGCAATTGATTACCTTGTGACACTCTAAAGACTTAACAATGTTATTGTGGCACAGGCGGTTGCTGGCCAGCAGAGGCGGAGCTACCTGCCCCGGCACCCGTAGCGTCTGGAGGGGTGCCACTAGCCGCCCGCGGCAGCATCTTCCCTAGTGGTCCGCTGCCCGCACAGCAAGCGTCCGGGGGCACCGCCTGCACAGTGAGCATGGGTATGTGTGTGGCACGACAATGTCACTTGCCCTCATGGCTGACACCCGGTGCGCACCACACCCGCCTTCCTCTGCCAGTGCTGGTCAAAACATACATCTGATGAGGCAGGTTTGCCTACAAAAGCTCATGCTGCGAATTATTTAATCTCTCGGGTGCCCCAAGACTTCTACAGTGTTTCTCAACTTGGGTCTCCAGCTGTTGTTGGACTACAACTCCCATCATCCCTGACCACTGGTCCTGCTAGCTAGGAATGATGGGAGTTGTAATCCAACAGCAGCTGGAGACCCGGGTTTGAGAAACAGTGCCCTTGGGTTTGTTGCAACAGGGTTAGCATGCTGCTTAAATGTTTTCCATTTTTTGAAAGACGTGCAAATCTGAAATATCTCAAAATTGTGCCTCTGAGGGATTCAGCCCCATTAGCCAACTATCCTTATATACTGAGCTGCACTTCAGCATCTGTGAGCAAAAGAGGCTGCCCTTTTCTCAGGGTTTCTGTTGTTCTAGGCTGTAAAGCAAGCAGAAAATGCTGTCAGCCCTTTTTACAATGACCTAGTTTCAGTTCACTCCGTGCTCCCATCACAAGGTGAAGCCTGAGCCACTGTGCTTTGATGTTAAGTGGCATCTAAGCAGAGGTGACACATGTGCAATGGTACAAGTCTGATCTGACTAGGACTTGGAGAACAAAAAGTTGTTTGGGTACAGGATGGAGTTTGCCTTTCTTGAAGGTGAATTTTCCTCCTTGCTGCTTTTTTGTTCATGGGGTACTGCATTTCTCTACTGACCTTTGAAGACTTCTTGGCCCATAATGATTTGATGACTGGCTGAAAAATAAAACAGTCCTTCATCAAACGCATGCATCTCCTTCTTTTCTGTGGGGACTTCACCCAGAGCCCACTGAGTGGGGAGTCAATTCCTTTCAGTCTACAAACCATTGTTCAGCATTTGTACTCTTGACTACAAGGGGTCCCACAGCTATGGCTTCCTGCATCTCAATCATGGTTATCATAGCCCTTAGAAAATGCACCAGCTCAACCAGCCTTCCTTAGGTTGTAAAGAATCCTGAAATGAGAAAGAAAAGTCTTTGCTTTGTGCCGAAAAATGGTAAAAGCAGGCCCCAGGCAGGCTTCCCTGGATAAAGTGTTAGTCCTTGGCACAAGTTGAATCTTTGGCCGTGTCTTATCTTAGTGCTGCTCAAAATAACTTATCTCCAGATAAGCAATAGAGCATGTGTGACTTGGAACCTGATAAGAGACACAAACATGCCTCATTTCCTTTGCAATTAATCTCTGCAGTTGACTGCTGTCACAAGTTCAGACAAATATTATTTTAAAACATAAAATATGACAATACAGTAGGACTGCAAGTCATCACACGATGCAGGCTAGAACTTTCGCCAGCTTGCATAGTTCTTGTCTCATTACATATATTTAAACAGAGTTTTGAAATTCGACTGGCTGTCCTGGATTAAAACAGCGTCTCCTGGTGGATGCAGTTCTCTGATACTACCTGTCACATAGAAGAGAAGAAGAAGAAGAAGAGTTTGGATTTGATATCCCGCCTTTCACTCCCTTTACGGAGTCTCAAAGCGGCTAACATTCTCCTTTCCCTTCGTCTCCCACAACAAACACTCTGTGAGGTGAGTGGGGCTGAGAGACTTCAAAGAAGTGTGACTGGCCCAAGGTCACCCAGCAGCTGCATGTGGAGGAGCGGAGACGCGAACCCGGTTCCCCAGATTACGAGACCACCGCTCTTAACCACTACACCACACTGGCTCTCTAGGAAGTTGCCTCCTGCTAGGTGAGATTATTTGTCCACCTAACCCATTTTTACTACTCTGACTTGCAGTAACTTTCGGGTCTCATTAGATATATTTCCTGACATCTGTTAGCTAAATGACCCTTTTAACTGAAGATGTCTGGGATTGAATCTGGTACCCTCTGCATGCAGAGCACATGTTCTCTCGCTGAGCTATGGTCTGTGCCCTGAGTTGATATATGCAACACCGGAAATGAACTGGGAAGGTCCAGAAAACAAGAGAGGATCAGGTGGCTTGGGAACCTGTCTCTTTCCTGTAGTTGGGCATTAATGTCTAGGCAGCCATTCCTTATTCTTTTACAGTTATCTTGAGAAATCTTGGAAATACCATGATTCTGAATCCAAATAGGAATGTAGGACATCTAACAAATCCCAGAACAGTTCATGTACTGCACTATACATGATTCAAAATCTTTTTTTTTAGTCTTGCCCCTAGTTTGGGGCACAGTCACATTAACAATATTCCAAATCTATCTTTGCAATATGTCTCTATTATTGCAATGCTTCCACTTTCATTTCTGGAAGAGAGCCAGCAAAACCTTTCTCTCCTCTCGTCTCTCCCCTGCAATATGTATCCTGCTAATATAGATATGCAGGAAGGAGAAGGGGAACTATATACATCTCGGTGCAATTAACACCCCTGCAGCTAGGCAAATAAACAGAGGTCAGGAATTCTGGAAGGTTTAATGCAATGAAACCAGTACAGCATAAATATTGTTTTTAAGCATCTGAATTTGTCATCCTCCTTTGGTGGACAAGGTGGCAGCTGGAGATGGGGCATTGAATGGGATAGTTCAGTGCTAAGGAGAACTTTCTCAGAAAAGAGACTTGACTGGAGGGACCTGCCTGCATATTGTGTGTCTACCTGGTTTATGAAAGCATTTTTATCCAGTTCACAAATACAAGCAAGAAGCTAAAACTCAAGATTTCTTTTGCTTGCATGAATAGACCTCAAAATCTTAAAGGGTGAGCTTTTGCATCCTTGAGGAGTTGTGTCATGAGAACCACATGAGAACCACAAACATTGGAGCAATTTTTATCAGACCATAGTCTGAAATGAAACTAAAATCAAAATGCCAGCTTTTTGGGACAATGTGTGTTCATTGAGCACACTTACATAGGAGGTCTCATAAGCATGGTCTCATGAGAAGCTACTAGGTTTCACTTTACACCAGGTGCTTCTATTCCTGAAAGGATTTGAATTCAGAACTCCTGAAACAAAAATAGGAGCAAAATATCAAGTGATAATGTGCACATGTGAACGAGCCGTTACAGATCTAATGCCAAAAGTCAGAGCTCCTATATCAACTGGCATCACCTCACACTTTTCATCAGAGGCCATTCACCTGCAAATCATTGAGTGATGAAGTCATTTACTAATGAGATATTGAGCGGTCAACATGCTTGTACAGCCTCTATTCTCTCATACTCTTAACTTGGGAAGATACGCTGATCAAGCACCTTCTTCAGTGAGGAATGTGTGAACTACTTTTAAATACATCAAAATGGCTAATAGTAAAAAGGTGGAATAGATCAAGGAGAAAGTAAAACAACTATGAATGGCTATAAGCTGTCCATCAGATTCAGTAGAGCAACCAGAAAAGCAAGATTTCTAACAACTTAAACCAGATTCTGAAATATGTGCTATGCATCGTGTGTTGCAGCAAATAATGTGTTTTAAAGCAGAGCAGGTAAAATTCATGGATATAGATGTAATAGCAGAAATTCAAGGCTGTAGGTGCAGGGTACAGTACAGATCCTGTGGGTTAGAAGCACATTGGACTACAACCACAGAGAAGACAGAAATGGTCTGCTTTGCTTATTATAGAGGTTGGCCAAATAAATGAGGGACTTAGGTTGTTGAGGTGTTCAATAAGTTCACCTGCTGAGTGAGGTGTGATAAGCTAGTTCTGATTGATCCATGTGAGGACAGGATGCTGGACTAGATGGAACATGGGCCTGATCCAGGAGTTTTTATGTACTAGGAGAGGGCCTTTTCAGTAGTGGCACCCTGTTTGTACAATGCTATTCCCAAGATGCTTTCTTTGTTCCTGCTTTGAGGTCTCCTCAGTGCCTTTTTATTCTGCAAGCTTTAATTTAATTTATTTTCTTAAACTTTCAGTAATTTAAAATTATTTGTGTTTTTTAGATATGTTCCAAAATATTAAAGGGCTGTTTCAGTATCATTTGTGCTGTTGGGAGCCCTGCTGTTTTGGTTTTAATACTTCCTGCTGAGTTTTTATGCTGCATTGTATATTTTGGTTTTTATGCTGCACTGTATTTTATTATTTTGTTGCTGGGCGGTGTATATATGTGTGTGTGTGTGTGTTATTATTTGTCAGTAGCAAGAAATAATTATGCATTCAATGTTGTCACCTTGGATCAGAGGCTCACCCTACTTCCAGCAAGGCACTTGAAGCTTGGAAGTTGCTGCTGCTGCTAAAATGCAGAGCCACTAGCAACAAGCCTGAAGGTAATGAGCTGATTTTTCCAACCTACGGGAGCCCATGCATTTGCAGGAAGGGGCCTTCCTGGCTGCTTGTTGCTCACGCAACATGCAGTCTTCGCTACGGAAAGGGTCTGTGTATCCCTGGAGACTTCTAATAGCTTTTTCTGAGCCTGTGTAAATCCCCATAGGAACTAAAGAAGCGGAGGAAGGGGTGGTTAGTTTTTCAGCCGTTGAGCACCATGGACAGCTTCAGAAAATGCTGTGGCAGAATGGAGAGAGAATTAGCATGCTAATCTGCTTGTGATGATATTAATTTTAGACAAAGACTGCTTCAATGCCTGCAGTTAGCCCGAGTAATCATAAAACTCAGCCCATGGAATTCTAAGCATCACCCACAACCACTTGGGCAAGCACAGGAAGGAAAAAGCCCACTTCAGTGTAATAAATAGCTGCATGCATATAACACAGTCTTGGTGAGGATGCCGCTGACAATCTCTGCAAATGCATTGTCACAATCAATAACAAGGAGAAAATATGGTTAATGAACACAGAGCTAAACTGAGGAAGCAGAAGCAAGGAGAGAAGGGCAGGCAATGATGAATGCTTATTTGTGAAAGCAATGGGGCCGTTGAGACTGCATGGATAGCAGTGGCACAGGGACATGGGGAAGGGGACTGTGTCCCTAACAGAAGGATTCTCCCTGCATGTGCTTGAGTAGAACCACATAATGGAGTTCAGTAATGTGCTCTAGTCATGGGCCATTGCAAGTCCATATGGAGCATCCCTGTGTAACATCTGCCAGGGTTGGTTTCTGTCTCCCCTGCTTTAGCTGTTGCCCAAATGTACCTTCCTATATAATGGCAGTTTCAAGTTATTGATTATAGTGCATACTTAGCAATGGAGAGAAGCTGTTACTATTTTATCCAATGCCCAGCAAGCTCATATTTCATGAAATGGCAGCAGCTAAGGTGCCAAATGATATTCTTCTGGTCCCAGACTGTTAGGTTTGGGAATCTACGTTGCTTGACCTAATAAAGGTTCAGAAATAATGACAAGGCACACCTTCAGTTGTGGATCAAAATCAGGTGCTTGGGATTGTGGTGGTCTGAGTGTTTGTTTGTGTCAATCCCAAATGCAGGCTTAGTGCATAACCTTTTGTACAGCGCAGGGATTTCTCGATTGCTCTGGCTGCAACTGGCATGATGGAGATAGCTATCCCATTCTGCCTCATTCAAGAGTTTGGCATCTTCCTCTGAGCAACCTGAGCTTGGGCTGATGTCAGAGAGAGGATATTGAGCTACATAGTCCATGGACCTAATTCAGTTTGGCAGCCCCGATGGGAAAAAGCAAGGCTGAAAACGAAAGACAGTCAGGAAAGAGAAAAAGGTGATGTAGCAAAAATGGTAAGAAGCAAGCAGCACAAGACAGCCTGCACCAGGTTCTGTGAAAGCAAATAAAATGACATCAGAGGTGGGGGTGGAGGCAAAAAAAAATCAAAGAGAGATAAAATGTTGAACAAATGCATTTTGGTTATGTGGAGCTCAAGTAATTATAATGGTATTAACATTCACAACAAGTGCAATGACGTTGAAGGCAGTGCCCATTAAAATTGAATTTCTCATCTCCCTCTCATGTAAAATCATGGGAGTTGTGTTTTGGGGACACAGCAGTATGCATCATGCTTCTATGAGCTGGCAGTCCTTTGTCTAACTCATCTGGAGGAACATTATGATAGCCCAGCGACTGTTCTCCTTGTGTAACGTTAGCATGAATTACCTGGACTGAGGCTCGGGAGTTCTCTCTGTGCCTCTAGGATTGCCTCTCCCCAGTTGTTGCCCTGCAGATGCCATTGAACTACAAGTTCCCTAATCCTTGACTGTTGGCTACACTGACTGGGAGTGATAGGCATTGCAGTCCAAAATATCTGGAAGGCCCCAGCCTGGGGAAGGCTGCTCTCTAGAGGCTTTGCTGTGGGTGGTGTTTTAAAAGCATAATGCTCCTTACAGCCTGATTCTCGGAGTGCTGTGCTGCTGGAGGTCCCAGTGAAGTGAATGAGGCAGGCATGTACCTTTCTAGAATATTTTGGAAGAGCAGACTGTCTGTCTTCTGGGCCAGCTCCTTAATGGGGTGGCTCCAGCTGGCTTCTGTGGTTTAAATTAAGCTCCAGCCAGAATCCCTTAATGAACATGCAGTTGCTGCTGTTGACCTAACTCCCTCTCCGCAAATGTTCTTAAAAGCTTTCAATCCACCTGGGTTTTGGAATTGTCCCCAGCAGAGATCCCTGGGCAACTTGCATAGCAGCCTCTGTGTGCCTGAGAGCCAATCTGGATGCGAAGGGTTGCTCAGGGAGCTCTAGGGTTAAGTGCTTTGCACCTGCTGTTCCGCTCTCTTCTCCATGTCATTCAAAATAGACTTAGTGCTCCTCTCACATATAGTCTCCCAGCCCAGACCAAGGGGGATGTGTGAGCCCCTAATCTAGAGTTCGCTTGTTTATCACCTCGCAGCAGGTGATAGAGATGGAGATATTCTTTCAGATGCTGTGGAGCAACTGGAAGTGTGCAGTGCGCACGTTTTGCTCTGCATCCCTTCCATATCAGAAGCTGCTCCGTGTTCCTCCTTCCTAATAATAAGGCTAATAGTGCTTCACTGCCCTTGAGGGTGATGGTGGTAAACACTATAATAAAGACTGGGAATCACTTAAGACTGTGATAAAGGACCCTTCACATAAATTGACTGCCACATGGAGGCCATTTGAAATGGTGCCTGCATGGCAACTTCTTCAGGGAGCAAGCTGCTTAGGGACAGTGGTTCACCTGTGCCAGTGGACTGCAGGCCTGCCAAAAAAGAGGAAAGGTGGCATTGCAGTACCTAGTCCAAAGCCAGCAGGAGGTTTAGACCCTGAGGTCCCATTTTAAAATTAAATGCAGTAAGTCTGCAGCTTTCACGTATTTAACTTGTGTAAATTTAGCTTTATGTGTGTGGCAAAAATGAAAATGAAAATAAATGGAAAAGGGGTGGGGCTCGGGGGGGGGGGAATGACTTGGGCAATCGCACCCGCCATTGAACCCAATGTGTTTCAGCTATACACTATTTGGGCTTTAGCCGCTATCCCCAGAACATAACCCCAGCATAAGTTGAGTGTATGGTACACAAGGGATGGGGAACCTGTAGCTCTCCAGAAGTTGAAAGACTCCAACTCCTATCAGCCTCAGCCACCATGGTCGATAATCAGAGATGGTGGCAGTTGTAGTCCAGCGACATTGGGCGGCCACAGGTCCCCTTTGCTGCAGACTACAATAGGCTTGCTGTCCCACCAGAGTAAACACTGGCCTGTGAATCACCCAGGTGAGTTAACAAGGGGATGTAGCTGAACAACCCTGGGGTTCCTTACTTTGGTAAGTACCTTGATGGTATAAGCAAGCTCTGTCTCTGCCCTGTGCTAGCCATTTTAGATTCCTTGTGTAACAATATTCCTCTCCCTGAATAACGGAGAGGGCTGGGTCGTCCTCTGGTACTTGGGGACTCTGGTCCCATGCAGCTTTGTTGGGCAGAGGCATTGCAAGGTCAAGGGGAAGGATGGCTTGGCAGAGCTTAGTGCCACTGATGTGGTAACTCGATTCCCCACTTTCCCCCTTGACTGCAGCTGATGGGGAGGGGAGCAGAGATGCGACTTGATCAGAAGCCTGCCTGGCTGAGGGAAGTAGCAGACCAGGCAGAGTGCAGGGCTTGGCACCATCTCAGCCCAGAGGGTTATTTCCCCCCACCCACCCCAGACAGCTGAGTCCATTTATTTTTAATGAGCTCCCTTAGAATGCGCAGTGAGAAGGAGAGAGCAGCGCGAGCGGCAGATTCTCCCCAGCCGGGACAGGCAGAGGAGACGGCACATACACAACTCTCCTTTTTCTTAAGGGGGGAGGCCTCCCTTCAACTGCGGCCGCTGCTCCTCTTCCCCCTGAGGCGGGAATCCTCTTAAATGAAGTTTGAACTTAAAATGCAGTCGAGCACAGAGGAGGAGAGCTGGCTTGAGGATCAGTGGGAGAAATGGTACGTCTGGGGGCAGGAGGGGGCCTGTGGGGTGGGGTGGGGGGAACAGAGCCGGTCTTGTGCACCTCTACAGCATTTTTACATTTTTTTTAAAAAAGCAGTGCTGCTTGGCTTTATACCAGCCCATTTATTTAACCAGTGAAGCCTGTCTTGCTAAAAGCCCTGTGTGAGCAAGGTGTCTGCATAGCAGCTGCGGCCTCTGTGTGCAGACTTGGTTGCAAACTTTTATCTGCTGTGAAATGGGATTGAAAGGCAGTCTGGGCAGGGCAAGGAAACCAGACCATTTGGGTAGAGCTCTGCTAGTCTCTCTCTGGCATGGCTGGCTTTGAGCCCAAATGGGACTCCTTAGTTGCCAAAAGGAAAATATTGGTCTGTCAAGAGAGTTTTCTTTCTTGGTGCTAAGAAGCCGTCTGCAGGAGATGTTTGCTGTAGGGGAGGTCAGGATCATGTAGACATTGTGGTGAATAAGTGGTGTGGGGAGGGCAGGAGTAGATCTCCCAGCGCCTCGGCATGAGCCTGTAAGTTGCCACTTGCTGTCACTGATGGATCAAACTCTTTCAGCACACCCCAGAACTGAATATGTGGGGCTCACTGCAGGGAAAATACCCCAGCCTATCATACAATTGGTGCTGTCTTCAGTTCTACTTTCAGTGAGAAAGTATGGCAGTCCCTTTATGTCAGACAGGAGCAGATTCAATACTGCTGTTAGCTGGGAGTGACAAACCAAAGGCTTTGCAGGGCTCTTCTGAGTAGGTATAGGTAATTGGGAAAAATGCTCCTGCTGGGCTATTGTGGTAATTGCCCATTCGTTAGCCTCCCAGTGACAGGGACAGATATTTGCATGCAATAGAACAAGTATTAACAGAAGAGATTTCCTGACCCCTGTGACCTCTCTGGAACAGGAGAGGGAATCAATTAATGCTTTGGCAGCCCATCATATAGACTCTCCATCCCTCTCCTAATATTCCTCTCTTCTTTCTTCCCTTCCTGTGTGCAGCCCCTCAGAGACGTACAGGTTTCATGTCAAATGCCCCACCCCCTTGTTAATCCAGATGGGCAATTCAATTACAGCCCTGCTACGAATCCCTTCCCTACCTCCAACTGCATGCAACTTTCTCTGTAGCTCTGGAAATCCCCGGTCCCAATATCACTGTGCCAATGCAGGGGAGAACAGAAGACAAGGCACCAAGCTCCTTGATGGGTATCTTTTGCCTCCTTTACAGTGTAAAGTACATGCCAGAGAGTTGCAGTTCAAAATGGTATAATGATTTATAATATTAATAATTTATTATTTATAGCCCGCCCATCTGGATGGTAACCTCTTACACGTGCTCTGCCTCCCAGTGTGACTGGTAATGCCCAGTGGGAAGAGGAGGAGGAAGGGGGGGGAGTTTCCTCCCTCCGTGAGTAATCAAGCTAAGGATTCAGCTGGGAGCTGCTGGGAGAGCGATGGCTTCTCTGCTGAACCTTGCTCTGTGCAGCAGGCTGCGCTTCAAACCAGCAACAAATTTCTCTGTGCAAAGACTTGCCCTTGGCAAAATGTCCCCAAATGTTCCCTGCTGTTTTCCTGTGAATTGATCTCAAGCAAAAGCCATTGACTGCATATTGGAGGGGCTGCAGAAAGCACTTTGGCAAGGTTTCAGAGGAAGGAATTAGAATCTATATTGATAAGATGCATTGAGATGATCTGTGGATGATTCATTATTTCCTTTCTTGATGTCTCCCTTACTGCCTTTTTCTTACCTCCATGGGGAGCAGATAGGCTGACGTGTCTACTCTGGTTCTTAAGGCTAAATGCAGTCTCTTCTCTTGAGGATATTGTCAGTGTTGGGGAAGGGCATTTCCTCTTCTATGGGGAAAGGACACCTGAGGGTGGGAGGAGAACATAAAAGGCTCTTTCTGCGTCTTGGTAGATCCCTGGATATTAGGGGGCTACTGAGGTTTTCATTTGGAGGAAGCTGATTGGGCAAAGGCCAGCAGTAAATTGCTAGATATTGTGTATGTTTCTGCTCATACAGTTTTTGTTTTAGAGTTGATTTATAAAACTATTGGATTGATTTTTTGTGTATTTTATACTTTGATATCTGTGCTGTAAACGGGTTTGGAACACAACTGATGAAGGGCAGTTTAGAAATAAATTAAATAAATGCACTTCAAAGGATTAAAGAAGGGAGAGTCCTATTGTTGCCAAGTGTTCTTGGTAAGTTTTCTCACTCTTTCTGTCTGAACTGCCTGGAAGCCTGGACAGCTTCCATAAAATACCAAGGTGGTGTACAACAATATAAACAGGTACAATAAAATAGAAGATGCCACAAAACAATACAAAATAACTGGCTCATCTGGGGGGGGGGGGGGATTAAGCAACTGAATAGACTTGTTAGCATGAAAGTGTGAAGAGTTATAAACTGAATCTTCTTTAGTCAAAAGCCTACTTTTCTCATGCTCTGTTTCCACTTCTTACTTTCCTTTTCATATTGATGGTTTCTTTATGATGAGACGTACATATGGCGCCACACAATTGGGTCAATTCTGCAGATGTTCTTGAATAATTCAGGACAGACAGAGCATTTGGGCTGAATCCTGACAGTTCTAGGATCCTAACAATTTAAGACCAAGTTCAGCCTAAAAAGGAGTTGATAGCGAGCTAGAAAGGTCTCCATTGGTTCTGCCACATGTTGCTGTAGTGTACAGTATTATGTTGACAAGGTTAATTTTTCACTATTAAAATGCTGTTTTGAGATATCTGGCCTCATTTCCATTTTCATAATGCATATTTTCTGAAGAAGTCAAAACATTCGGAGTTGGGAAAGAAGTTAGATGAGGGATGAGAACTCTTAAGTTACTTACGGATTGTAACTATCTTGCTGGAGTGATTCAAACTTAGGTTTGTGCAGTTGAAGTGGTTTTACCTAGGAATTGTGAGATAGCAATTAATCGACAGGGAGCTGTTATAACCTCTGTGCAAACAGTTCAGGATTAATGTTTAATAAATAGCCATGGGGGAATGTGAGTATAAGGTCTGTTGGCTAATTTGGCTAAAATCTATGCAAAGTGGTAAGGAAAATGAAATTGAGCGAAACTGTTTATCAGTGGAGACTTCAGCATTAGGGGTTAAAGGTAGAGCCCTCCCAATCAAAAGGGACATTATCAAAGATAACTAAACCATCTCAACAGGTTGAGTTTTTGCATCCTGACCCCCTGCTCTGTCTTATGAAACTGAGCAGCCAGAATCCACAGTGCCACTCTGGGTGACCACTTGTACAGTGCATCACCAAAAAGAAAAAAAGAAAAAAGAACAGATTTGCATTTATAAAGACAAATTCAGAAATCATTGCAATAATTTAATCAGAAGAACGTCTCAGCGTAGAGTGGGGAGACTGTGCACTGAGAACCCGCTCTGTCTCTCTGCTAGGCAGTCTTTGAGGACTATCCTCTACAAAGTAGAACTCTTGTCCACCCTGCTGTCACCTGGGATGAAATAGATTATCGTTCATCTTTATTGTTTAAATTGGTCTTTTGGAGGAGGGGGATATTGGGTGGGGGCAAGCAAGATGCTGATTTTGCAGCTTGCTGTGCATTGTCTGTTTTTCACATAAGCACGTTTTCAGGGACTGTTTGCCAGTGAAATCTGGCAATGAAAAAAATTGCATCTCAAATGGATGTTGCAGTGATTGACAGAAAAAATGGAGATGTGGTACCAAAATAAATAAGCCAAAAAGGAGGGGCAAGGGTGATGCAAAGCCTCACAAAGATGTTTAAATGTGTTTGTTTTAAAAGTCATACAAATATAGTATGCCTAGTACGTTTTGCTGCATTCAGGGGCAGAAATATTCCTAAAAGCTTTAAACCACAGGTGTGCAATGTAGGGAATGCTTGCAGCCCCCAACAACACCTGAAACTGCCTAATTCCTTCCACCCTCATAGAGTTTCTTCCATCCCCATTGTTTCCTCTCCACCCCACTAGTTTTTAAAATTATTTCCCCCTTTTTCTTCATAGTTTCAGAGGAACTGATTTTTAAAATGGTAGATTTCTGCTACATATATGTATATTGCACATTAAAGTCAGGAATTACTTTTACTTGTTTTTCAGAACAGTAGCAGTATTGGTCTGATTGTATTAAAAACACCCTTTGTATTTGAGAACGACCCCATTAAACTCAATGGGGTTTACTTTTATTCCGAGTCAACCTGCATAGATTTGAGGATTCTTATATGAGTAGCCATAATAAAAATTGAAAGCACAGCAGTATTTATACAATATTAGCTATTTTTTATTTACATATTTTCTTACATTTATATTCTACTCTTCTTCCATCATGGAACCCAAGGTAACATACATATGATTTCCCAGATGTCTCCCAGTCCAGGCACTGACCAGCCTTAGTCCTGCTTAGCTTCAGGGAGATGATGACCTCAAGTGCCTTCAGACCATACTCTTGAGACCATTCTCAAACACTTTCATCTCTGGCCCATCATTGACTTTGGCTTCCATAACTGCCAACATGCAGCCCCTGAGATAATTTTTTCTTCTTGACAGGGGGTGGGGAGGGGGGGAATTTTCCCCCCTGTGGTTTTAAGTGAACTATATCAATGAGAGATTTTTGCCCCTAAAGAAAACAACACAGCAAAGAATTATTTATTTATTTATTTATTTATTTATTTATTTATTTATTTATTTATTTATTTTTATACCCAGCCCATCTGGCTGGGTTTTCCTGGCCATTCTGGGCCGCTTAGAACATAATCTAAAAACGTAATAAAAGCATCAATCCTTAAAAACTTCCCTAAACACAGCTGCCTTCAGATGTCTTCTGAAAGTCAGATAGTTGTTTATTTCCTTGACATCTGAAGGGAGGGCATTCCACAAGGTGGGCGCCACTACTGAGAAGGCCCTCTGCCTGTTTTCCTGTAACTTCACTTCTCACAGTGAGGGAACCAGCAGAAGACCCTTGGAGGAGGACCTCAGTGTCGGGGCTGAGCAATGGGGTTGGAGGCCATTTAGGGGTTTAAAGGTCAGCACCAACACTTTGAATTGTGCTTTGAAACGTACTGGATCCAAATGGTCTGCATCCTCCAGGCGTGCCTGGAGTTGCTCAGCAACCACTCGCTCAATCACCTTGCCCAAGAACAGAAGATTTGAGACTGGGCGATAGTTGGCCATATTGGTCGGGTCCAAAGATGGCCTTTAAGAAGCGGTTTAATAACCACCTCTTTCAGCGGGTCTGGGAAGGCTCCCTCACAGAGGGAAACATTCACCAGCCCACGGAGCCCATCACCTAGCTCTTCCTGCTTTTATAAGCCAGGATGGGCAAGGATCAAGGAGACAGGCGGTCGGTTTCACTTGTCCAAGCAGCCTGTCCACATCCTCGGAGGTAACAGATTGGAATCGATCCCATACAATATGACCAGACAGGACCCTAGCACTCTTCTGCTCTGGCCCTGCTCCCACGGTGGAGTCTACATCTTTCCGATTCTGAGCGACTTTATCTGCAAAGAACTTTGCAAAATCATTGTGGGAGATCTTGGGGTTATCACCAGGCCCCGATGGGGGAGGTGGTTCCGTTAGATATATTATATATATCATATTTTTAAAAATCAAGCTTCATTTTGAAGTTTTACCTCATCCTTTCTTCTTCTTCTTCTTCTTCTTCTTCTTCTTCTTCTTCTTCTTCTTCTTCTTCTTCTTTTGCACCTACACTCCATTTCTATCCTGCCAGCACAAGCATGCACACACCACCCAAACCTGGAAGGTGGTCTCCCTAACCCCAGATATATGGGACTTAGTTGTGATTACCCAGTAATGAGGAGCCCTCTCTGCATGACCAGAGGTTATTTCTTCACATTTTCAGGTCTGAGTTATGCTGCTGAAAATAGCTTCCAGTTCTGTGTTGCAGTGGGCTGCGTCTCAAATTAAACCATTAACGTTGGCCTTGTGGGCTGAAACAACTTTAAACCCCTTTTTTTCCTATGCTCATATAACATTTATATAAAAAAAATGCCTTTAAATATGTTCTTTCAGTTTTAGGAAATGTAGTGGTTTGGTTTGGTTTTTGAGAGGCTGAGAGGGTTTAAAAATAAAAAAGCTTCATGGAGCTAGAGGTGAGTGTGTTACGGGACACTGTAAACACTTTGATTATTTTGGTTGGTTGGCAACAGGTATGTATGTTTAGATGATAGATATAGATAGATAGATAGATAGATAGATAGATAGATAGATAGATAGATAGCTTTTGCCTTTCCGCACACCCCTCCCATAGGGAAAGGCTGGGGAATCTCTGGCTCCCCAAATGCTGTTGGACTCCCAGCTCCTATCAGCCCCAGTGAGCATGGTCCATGGTCACGGATGATGGGACCTGGATGCCAGTGTGCAGGTTCCTACCCCTGGTATAGGGAGTACCATGTTTTTTGCTCTATAAGACGCATCAGAGCACAAGACGCACCTAGTTTTTGGAGGGGGGAAACAAGAAAAAAATATATTCTGAATCTCAGAAACCAGAACAGCAAGAGGGATCACTGTGCCGTGAAAGCAGTGATGGCTGTGCAGCCTGCATTCGCTCCATAAGACGCACACACATTTCCCCTTACTTTTTAGGAGGGAAAAAGTGAGTCTTATACAGCAAAAAATACGGTAATTGATGTTTCTGCACATCTTTGAGAACATTACTTCCTTTTGTATTCCCTAGTGTTGGGAAAGGAGGGGCTCAAATTAGTGCCTCCCCCAACTCTCTCACCAGCTACCACCATGTGAGACCAGCCTCTGTGTTCTGGGCTGCAGGGAATGTTGAAAATACTGCAGCACAAAGAACAGAAGAATCAGAGAAACTCTCAGATAACCAGCACAGTAGAAGGTAAAATTCCTTTGGAGTCTCTACTCAGTGGATTATCTAATATAATTGTTAATTTAGCTTGGCAGGCAATTAACCTCTTCTCTCTTTCGGATCCAGGCCTGGGGTTATAACATTGCCCCAAGCATCACCGTGTGTGTTGTATTTCCTTTTTGGCTAGCTTTCCTTGATGGATAACCTCACGCTCTTTGCCTTAACTTAGGCTCACCCATGACATCAGCCTGGAGGAGTTTGAGGATGAAGATCTCTCTGAAATCACGGATGAGTGTGGAATCAGCCTGCACTGCAAGGACAGTTTGGCCTCACGGGTAAGGAAATCAGTGCTTCCTTAATTACTGCTAACGAAACACCCATTCCCACCCAGTAGGCAGGTAAGGGATGCGGTAATTGTTTCTTGGCAGGTCAAGCCACAGCCATTCACACACACACACACACACACACACACACGTACTTTCTTAATTTGAACCCCCTTCTATCTCCATCCTTTGCATCTGCTTAAGCCTTACTCATTCTCCCCAGCAGCCCTGCCCTCCCACAAACCTGAAGCCCTGTACAAGAAGAGGACTAGTTTGGTTCTTATCGTAAGGGACCAGACATTTTTATGATTCTTTTCTGGATGTCCTTAGACCAGCCTTCCCCAATCTGGTGCATCACAGTGCTGGCTGGGGCTGATCGGTGTTGTCCTTTAAAATACCCAAAGAGCAGCTGGTTGGGGAAGCTGGCAGGCAGTAACGGTTCGCCTGTCTCTCTGTGGTTTGTATTTAAGTGTTCAGTTCTCTTTATGCTGCATCCTGGGTCTGGGTCACCCTGAGGCAACGTCACTGCAGTGCACTGTGTCTTGACTGCACCTGGAGGAGCACCCAGACCTGAAGCAAATGCAGGTGCTGCTGCTATTGTGTGCTTATTAAGCAATCCTTCTTGCGTGAGGCTCTAGACTGGGACTCATTCCCAGCTGCAGATCAGCGGGGGTTGGACTTGATCTATGAAGTATTAACTGTTCTCAGCCTTCGAGAAACTTTCCTCAGCATTTATGAGATCTGAGGGCACTTAAATGAAGGACATCTTGTATGGAGAGTTTTGCTAAGCAATGGGAATTGCCATCATCCTTAGATATCCTGCAATAATCTCAACTTTTGATTGGCAGAGCCTTCAGTCTATATTGTACTGAAGGTTCATTTCCTTTTATGAGGCTTCATTTTAAAAGCTCCTCCCTTTATTCCAGAGCATCTTGCATGTCTTTTTATGCCCACATCTCACACTCCCATAGCACATGAGGGATGGTTCTTATTTCCTTTTTGGGGAATAGTTTAATGTTTGATGTTTTATTGTGTTTTTAATATTCTGTTGGGGATCCACCCAGAGCGGTTGGGGAAACCAACCAACCAACCAACCAACCAACCAATCAATCAATCAGTCAATAAAATTATTATTCCCATAGCTAATTGCTAACACTAGAGCTGTTGAGGTTCAAGCCTCAATGACAGCCAAATCCTTTTGCATAGAAGCCTTTCTCCCTAATCCCAGATATATGCAAAGTGGCTATGGTTAATCGGTGATTAGGAAAGGACCTCAGCACATGCTTGGAGGCATTCTTCTCTATGTTTACATCACACAGACCCGAGCATCGAAGCTGTTGTCTGGAAAGAACTTGTGATTCTACCCAAAGTCTGGTTTTGTAGATGAGACCTTCTGTTTGGATTGGGGTTTTTTCCCATGGAAACATTTCCTCATGTGAAACTTAAGGAGATATAATGGCCATGTGAGATTTGTACCACCACAGTGTGTTAGGCCCCTCCTTAGATCTGAATCTGCTGAAATGCACTTTAAATGAGCCCACAAGGGCTGCAGGGTGACTTGGTAGTGGCTCTAGCAATACTGTGTCGCTAGCACTGCAGTGCTGATGGAAAGCAAACACAACCAAATAATCCAGGACTGTATCATGTACCTTAGCAAGGGTGGGGCATGATAGCCCATTGGATACAAAAGTAATTCCTGCTCCAGGATCCCAACCAGCGTTCCTGGTTTTGCTGGCACTATAGCATTCAACCTGCCAGAACATGAATGGGACCTACCATGGGGAAGAGCCATAGCTTAGATCTGCTTTGCATGCAGAGGATTCCAGGTTCAGTCTCTGGCATCTCCAGGTCAAGCTAGGAGGAACCCCTGCCTGAGACCCTGTGGAGATGCTGCCAATCAGTGTAGACAGTATTGAGCTAGATGGACCAATGGTCAGACTCCGTATAAGGCTGTTTCTATGCTCCTAATAGTAGTAAGGCAGGCATGGCCAAACTTGGCCCTCCAGATGTTTTGAGACTACAATTCCCATCATCCCTGACCACTGGTCCTGTTAACTAGGGATGATGGGAGTTGTAGTCCCAAAAACATCTGGAGGGCCAAGTTTGGCCATGCCTGTAGTAAGGGAAACAGATGAAATAAAATTGCTTTTCCCACCCCTTTCTGGCACCTCTCCCTTGACTAAAGCACATCTTTCCCACCAGCCTTGAAGGTTGCATGTTGAAGAAGTCGGGAAAGATTCAGACGGCAATTTGAGCTGTCTGTGAAAGCCACAGGAGATTGTAAAATGGTGGAGTTTCAAAACTGCATGCTTTTCTGACAACAGAGGCAGAAGTGTGATGCATTTATTATGTATGCCATGCTAGAGGGAAGAAAGCTGCAGAGATGTAAAGAAAAGCTGAGAGGGTTCTCTGTCGCCAGAGGAAGTGTGTTCTCTACAAATGAGATACAGAACATTTCAGGCTCCGGGGGGAAAGGACTTAATGGGTGACTTCCAATTAACCACTCTGAACTTCAACTTTTGGAACATGCTGGCTGTGACTGAGCCACGTAGTTTTGAGATGAAGCTCAAAAAGGTGCTTGAAGAAGAATAAAGGGATAGAAAACCTAGAAGAGATTTCTTTTCTTTTCTTTCTTTTTGTAAATGAGAAGTAATTTTTAAAGAATAAACTCTGGTTATGTTACAGCTGGGCAGAGTACACGGACACTGATCAAAACAAATACGTTGTGTATCCAGGCTCTTTGCAGAGACATACTGAGAAAGGAGCTAAAAGGAGAGAGAGAGTGATCACAGCCAGGAAAAAAAAATGCCTAAGACACAGAATTCTGAAAGAAGCTAAAATATGACTTAATGGTTTATATGGAACTGACAAAAAATTCCCCCAAAGGGCATCACTTATGGTGGGGGGAGAGAGAGAGAAAGAGAGATTGAATACCCTGAGCTGAGGTTTCTGCATACCGTATTTTTCTATGTATAAGACTAGGTTTTTTTCCTAAAAAATAATGTCCAAAATTTGGGGGTGCCTTATACACGGATAGATCTCCCCCCATTTTCTTAAATTGGAGTGTCCCCCCCAAATTGGGGCATCTTATACATGCAGGCGTCTTATAGACAGAAAAATATGGTAATTGTTTGAAACCAGTTTTGATTGTGCAGACTGTAGTCATTCAAAATCAGAACACCATTTGCAGAAAATAATGGGGGCTTGCTCATAAACTCAGGAGCGTGTTGGGTTTTCTGCCTCCTTACAGTTGTGTCGCTGGACTGGGTACTGCATAACATTTCCATTTACAAGGGCAGCTGCTGTAGATTTTTCTGGTGCTTCTTCCACCGCAAATGTTGCAGTAAAGAAGCCTTATTATGACTATTCCTTTTCCAGCATAACAGGAAGGAATGCAGTTCCATGCCCTGCCATTCCACCTGTCCAAATACCTGCCCTCCTCCCATATCTTCTCCGGGATACAGACTAAAGCCTGTTTGCTGCTGCTGCAGTCAGTGAGGAGGATGGGCAAAGTTGCCACTTCAGCAGGAGCCACAGCAATTAGTTCTGTTGCTTCAGAGCTTTTCAAAGAAAATGCATGCTCAACAGGTGGCAACTGCAGAGGGGAAAGCTATATAGAAGAAGGATCATTTGTTGTAACAAAACCTGTGCCCTGTTCCATCGTCTACCAATTAAGAGCATGGCATCACCCATTTTTGTCTGATGGAATTTAGTTCTGCTGCACTTCTATTGCATGGGGTAGAAGATGGCATTTTAAAACATCTTGCGTTATGTATGGGAAGTGTCTGTTTCATTCTAAAGCGCTGATAGTTTCTCAAATAAGATGTGCCGAAGGATTCTGGTCAGCCTGACAGCCCTGTTCTCTGATAGCAGGGGGTTAATACTGAGAAGGAAGCTCTCCACACATGCTCAGTGGTACTGTTCATATTTATGTCACAAGGCCCAAAGCTTAGTGCTTGCATATGATTCTGGGGCCAGTCTCTGGTTTGCTGCAACTCAAATTAAGCTTCATGTAAATGGATCATGAGTAGCTTATAGAAAAGGGCATCCTGCACTGCTTCAGACTGAAATAGACATCAGATAGGAAGAAACTGGACATGGGCTGCATTTTTTTAAAAAAACTGTAAGAGTGCTGCATTGCAGGGGGTTGGACTCGATGACCATTCCAACTCCACAATTCTACAATTCCATGAGTGCAAATAACAGATGTCAGCAGCCTCAAACCCTGCCTGGAAATTCATGAACTAAAGACTTTAAAGCGACACATTTCAGCAAGAACTGAAGGCTAGAAAAGCACATCTGAGCAAGTTCATACAAGGTAAAATTAAGATATTGTATTTGTTCACCAAGAAGAGCACCCAAGCTTAAACGTACGTATACACAGCCGCAGTCATAGCTGCTTTAATCAGAAGTTTGCATGCCAGAGAGCGTGTGGAAGAATGCAAACAAAACAATTCTGCTCTGAGATAGGACCTGAAAAAAGTGCTCCAGGGAAAGTATAGATGTTGTTCTGCAAAGTGTGGGTTTTGTTGCATGTAGCCAACATGTGTGGTCCATGCTAGGAAGACACATCCCTCTGTCCATCTCTTTGACTAAAGCTGTCTGACAGTGGAACAGGCTGCCACAGAAGCTGGTGGACTCTTTTCATTAGGATCTTTGAAGCAGAGGCCAGAAAGCCACCTCTGAGGGATGTTGTCGTGGTGCCGGTCCTGCATTGGTAGCGGTTAGACTGGATGACCACTGGGTTCCTTTCCAGGACTGATCCTATGGTTGTGCACAAACTAACCTGCTTGTAGCACAAATGTGTTTTTCTCAATCTGGAATTGTTCATGTTTTCTCTCAACATGCTGTTTTCAATCTAGATTGATTCTAGATACTACCATCTTACTAGGGTGGCTGTGGTTACTTGATATTAAAACCCTCTCCCTGATTACATCATCCATGCTTTTCCTTTCTACACATGCCCCAGGTGAATTAAGAAGGAAATGGTGATTGCCACCTTACTGCAATGAGATTTTATTTTCAGAATAACAGTTTTCCAATGAGCACTTTTCAGGGGCAAAATATATACGCGATAGATCTGGTTTGTGTGCGGACTGTGTAAGGAAAACAAGCCAGTCTATGTAAGGAAAACCATGTAGGGAAAACAACTCGGTCTCCATTGATTCTAGAATAAAATTTTGGGTGTACACAGCCTAAGATTCTTACATGTGATCATCTTGCCAAAGAAAAACCCTTTGCTAAAATGCCCAGTAAGCCTGAATGCCAGAATGTGACAGCTGATGGATTAGTTTCAACACACACTGACATCTGCACTAGAGCCACATTGCTTTGACAGCCTTTCAGAGTTCAAGCCCACTACAGATGTTCTGAAGGAGACTTGGGACAGAATGGCTGTCTGAAACATATGCTAACAGAATTGGGACAGACGGTGTCAGGCAGACGAAGGGATGGTAGCTTTTCAAATGGTTGACTAGAAATTTATGACCTTCTGCGGTTGCAGTAGCAGAGCTGAAAGGGATGGCTAGCACCAGTACGCTTTTGTCTACTTTCAACAGTGTGCTTTGCTCTGTGTAAATGTGTGTTCTTAAAAATCCACGTGTGACAAGTTGAGGCTCGGGAAGGTGGGTTAGGAAAAATGGGCTTTAAAGCAGGGGAGCAATGGAGAGAGGTATCTCAGAGGTTCCCCACTGCTGCTATAGCTGGATGTATAGGTAAATAATCCTGAGCACTGCCCATATCAAGCTATACAGTTGCCAATTTTTAGGGCCTTGTTTTGTCTAACATTGTTTTACTGCCTCTCACAATGGAAGCTAGTTTGTGAGGTTGTGGAGCCACTCTGTCATACTGCAGCGCAAAGTAAGTTTGAATAGTTTGCCATGCTAGTGAAAAGAAGTGAAATGCTGAGGTGGTAATCATTGTGCCACATTTTAAACCTTCAATTTTGTTTATACCAGTTAATTGGGAAGGACCACAAAATAATTACAATGCAGTTTTGAAAGCGATTCATTATTGAATATAGCCTGTTCTCCTCTCTTGGCACACACACTCCTTTCCAGACCTCCAACATTTCTGGATAATGGATCTCTCCAGACAGGAACTTGATGCTGCTCTGTCTATTACTTCATAGTGCACCTGCCATTCTTAAGTGCACCATGTAAAGTAGACAGTTTGATGATCCCCAGCCCAGCTCCCCAGAGGCAAGCGGTGACTGCTCATGCATATGAATGCTCTAAAGATGTGTGCTTGTATCATCAGGAATAAAGAGGGGTTTGGAAGAGGAGGAAGAACTGAGAATGGAACTCGGATCTACTTACGTAGAGGAAAGACTGAACTTTTCCGCTGATATGATTCTAATATAGTATCAGGAACACATGCAAAAATAAGGAGATTTTCTCAGTGAAAAATACTCAGAATTGTATTCTGATTAAAGATAAATGGTGCTGTGAAAGGATGGTGAAGCTAGAGTGATAGGGCTAAGCACACAAAAAAAAGTTCGTGAAGAACCTTGAGTTGTAGTATTTCGTTAGCCTTGCTGTGCCATTAAACCCCAGGGAGGAGAAGAAAAAGAAAAGTCTGAATGATCTGTTGTCCATGGAAATCATGATGCAGCAATTCTTAGTGCAGCTTCAGTGAGCTGCATATTATTAAATCTATACTTACGAAGAACATAAATCTGGAAAATGGATCACAAATCAAGGCCGGGCAATTGAGAGAAAAGTGCAGCTCTCATCATAAGGCAAACTGGGAATGGCACAAAACCAAGCATTTATAATAGGGATGGAGAACCTGTGTGCCTCCGGATGTTGGGCTCCAGCTTCCATCAGCCTCAGCTAGCAAAGTAGCCAGGGATGATGGGAGTTGGAGTCCAACAACATCTGGAAGGCACACAGATTTCCCTTCTGTAATTTGAGAGATTATGTAGTCTATAGTATGCCTGCATCTTACACACATTTAACACGTGCAATTTCACCTATACACAGGCAGGGAGGAGTTTCTCTCACAAGAGCTTGTGGGATGTCCTGCAAGATTTTGTGAGAGCTTCCCTATCATTCCCAGAGCCAGTGGACTGAATGGGCCTTGCTGAGAAGGAAGGCCAAGAGCGTAAAATCTCTTTTTGCATGGGGAACCCCAAGCATACTAAGAGCTTTTAAGTTCTCAGCCTTGCTTCCTAAGAGTGTTTGGGGGAGACAAATCATGAGTCTGTGAATTAACTCAGGATAACGCAGCAGGAGGAGGAGGATCAGGGGAGAAGCGAAGCAGCCAGGCTTTTCTTTCTAGGTACCTGCACATTTTCTTGCACTCTCTAAAACCATGGTTTGGTTGAGCACTTATATGCAAATGAAGCCATTGTGTGGCTATAGCTTTGCAGTGCAGTAAGTGGTCTTTAGGAATATGTGGCGGATAACTTTGGCTCATTACTTAGCTACTAAACATATTGATGATAGAAAGAAATTTCCCTCAAGATCAGTGTGGCTATTGACCCAGAAGGAATGGGATTGCCTTCCAGCATATTATGGGACTTGGCTCACTTGCTTGAATTACCTGGATCTGTGTCTTCTGCAAAGACTTTTCTGTGGAGCACATGCTCCCTTCATCTGCCACATTATGTGTTCTGAACAGTGTCAGGAGATGAAGTGTACGGGTGGTAGTCTGGGTATGTTTGGTACCAAGGAGTTAAAATCAGTGTATCTTTGTCTCCTTTCAGCTCTTTGGTTTTATGACACTCTGGAGCTTTTAAAAAATGGTTGTACAGCTGTACAAATTGTTTCTTTCTTGTTAACTTAAAGCTCTTGTTACCTTAAAGACTTAAAGAGTCCTCATTTACCACAGAAAGGCATTGAGAAAGATATTTCCTGTGTCATAGAGCGACCCAGTGCATAATATTTACATTTTCAGAATGATCCATAGGCATTTCAGTGGAGACACTTTGGGGATTTGGTTTTGCTTACCACTGAATTCCTTATGAGTTCTAACAAGAGTTAGGAAAAATTGCCATGCCCAGATTGCCTTGGCGTTACTTCCTTAAGCTATTCATATTCATTAGATTACTGCAACATGTTGGGCTGCCTCTGAAGACTGTTCAGAAACTTCAGCTGGTGCAGAATTTGGCAGCTAGGTTCCTCATCCTGGCCCAACTGCACTGGCTGCCAATTAGTTTCCAGGCCCAATTCAAAGTGTTGTTTTTTGCTTATAAAGCCTTAAACAGCTTAGGACTGCAGTACCTCAAGGACCGCATTTCCCCATATGAACTGATATGGATTCAATGCTCATCATCTGAGGCCCTTATTTGTGTGCCTGCTCCATGAAGTTCCAGATGGTGGCAACACGAGAACGGGCCTTTTCTGCGTTTGTGGAATGCTCACCCCGGGAGGCTCGCCTGGCATCTTCATTACATATCGCTAGTCACCAAGCGAAAGCCTTTCTCTATAACCAGGCCTTTGGCTGATTAACATTCTGTGGCCCTTTAAATGTGTTTGTGGGAGGGGGAGTTATTGGTTTCTCTTGGTTTTATTAGTATTTGGTGTTCTTATTTGTATTTATATGTTGCAAACTGCCCTGTGATTGCCAGATGAAGGACAGTATAGAAAATAATTACAGTCATACCTTGGATCCCGAATGCCTTGTGTCTCGAACGTTTTGGCTCCGGAACGCCACAAACTCGGAAGTGAGTGTTCTGGTTTGTGAACGTTCTTTGGAACCCAAACATCCGACAGGGCTTCCATGGCTTCCAATTGGCTGCAGGAAGTTCCTACAGCCAATCAGAAGCTGTGCTTTGGTTTCCGAACGTTTTGGAAGTTGAATGGACTTCTGGAATGGATTCCGTTCGACTTCCAAGGTACGACTGTACATTGATTGATTAAATATGGAACTACTAAGCACTCTCCAGTAGGTGGCAGCTGAAGTCAGGATCAGTTTTTTGTTTTTCTAGAACTTGCCCTCTGTACCAGGGATAGGGAATCTATGACCCTCCAAATGTTTTTGGCTTACAGCTCCCATCATCCTTGACAGGAGTTGGATCATCTAGGAGGTTACAGTTTTCCCCTTCCTAATCTACCCAAAAACCCAAGTTTGGATTGCTTAGTTGCTAGAATTGTGACAGAATAGCAAGAGCATCCGTAGCTAAATTTTAGAAAACTTTTTGTTTGGGCAACCTAGGCTATCGGTAAGTCAGAAGTCTGGCAAGTAGCCTCAGTTTAAAAGATTTCACATGAGCAAGGAGGTTCATGGTCGAATGACTCCCTCATTGTATACAGTATGCACTTTAAACTTGTGCACATTCTGCTGTGTGAGCTTGGCAAAATTATTTTTAAAAATTAAAAAGGGGGTGGAAAGGGGGCAATTGCACCCAATCTCTGCATACAGAAAACCAAGCATAGGACTGAGAAGGCTACGTCAGAACCCTTTCCTCGATATCTAGTTTTCTTTACTCAGGGCTTCTTAGGATGAAAAAGCAGTCCTGTCATGTGAGCCTCCACCTGCATCCCAAAGTGGGGCAGTCCAGGCACAGGTTTACCAGCTGAGAACTTTTATCTGTATTTCCCCAACTTTGTCCTGCAGAAATTATCTGTTGCATAGTAAACAGAGGGAGTGGGAGTACGGTGTCCCAATTATTTGTTAGGGCTGCTGCAAGGAGTGGTTTGTAAGAGCTTTTGATATGGTGACAAGTCGACAGCTTCTAGGTGGCTTTGATTTGGAGCTTTGATGCCCTTTCACAAGGAGACGCTTGCTGCTGATGAATTGCGACTGCCTGACCCACCCTCCTCCGCTTCCTAGCCTTATTACTGCTCTCATTCTTTCTCTCCCTCCCTCTCTCCCTCCCTCCGTCCCTGTTTTATATCCTGGCAGAGCCATGTGAATCTGCAGACCAGTAGCGTTCTGGGAGTGGGTGGAGGGGAGGCCAGTCGGCTCCAGGCAGA
The DNA here is from genome assembly GCF_964106915.1 of Podarcis gaigeae. Taxonomy (NCBI): domain Eukaryota; kingdom Metazoa; phylum Chordata; class Lepidosauria; order Squamata; family Lacertidae; genus Podarcis; species Podarcis gaigeae. Next base: position 51,423,967 of record NC_139678.1, on the reverse strand, counting down.
GATGCTTCAGCTAGACCTGATTGATGCTACTGGGGACACCCCAGGCGACGAAGGGACGGCTCCTGAGCCGATCAAGAAGGAGCCCCCGCCAGTGACCATGGACACCTACAGACCCAAGCGGCCCACGACGCTCAATCTCTTCCCACAGGTGCCTCGGACGCAGGTGAGTCCCTCGAGAGAGAAAGGGGGTGAGGTGGGTAAGGATCTGCAGGAGAGGGCAGGGCATGAATAAGACAAGCGCTGTGTCTTAGATCTGAATAGACGTGTTTTGGATTGCTCTGTGATCGTTCCCAGTCACTGTCAAGCAGAAGATGAGAGCTGATAGTTTCCCCCTGCAGAAATAAGTCAGTGTCTGCAAAGCAAAGAAAGCATGTTCAACTCCCTGAACTCAAACCTCACATTTCCCCCCACCCCCATAGTTGTGTTGCTTATGGGCAAGAATGTGCTCTAATTGGTGGGGAAAGCTGCCGGAGAGCCTTTGGGGTGTCTTGGAGCTCTGCATGCTTTATCTTTCCATGAAGATTGTGAGAGTCAGTGGTAGATTCTGGGATTAGAAGGTGGCAGGGGTGGGGAGACTGGGTTTCAGTGCTTCATTTCTGAATTGAGATGTTCTGGGGCTCAAACCACTGTAGACATTATAGTCTTTAAGTAGGAAATGCTGTTGTACAATCCCAAGATTGTGTGGTGTGTGCCCATGTGTGTGGGGAGAGAGGGAACCTGTTAGCTGTGAGAGGAATGTACTCTGAACATGCTCAGAGTTTAACATTATTTCTGTTCAAAATATGTTCTGAGTCTGATAGCTGACAGACTGTGGATTAGAATAAGTTTCAGTGAGTTAAGAAGGCAGGGAATCCATTTTGGAATGGACACCGTTTTGGGGAAGCGAGAATTACCTCCCCAGAAATGAGACCATAGGGATAACATCCTGGAAGTGGTTAATCCCTTTACCGGGAGACGTTTGGCTGGGATAACAGCTCTGCTGATGAAGGGAGACTCTGTGCAGTGTTTGTGTGTGCAAGAGGGTGTGGGTGGAAAGAAAGGAACAGCTCATTCTCCTGCATGCTCAGTGGGGCTTACCCCCAGGTAAGGAAGTTAACACTTCCATATCCTTTTGCCTGGGAAATATCAAACCGTTCCACAACATCTCTTCTGTGCATTCCCGTCCTCAAATGAGTCACGCAGATGATAAATGCCAAGTTTCCTCTAGAAATTCTTGGCATATATACTGGTGCCTTGTTGTTTAATTTATCCTGCGTCGAAATGGTTTATAATGCATTCAGTCCATGGTGACCTTCTCTTCTGTTGAATGGCTATAGAATTGTGCATTGTTTTGTGCCTAAGGAATGAAGCTCTAAAAAGCACCAAGATTCTGGACTTGGCCCAGAGAATTGTGAGGCCATCTTTGACCACACCAGAGTTGTCTGTAACCTGTTGCACCCTAGGAACCATTGTCAGGAAAGATATACCCCCTGAACAAGATTAGACGCCTAGCTGGGGATACTGGTCAGAATAACTTAGTATTAGTTCAAAGGGGATTTGCTCAGAAAAGAACAGTGTGGGCACAGAAGAACCAAAATTACAGAGGGGCAGCCATGTTAGTCTGTTAAAGTAAACACGAAGAATCCTGCAGCACCTTAAAGACTAATGGAATTATAGTAGCATTAGCAGACTGTACCACACTTCGTTACATTAAAGGAAACAAAATATTCCAGTTAGCTCTGATGACTAGATCATGGTGCTGATAAGGCCACGGTTGTGGGTTTGATCCCCATAAAGGCTACCTGCATGTTTCTGCATTGTAGAGGGTTGGACTAGATGGCCCTTGGGGTCCCTTCCAGCTCTGTGATTTGATGGTGGTGTAAGGAAGAGTACTTACGATGGGAAACAATTTTACCAGGAAGTGGGAAGAGAACTTGCTGAAAGTATTCAAAAGGGAGAATTTATTAGAAGTAACAGGAAATGTGTGAGCAGTCTATTTTGGCTGTGTTGCATGATACTGGAAAGAGTTTTTAACTTCCCTATATCTGCAGCATCCCTCCTCCATCCAAGAGCAGGAGTGTAGATTTCAGCGCTCCGTGCTGTAACTGTTCGCAGCCTAGCCACCTGCAATCTCTTTATCTGCCTCTCTGTTGTTTAGTCTATAAAGCAAGTAGGGTTCCACATGCAACAAGAGGCTATTTTTAATCGTATGCTGTTCTGGGATATTGGCTCCACTTACTATATAAGAAGATTTTCCCAGTGACGTTAGCAATGGAAACTGCACCGAAAGGCAGGTGCTGCTCTGTGCAGCAGATGGTGAAGACTGCATCTCTCTGTGTGTGTGTGTGTGTGTGTGTGTGTGTGTGTGTGTGTGTGTGTAGGTGGGGGCTGGGAATTGGTACCATTATGCAATTGACAATAGAGGCTATTAAAGCTCCAGCTGAAGAGCTGAATGGCTTGGGCTGGAGAAAAAGGGGACAAGGATAGAGCCCTCTTATCCAGCTTTTGCCAACCTGGTGTAACTCCCAGCTTGGCCGGGGCTGATGGGACTTGTAGTCCAGAATACCTGGAAAGTACCAGGTGGGCCAAAGCCACTCTCATCATAGCTGCGCCTCCAACTTCCATAGGAGAGTAAAATTGGAAAACACCTACTGTCATAGTCTCATGCACCCTGCAACATTCCCTCTGGCGCCCAGGACCATGTGTAACTCGACTGTACAGTGGTGCCTCGCAAGACGAAATTAATCCGTTCCGTGATTTTCTTCGTCTAGCGGTTTTTCGTCTTGCGAAGCAAGCCCATTGACAGCTTAGCGGATTAGCGCTATTAGCGGTCTAGCGGCTTTTAGCGATCAGCTGAGAAGCGGCTTATCAGCGGAACAGCTGATAAGCGGCTTAGCGCTTAGGGAAAGGGCAGAAAAAAGCAGAAAAAAACGTGGGAGCTCGCAAGATTTTTTCGTCTTGCGAAGCAACCCCATAGAGAAATTTGTTTAGCGAAGCGCCTCCAAAAACGGAAAACCCTTTCGTCTAGCGGGTTTTTCGTCTTGCGAGGCGTTCGTCTTGCGGGGCACCACTGTACCCTGAAATTTCTGCAAGAGATACCTCATTTGTTGGCTTTAGCACTCAATGCCAGCAGTTTTGAGCTCTGTCTTAGAACCAAACAAGATGAGATTGAAGAATAGCCGTGTTTGAATTTTCACAGCAGATGCACCTGCGGAGACAGCCATTATGATGAAGACCACAATGCTGGGTGAAAGATTAATCCTTGAGCAGGACCTACTGGGAAAGGCACCCTAACAAGTATTGATAGTATACAGGCACCCAGTGCAATTCCCAAAGAATAGTTGTCTCCACTTTGGGATCCCATACAGCTGCTGAGCTGTTGCATTTTGTATTATCTGTAGCTTCTGGACCCTCTTCGAGGGCAGCCCCGTGTCAAGGGCATTGCAGTAATTCAGTCAGTAGTCTACCAGAGCATGAATAACGGTAGTTAAGTTATCCCAGTTCAGGAACAGCCATAGGTGGTGAACCCCCGCATAGGTGCCGGGGGGGGGGGGAGGACAAGCTCCCCCAGTATTTCTGATGGAAGGACCAGGACCCCACAAATTTCTGTGGTGACACACATGCACACCATGGGGTGTGCTTGCATCATGCACTCAAGTCACGGGGTGCCCACACCTTGGGGCATGCACGAGTGACACCAGCACACCGCGAGGCGTGTGCGCACACTACAAGCACACCGTGGGGCATGCTGATATCACGGGGCCCTGGGGTCCCTCAATTATGGGGTCAAGGTGGAAGCCCTGGCTGGGAATGTTCATACCTTGCCTTCCTGGACATCCAGTCTCAATTTAGAATCAAGGAGCACTGCCTGCTCCATATCAGTGAGTGTGAATCCCTCAAGAACCAGTTGCCTACCCTGTTCCTGGACATAGGAACCACCTCCCATCTTGTCAGGATTCAGCTCCAGTTTATTGGTTCTCATCCAGCCCTTGACGGCTGCCAGACTTTGGGCTTCACCTGACTCAGATGGTATAAACAAATAGAGCTGGGTGCCATCCACAAATGACTGGATCTTCTCACCTAGCTGTTTCATATGTGTTTGAAAAGTGTGGGGGAACAAGGTAGGTGCAGATAGCAGAACCATCACAGTACAGTGCTCCCAACTCTCAGTTTGCAGGGCTGCTCCAGGAAGATACCATGGTCTCTGGTATCTAAAGCTGCTGAGAGATCCAGGAGACCCAACAGGGATCCACCTCCCCTGGTATAGGGGCTGATGAAGGGACTAATCTGACTGATCCCTTCATGATGGATGAAGGAGCTGATCTGGCTTGCTTTACCAAGACTTGGGTGAATGAGCTGGGTGGGCCTGTCTGGGTACTTGGTACAGCACCAGACTGAGGCAAGTGTGTTGTTGTTTTTGTCCACAAAAGCACAATCTCCGTTTCCATAAACCTCTTGATCTTGGGATGGGGTTCAAAGGTCTGTCCCTGGTGTTGGGCCAGAGAGACAGTATGTTTAAAGGAGACAAAAATACCATTCTTGTGGTTTGTGCATGCATACTATCCCTCAAACACATACTGATGTATTATATTTATTTCTTTTCAATAGAGGGGAGGTGGGATTTCCAGTCCGAGATGCTGAATCACCAGAGTAATGTTAATACAAGCTTAATGCCGCAGGAGAATGAGAGTGGTCTTGGGGAGCAAAAACAGCAAGGTGGTGAGAGTTATGATGCTGCTCACTGAGAGTGTGTGAGAAAAAGGGGGGTTTTTAGGCCAAGGCAGGCCAAAAACATAATGCAGTCCTCTAAGGTGAGTCCCCTACTCTCCTACTAGCTAAGAAATGCTTTCTGATTCCAACTCTTCCCTTGGAGAAGGAGTTTCAAGTTTGGGCGCAGGAAGAGGGTTGTGTGGGGAGGGCAGTCCTCACAGGTGTGAGTGTGATGAGTGATTTTGACTTGGCCGTGTTTCGCTTCTGCATGTGGGAGTGGATAGGTAGAAGAATTCACAGAAGGCTATGTATGGCAGGTACAAGCAGCCATAGGTGTTGGGGGAATAATGAAAATTAAATAGCTGTGGGGGTGTTTATGAACTAGGTGAGTAATGTTCATAGAAGTTAAATATGGCCCGGAGTAAGCGGTGATCTCACTTGCTCCCCTCCCCATACACCTAGTGCCAGGAAGAGCCAACAGAAATGAGTAATTTCCCAGATAATAAAGGTGGCAATTTACATCATGGGCTCCTCCTCAGCCCTGAGCAGGCTCTGTGGGTACCTGGACTTGCTGTTTTAATGTACTTTTCCCTGAAAGGGAAAGCTGAATATGTCTCCAGACTGCCTTAAACTCTCCTTTTATCCTGTTGGTTTTGCCTGTTCAGGAGCAACAATAATGGCAAAATCTGGATGCTAAGATTGTCCGTTTCCAAAGGAACAGGCAGGAGTTTCCAGGGCACTTAGCTATGTCAGCAGCAGACCTCTCTCCAAGCTATTTCTGCTGCTCTGTCAGTCCAGCTATATATCTGATGGGGGTGTGCAAAGGCTGGCACTGAGAGCTGGAGTCTGCAAGTAACCCTTTCAGGCCTGGAATTTCCTGAAAAGGCCTATAAGAACTGTAACGCAGATGACAAGATCTTATTCTGATCTGGGCAGAGTCTCACTTTGCCAACTACCGTTTTCTTCTTCACACATGGGTTGGAGGAATAAGACATTAATTTCGGCAAGGAGACATAGAAACAGCCATGGTCCAAACTGTGGCATTTCAAAGCTAGTTCCAGTGCAGTGCTCTGCATTCATGAGACTTCTCTAGATCTGGCTTCCGGACATAGCATCATCAGTCAGCAATATGTATGACTGATCTGTTCAGACAAAATACTTTCAGGCATGGCAGTCGGTGCTGGAATAATCCTGTGGAGAGAAATCCTAGTTCCAATTTCATTCATTTATTTAGATCTATCCTTTAACCTTGTTTACACACTTTATGGGCCAATATTGCTGATATGCTTATCGTCCCAGCATCCAATAAAAAGGAATGTGTTCTTAACACGTTTATATCTTTGCTGTCTTCTGTACTGTACCTGCACCTGTTTAGTGCATTTTTAGACTTAACAATAATTTCCCCGATTCCATGGCACCAGTCAGATTGGTTCTGCTATAAGAAAGCATGTTTTATTTTATTATGTTAAAGCATTTAGAAACTGCTTAATATTTTTAAAATCTCAAAGCAGTACGCAACTTAAAAAAACATTATTAAAACAAAAATACAGCATATTTGTTCTGTGAACCTCCAGGTAAAGGGCAGTATATAAATAAAATAAATAATAATTAGTAATAATAATAATAATACCAGTGAAACTGTAGTATAAAATGAAGAATTAAGGCTAATGAACACAGGGTCAAATAAGTTAGAGAAAGCCTGGGAAAAGGTCCACCTTTGTCTGAAGCGAATGATGGTTGCTGCTTCACATATAGCAGAGAGAAGAAGCCCTAAGGAAACATCAGATGAAGGATGTGTTCATACAGAGGTTTCTTTCTCAGTCAGCTAGAATTGCTCATTCTCATTACAGTCTCCTTTTCACATTAATAATAATCATCTGTTCACCTCCTACATTGCAATTCTTGGGTGCTGCATTTGTCTCCTCCAAAGTCCCTTTCAAGTAATCTAATAAATCGGAAAGATCACAACAGATCTTTTTGTTTTCTAATGTATGTGCAAAGTTTTATCTCCAACGTTCCCTGTGTGGTGTTTCATAGACTTTATCTCATGTCAGCTTGATAATTGTACCATTAAATCCAAATTTCTCTCCCTGCTAGGGACACTCAGTTGCTCCAAAGGAGTATGTTTGCTGGGCAGTGTGTCAAAATGTCCTGGTGCAGTAAGGATCTTTTGACACTGCATCAGAAGCATCACTGTGTTGCAGTGCAGAGCAACTGGATTGTCAAAAGGGCATAAGGATAAGTCTCCAGCTTCCAGCTCATCCCTCTCCCTCAGACTTTACAGCACTTGCTCTTGCACTGATTGCAAAAACCAGTTCGCTTCCTCCTCCACCTCCTCCTCCTCCTCCATAGCATCAAGCTCCTACATCATTATGCATGTGCCATTTTGAGGGACATTCTTCGTTTGTGCTGCTGTGGTTTGGTGGCCAAAAATCTTGACGGTTGTCGCAGGAATGGACAGCTTTGCGGGGGACAGTGAATGTGATTCCCCTCTTAGTACCGTATTTTTTGCTCTATAAGACTCACTTTTTCCCTCCTAAAAAGTAAGGGGAAATGTGTGTGTGTCTTATGGAGCAAATGTAGGTTGCGCAGCTATCCTAGAAGCCAGAACAGCAAGAGGGATTGCTGCTTTCACTGCGCAGAGATTCCTCTTGATGTTCTGGCTTCTGAGATTCAGAATATTTTATTTCTTGTTTTCCTCCTCCAAAAACTAGGTGCGTCTTGTGGTCTGGTGCGTCTTATAGAGCAAAAAATACAGTAATTCCCTGTCATGAAACCAGACGCCGTGTCTTCTTCCAGCAACTCTTGGCCAATGTTCCTATCTCCAAACAAGCTGCAGCAGAAATTGCAGAGTCAGCAAGGGCAGGCTGAGTGAAGGACCTTGTACCACTAGTGTCAAGTATCATGGGTGGATGAATAACTATGTTACAAGCTCTTCAGGAACCAGGGAGCCCTACCCCTCTCCAGATCATGAGATCTTCGAGTCTTTTGTCTGTGGCACATCATGCAGAATGCCCTCAATCACCATATTGAGATGGTTGCATAATGCCTCCAAAGAGCTCTGTTGATTCTTGTCACAAGTGTATGATCTCATAATCCCATTCTCTGGTCATCTGAAGTGTGTGTGTGTTGCGGGAGAAGCTGCTTCCTTTTCTGCTAGCCCCTCCTCTGGACATGCATTGGCAGAAATGGTTTCTGTTCAGGCAGCTTGAAGCCTGTACAGTTGCCACCGGGAGCCACGCAGAAGCAGATGGAGACATGGGCTCCTTTGCCCCAGCACAAGAGCAGCTTTCAAAGCTACGTTGGCAGCTAGTGGCAGCCCCTCTCTTTCATTGGCTGCAGAGAGGACAGTCTCTTGGGACAGTGTATCCCACTGCCCTCCCTTCTCTTTCTGCCTCTATGTACTGCTTCATGCATGTCCCGGGGCATTCCTTTCGTACTGAAATCCAGCAGCACGCCAGGAAAACAAAGTGGCTAGGAAACAATGCTTTAAGTCTCCAAGGCCTAGGAAACTTCTAGCTGCAGGTTTAGTTTTATTTTGGGGAGGGTATTGAGAGGAGCAAATGAAGGCTTCCAAAGGGCTGCAAGGGGAAGTTAGGCTTGGGCAAATGCAGCTGAGGAAATAATTTAACATAGAAAAAATAATAATCTAATTTCAGCAAATACAGCAAAATGGGAACTGGGAGCAGCAAATGAACAAGGGGACATATTAAATGGCTTTTAGAGAAATTTGGGGGTGTTGTTCTGGAGTCCATCAGAAGTTTGCTTTTACGTTCATTGTTTTTGTTCAGAAAGTATGCATGCCTTTTGTTATCCATTGGTGCAAGTATGTTTCCTTGCCCCTGCCTCTCCCATTGTACATATAGTAGTTTTCTTACTTGAATCCATTTAGAAATGTTATATGCTGCCTTTCTACAAGCTTAGCATTCAATGTGCACCTTTCTTCTGCTTGGCCTGTGAGGCCCTGGGGGCCTGTTTAAGATATCCTTTTGTAGGAGACAGTGCTTTTTAACTTAGCAGCAGAGGAAGAGCCTTCTCTGAAGCTGCTTCCTGTAACATTCTCTTCCACTTCTGCCCTGGGAAAGCAAGGACTTCCCTGGTAGAGAGATGGGCAGAGAGTCTGGTGGTACCAGGGCTGAAGCACGAGTGGGTGAGCCAAAGCAGCCTCTGGGAGTAGCTCACTGAGAGACACAAAAGGGGCTGGAGCAGCTAGAGATGAGTTAGGTGAGAGAGAGACCCTGCTTGCCTCTGACACAGCACATGGCAGCATCACTGGGCACAGACTTTCCAGAATCCTTTAATTCATGATAGCCAAGGAATTATGATAGTCATATTCAAATATCTGAAGGGCTGTCACATGGATGATGGAGCAAAATTGTTTTCTACTGCTACCAGGGGGACTCAAACTGATGGGTTCAGATTACAAGAAAGGCGATTTCAACTAAACATAAGGAGAAACTTTCTCACAGTAAGAGCTGCCTCAACAGGTGGACTCTCCTTCATTGGAGATTTGTAAACAGAGGTTGGGTGACCATCTGTCAGGGATTCTTTAGCTGTGATTCCTGCATTGCAGGGGGTTGGACAACATGGCCCTTGGCTCCTTTCCAACTCTAGAATTATAGGATTCTATGCTTCTTAGGCTGTGCACCTTTAAAAAGCATACACCCTTCTCATAAAAGTGTGCTTTAATGTCTGGTACTCCAGTGAATGTCTTGCTCCATGGCCTTATCCAAGTAATAATATTATTTTTGATAGGATCTCTTTGTGAAATACAATGGATACATGGTTACTGCCAACCTGTGTCCCTCCTCCCACCCAGAAACTGAATCCTGATTAATTGGCTACCGGATTGATAGCGAACATGGTGCCCTCCAGATGTTGTTGGGACTCCCAACTAACTCCAGATGTTGTTGGGACTCCCAACTAACTCCAGATGTTGTTGGGACTCATTCAACTAACATGGCTAAGCGAGAAGAGATAATAGGAGTTGTCATCCAGCAACCTCTGCAGAGCACCACCTTGACTCACTCTGGGCTGCTGCTTTGGAGGGGATGGAGAAATGCCAGGAGCTACGCTGTAAAATGCAGCTCAGCCCATTGTGGCAGCAGTGTTAGAATGCCTGAAATTCTTTGACTAATGGGAACAATGGCTCACCCACATTTACGTTTGCCCTGCCACTTCCCCCTGGGAAAACCTGTGATTCAGCGCTGAATCGGAACAAACAGCAGTCAGCTTTTCTGCAGAGTGCTGTTTGCTCTGATTTAGCACTAAAGAGAGAGTTTTCCAGGGCAAAGGCAAAACCACTTGGAAAGAGAGAGCATTTGTGTGATTCAGTCTCCCTGCAGCAGTGAAGCACAAGTGAATGGTACCCGGAAATGTGACATTTTGCTTCTTTCTGACGAAGGCTTGGGGGGTACTTTCTTCCCCCGACCCCAGTCCCCATGCCTTGCTCCATCTCCTCTCCTTTTTCCCTTTTCTCTCAACTGCTTCATTGTGGATCTGAACTACAGTGGTTCTGGCATCTGCGGCTGCAGCAGCAACAGATGGATTTAGCTGTTGAATCCCTATGAATGCACACAGACAATAGCTGGAGGGGGGAGGGGGAAGCAGCAGGGCCATAGGCTGGAGTTTGGGGGGGTTGATGGGGCCCCCTTTGTGCCATGCGCCGTTTACCCTTGCAGCTACAAGGCCGCTTTGTTCTTTTGCTCAGGACACTCTGAATAACAACTCTCTGGGGAAAAAGCACAGTTGGCAGGAGCGAGTGTCCCGGTCGTCATCCCCTCTGAAAACTGGTGAGTTCATCTCTGTACAGCAACTGGTTCTCTTTCTATCTTTTTCCTCCCCTTTTTTGCATGATGGTACATTCTATGGCGCTTGGACCTTCTCACTACATCCTTCTAATGTGTTTTCACTTTGGCCTGCGTCTTGAAACGGATGCTATAGTTTTATTAATTGAATGGTGGCACACGAGGCATGGGGGGTTGGGTTTGACTTTTCCTGCCTGCTCTCCTTCAGAACAGGCTTATTCTAAAAATCCAAGGCCCAACTCACAACGTGGCTCTTGTTACATCAGCTCAAGACAATCTGTGGCAGAAGAGCTAGTGTGATAAAGTTGGGTACAAGTGCTGGAATTGGGTTCAAAAAGCCCCGTCAAACAAGGCACTCAATAGATGGTCTGAGAAATTAACTCTCTCAGTGCAACTTTCCTCACAGGGTTGTGAAGTGAAAACAACATGAACAGCATTCTGGGGTCCTTGAAGTAAGGGGAGATATCAATTTAATAACAACACTTGGGGAGGAATCCAGTGTCCTGCTAAAACTAAGTTCTGTCAGCGAGAGCATTTCTGCTTGCCCAGTGGAATGATCTGCCCCCTCATCTTCCTCTATGCTGTTCTGCTTGATGGACATACCAATCTCTCCTCTGCTTCTGCTGAATACTGTTCTGAGGGTTCTCCTGAGCAGATTTAGGAAACATGGGGAGGAGAGTTCTGTTGAACTAGCAGGACACGTTGTGCTGGCTTCTGCTTGCACAATAATTTAGTTGAATCTGGCCCTGAGGGCAATATTTAACTAATGAGCCCTGCGAGCGGAAACCTGGGCAAGGGCTTCCACTAGTGCAACGGAGCTTCCCTCCCTTCCCCGCTCCCACAAAATTGGCTGTGTGGAAGTCAGGAGAAAACCTCTGGAACCAGAGGCGTAGGAAGGTCAGGTGGTACTTGGTGCAGAAAGTTTCTTGTCACCCCCTTTTGATTTTTGAAAAAAAAAATTGCCTGCAAAAATCGTTTTACGTTATTTCATATTTTCTTACAAAGGAATACTAATAAGTAATAATAATAATAATTAACTTTTATTTATATCCCACCCTCCCTGGCCGAAGTTGGGCTCAGGGTGGCTAACATCAGATACATAACATTGGTATAAAATCAAACAATAATTAAATTACCTCCTAAAAACATGTCAAAATCAAATTAAAGTCTAATTAGATGGCTTTTCAGGGTTAGGGTTGGGAGCAGTAAGTGCACCACTGAATTGAAATATCAGCCTTCACGACATAGGAAAACAGCCAAGCAAACAGCTATTTTCGTGGAGGAGGGTCAAGATATTAACTGATATGCATGAAATTTCATATACAGTATAGCTATATAATCCCTAGTGTAGTAAGATAAGACCTTTGGAGCAGGCATTTTTTTAAAAAAGTTTTTTATGAACCGCCCTAGTAGGACAGTAATTGTTCCTTGATAATTTGTCACCCCCTTCCATGATGGAATCTGGGCACCCCGCACCCCTTCTTACGCCCCTGTCATGGGAGAAGGAGAAAGCAGATCTTCCATCAGGCAAGCAGAAAGGCTTGTGCTGACAGAGCAATCTTCCTAGTGTGCTACATTTAATTCCTTCCTCTCATAATATCCTTGTGGTCCCTGGAAACTAGTTCCTTTGCTATTTGTTCCAGTTTTGAACTTACTAATTCCAAACATTGGTCATTCCAGTTAGAAGGTTTTATAACAACTTTGGGATGTGAATGCTAATACTTAGGACTTGGTATACCAACTCTGCTTATTATTGTCCCTGACTTTTGTCAGATTCAGTCCCTAGGGTGACTGGCCTTCACAACAGCTGCTTTTGCCACCATTCTGAATTAACTGTGCTGAGATGTACCCAGACACTGTTGCCCTCGTTCCTTTGGCTGACCTAAACCTCTAACCCCACCTTACCCACCCTTAGGTGAGCAGACCCCTCCCCATGACCACGTTTGCCTGAGTGATGAGGTCACTCACCAAAACAGCACAACCTCCACCAAAGATCGGGGCACATCCACGGAGAGCCCGTGCCGGCGTACGGCTGCCACACAGATCGCTCCAGCCTGTGTTGCCTCGTCCCGGGCACCGGAGAAACAGCAGGTTGCCAACCGCCCCCCACCACAGAACCCCACTGTTGTAGTAGTGACACGGGGGCCAGAAGCTTATCGGGACCGCATTCGCTACCAGACAGATGTGAGGCTGGAGGCTACTGAGGAGATTTACCTCACACCAGTGCAAAAGAATTCTGACCCTCTGGAGTCTGAGAAGCCATTCATGTCACAGTCCAGTGATAACCGGATGTCCATCAGCTCTGACATAGACACTTCCAGCTACCCACAACTGGCAGGAAAACCTAACACCTCAATCAGCGAGGAGGATGAAGTGCTGGACTACCTGTCCTCACCTGACAAAATGAACGCACCAAGGACTGTGTACGGCAGCAGCAGCAATGGCGGCTACCGGCCCTGCCATAGCCGCCAGAGGGCGTCTGTGAGCTCCGACACCAGTGCCCTCTCCTACGATTCAGTCAAATACACTCTTGTGGTAGACGAGGACGTGCAGCTGGAACTCGTAAGCCTGAAACAGTGTTACTCGGGTTACAGCGACGAGAGCGATTCAGCCACTGTCTACGACAACTGTGTCTCCTCACCCTATGAGTCAGCCATTGGGGAGGAGTATGAGGAGGACGCCCTGAAACGTGACTCTGTCTGTCTCTCTGAGGACTCCACCCCTGAGGCAGACATCCATTTCTCCAAGAAGTTCCTCAACGTCTTCATGAGCGGACGGTCACGCTCCTCCAGTGAGTGCTGGGGCAAATTCCAGTATGAGCACTGGTATTGAAGCGGGGGGGGGGGAGAGGGACCTGTAATTTCACAGCATATCATAGCAGATTTCACTTGCTCAGGCATTAAAACCCAATGCCTTGCGGGGGGGGGGGGTGTACAAGGAAGTTGTTGGTCAATAAAAGAGACAGTTCTATGAAAAATAATCTGGTTAAGACCAAAGGTGACCTCAGAAGACCTTAGAGCAACTTGGATGTGTAGTTCAAGAAAATGTCAAATATGTTCAAGAGCAGCTTTTGCCAACTGGGTTTCCCTCCAAACACTTTAGACTATGACTTGGTTGTGATGGGAGCTATAGTCCAAAACATCTGGAGGGAACTGGATTGATGAAGGTTGATTTACAGTCTCATGCTGGTGTCTGAATGGGTTGAGGAACAAAATCTCCCTAAACATAAGTGTATGGCCATGGCATAATGCTTTCTCAGAACTCAATAAATCAAGATTGTTAGAGGCAATTTATTGAAAGGTATATGACATGGGTATTGTTGCCATACATGTTTCTTTTGTCCCACTATCACCTCTGGCAAGCAGGGTTTTAGAAACACTTCAACGCCCCGAAAAACCTGTTTACCAGAGATGACAGGGAGAGGAGTATACACACTATGGGGAACAATCCGATCCTCATATCACCTCCAACACTTAAGGAAAAGAAGTATGTCTCCAGTCCTTTTATCTGCTCCGCAAGAAGCTACCAGCTTAGTCAATTGGTTGTTTTCATGTAGATGCCCATTAAGAAGCCAAAATATGCTAGACCTTTTTGACTGGCTTTTTCTCTAGTGGATTCCTGCAGGAAATCCTTGTGCTACTGTCACATGTTGTTGCCTCCATTTTATCTTACATTATATTGAATTGAGTATTACATTATGTTGAGTTTTGGAACACATCAATTTCTGCCACATTTGCAGGAAGTGTGGTGAGGCTGCAGGGTAAAGCTTCGGCTAACTTTATTGAGAGCACAACACCATGTTGTTCTCCCAACTGGATATGCTGTGAAATAGTGGCTCCTGTCAGAACTTACAACAATGAAACACACCCACCCAGAATGTTATCATTGGTCAGGTTATCCCTCTCTGTATCACATTGTCCCATTGAGGATACCTACATGAGAGCAGCTACTCATGCATAGAATTCCCACTCCTCACAGAGAATCTTCGCTCACCAATTGAAATTAGGAAGCTGTGCAGTTAAGATGATTGTTGGGCACTTCTGATTTGGCAAAACAGGTTCCAGAAAACAGTTGACTTCATTGCTTGAAGATGAGAGTTATTAGGTGCCTATAGTATTTCCCCCCACTTCATTTCCAGGTGCTGAATCATTTGGTCTCTTCTCTTGTATTATCAATGGGGAGGAGCAAGAGCAGACACACCGAGCAGTCTTCAGGTGAGTGCAGATAAAACCTTTTGCCCCAGAATCCTCCCATCCACCCAAACATTGGTGTTTTCCAACCTGTGACCACCTGAATTGCAGAGATGTCATCTAAGGCATAAGGTGTCTTCAGTGGCCTTGATCTATGGATCTCAGCTTGTGGTACAGATAGAAAAACATACTTGGAACTGGGTTCTCACCCATGGAAGGTTTTCAATTAAACATCCAGGGTTGCCTATATTGGACACTGGTTGTGAGGATTTGTTAAGCCAGGGGAGAAATTGTTTTTCAGAGCTTATGTATGCAAATAACATATCCCTGTTAGCTTGATAGGGTGCAAAAGAGTTGCCAAAAGCACACAAAACTCCATTCATAATGTTAGGCTTTGAAAGTTACTGGACTGGACCAATACCCAAAATCCATTATGCCTGGTTGAGTCACCAAGAAGTCTTCCTCACAGTGGCCCTCATCATTGCAAAGCTGAATCCAGAGAATAAACACAGCTCCTCTAACATTCATTCCCTTGGTTATATCAAAGGATTGATAATTCCTTAGATTTATTGAGCCTTTCTCACCAATAGCTCCAACCAGGCATAAACCAAAAGAAAAGTTTGACAATTCTTGAAATATTCTAGGTAGGTAGTTTGTAACAACCTTTGCCTTAACTTGTGGTTCTTGGCATGGGCTACTTGTTCCAGAAAGATGGCCTGCATGTCAAGTTTTCACATACATGAGGTAGCTGCTTAGCAACAGGATGGAGTTCTAACCTTGTTCTGTACCCTAGGATTGTGTGGCTAGCTTAGGATACGGCCAGCTAACATTGCACATTCATTATGGCGTCTTCAGTGGGGTAGCAGCTGAGGAACAGCATATGGCAGTTTGAAGTAGATACTTTTGCAGGGGGAGGGAGTTAACTATGGAGAAGTAGCTCCTTCAGTCTTCCATGAGCAGCTCCTCTGAGGTGGCACCACTCATGTGAGAAGTTATTTGCTAAGCCAAGCCTAGAGAAATAACATCTGTTCCAACATGCAGGCACTTTTCGTCTAGTGTGCTAGCAGTGAGAGTTTAGGCCGTTACCTTTTGACTCCCAATACATAATTTTGGTTAGATAAGTTGCATGGTTTTCTCCTCAGGTTTGTGCCTCGTCATGAAGATGAACTGGAATTGGAGGTCGATGACCCTCTGCTGGTGGAGGTTCAGGCTGAAGACTATTGGTATGAGGCTTATAATATGAGGACCGGGGACCGGGGCATCTTCCCTGCTTACTACGCAATTGAGGTCACCAAGGATCCAGATCATATGACAGGTACTTAACCCATCAATGGCTCTGCTACCCACACATATCTGGCCTCTTGTACCCATTCCTGCTCTGTGCTCATGCACTTCAGTCCTGGCTCAGAGCTGTCTTGTAAACCAGGACTTTTCCTGAGAAAATGCTGACACTTCAGACACTCTTCAAAGTAGAAGGGGAAAGGACAAAGCTGGTGTACAAATTATCACTCATATGAAGGAGTGTAGATGTTCACGACTTGTGTCCCATCCCTGACAGCTATGTCAGTAGTTAGAGCAACCAGAAGTCTGTTCCCTCCTAACTTTACGCCATGTAGGATATCTATGTGAATCAGATTCTTCTCACCTACCTTGAACTTCTGATTTTTAGATTCAAGCAAGAGTAGCGATTGGGTGGACCAGTACCGGGTGAAGTTCCTCGGCTCAGTTCAGGTTCCATATCATAAAGGAAATGATGTGCTGTGCGCAGCTATGCAGAAGGTACTGTCCCTGCTAAGCCATGGTTTTCCCACGGGACATTTTCTTTGGTGGGAGGGAAAATGTGATGTCATTTTGTTTAGAAAATGTATATTGTGCCTTTCAATGCAACTATTGAAAATACAACTATTCTCAAGGCAGAGAAGATCAAACCAACATACGATTAAAATGCCAAGAAAACTGTCAGAGGGAGGTGTGTGGGTGTGTTAAGTTACCAAATTGGCACTTTAACAATAAAAAGCTTCTTGGGTAAATAAATTTGCTTTTAGTGCCTACTTAAAAAGGCAAAGTCCTGAATCTGGAAGATCTCTGTAGGCAATTGGTTCTGCAGTCTGTGGGCCTCCAGCCAGAAGGAACTTTTGTGGTGGCTACCAATTCAATAGAAAATAGAACCACCAGGAGACAGGTACAGCTGCACTTTATCTTTAGGGAGGAGAATATACATATGCAGATGGTCCCCATAGATATTCCAGGCCCAGGCTGTGAGTGACATTAAGATGTCCATACCAGCATCTTGGCCTGGAACCAACTGGCAGCCATTGGAGCTCACATAGGATTGGTGTTATCTGCTCCCCATGGCTGTTGGTAGAAATCAGTCTGGTGTTTGCATTCTAGACCAGTTGCAGCTTCTGAATAACCTTTAGGAGCAGCCACGTGGAGAGTATGTTGCAGCTGTCTAGGTGGGAGGGTGCCAAGGCATGGCACCACAGTGACCAGATCTCTATGTTCCAGGAAGGGGTGCAGTTGGCAAATTGGTGGCGGCTGATAAAACATACACTTAACCACTGCTTTGGACATAGAGTCCAGGAGGAGGCCTAGATTAAAGAGGCACACACTCTACTTTGCAAACCTGCTCTTTCTGGGGTAACCTCATTCTGAATAGGCTTTATGTCTTTCTGGGGTAACTTCATTCTGAATAGGCTTTTTGTCACTCTGCTGGCATTTACGCTGCCCACTATATGCAAGTCCATCCTGAATGGATAAAGCTTCCATTGGTTCACCCTCATCCTGTACATTAGCAACATCTGAAAGTTATGTGTGCTTTCTGGAATCTTTTATCAAGATTCCTTGATAACGCCATACTAGTTCAGATGGAAGTGGGGGAACGAGAGCTAAAACATAGAAGGAATTAAGCAGTAGGCAAGTTTGAAAACACACTCCTCATCATTTGTTGTTGTTGTTATCTTCCTCCCTACGGAGCCCAGAGCAGCTTGCAACAATAAAACCACATCATAAAACAACAGAATCGGTGTTAAATAATGTATCAATTAAAAAAGTTGAAATACCAAACACCATACCTAATGCAGCAGAGAAGATTAATGAGTCATCCATACCCTCTTTGCCCTTCACCAAAGGCATGAATAAGCCGGTGTGCTTCTAACAGCTGGAGAAAGGATGTCAGTGTTGGGGACAAGTGCAATAACTTGATTGAGTGGGAATTCCAGAACTGAGGTGCAGCCACAGAGAAAGTCCTGCTCATTTCATAGCCAGACAAGCCATGCTCATTGGCAGAACCATGAGCAGGGCCTCCTCCACAACACTTAAAGCACTATCCAGGTGGTATCAGGGAACGCACTCCTGCACTCCACCAAAAGCTATCATGGGTTATAAATATTAACACACTTAGTATAGTATGGCGTAGTGGTTAAGAACGGTAGTCTCGTAATCTGGTGAACCGGGTTCGCGTCTCCGCTCCTCCACATGCAGCTGCTGGGTGACCTTGGGCTAGTCACACTTCTTTGAAGTCTCTCAGCCCCACTCACCTCACAGAGTGTTTGTTGTGGGGGGGGGGGAGGGAAAGGAGAATGTTAGCCACTTTGAGACACCTTCGGGTAGTGATAAAGCGGGATATCAAATCCAAACTCCTCTTCTTGTTGTTGTTGTTTCCCAGCTAAGCTTTAAAAAAAAGGAGTTCTCTTGGTATTTGATGTGGGAAAGATACCTGTGGAGGTTGCTTATTGACCAATGCCAGTGATATCACCGATGCCCCTCCTTATTCGCCGCCCATATAGCAGTTCTGCAACTGATGTTAATACTTTGCAATTTTTAAATAATGTGAAGAATGAATTTAACATATATTAATGTGGAGTGTGGGTGTGTATGTATATGTATGGCTATATATACAGCAATCTTGGGACATTATGTCTACCTTCAACCCTTGTCTCCTCCCACTCCCAAAACAGATCACCCATCTTCTGATTTCAGGTACTTTGAAATCAATGTTTCTTGAAACTGCCAACCTGGGAGGAGGAATGGGGACCCCAGTTTTATATCAAATGGAGGGGGTGATATTTTCCATGCGAAGAGCAGTGTCACCAGAAACTCCAGATAGTTTGTGTGACAGCTGGTGCAAATTTTCTGTTTTGGCACAGATTGCCACCACTCGCCGCCTCACCGTGCACTTTAACCCGCCCTCCAGCTGCGTCCTGGAGATCAGCATGAGAGGAGTCAAGATTGCTGTGAAAGGCGATGACTCTAAGGATCCCAGCAAGGTAGGCTTGACCACATGTGTAGCTCTGCTGCCAGCACTGTTCCTGGGTTCTGTGCTCTCTGTGGCTCATTATTATTACATCTTCCAGCAGCAGCTCAGTGCTACCCCTTGGCCAATAAACAAAAGAGAGCATGCAACGAGAGCGATTTGCATATGTCCTGGCTGGCAGTTCCTCCTGTCTTTTCCTGAAGGAGTCTGTTGGGGATTGGATAACAGGGCAGTCACATTCATGCCCTGAAGTCCAGATGCAAAAGTACATGCTCCCAGGCTGTAGGTATATTAATGCACTGGAAGGTCTGTTTGCTAAGCTGCTCCGATAATCTACGAAGCATTGCTAAACCCGTCTGCTACTATTTTAACCGGTGTCCTGTGGATCTGTGCAGTAAAGCCTCTCTGCATAAGTAGCTCACATGGAGCTTTCAAGAGGAAGGAGCAAAGCCATTCAGAAAGTGCATTCTGTTCACAATGGAAATGCCCTACTAGAGTCAATCAAGGGCAGTGGACCTGAAAGCAGAAAGACTGGGAGAAATATATATGATAGTGTGTTAATTAATTATCTGAGCTTGGGCTGTGTTTAATCAACACAGCTGGCTTCAATTTATTTTGCTTGAACAAAACATTTGTTTGAATGTATTACTATTTTTCAAATGTGTGTAACCAACTGTCCCATTATTTTGTGCACTAACGCTAAAGTAGAATCCATTCAATTCTACCTCATGAAATAATTGTAACAGAGCCAAGACCTTTCATTTATTGAAGGTTAAATGACACACAATGTAAAGGCTGGGACGTTTTGTAGCTGATACAAGAATATTGCTTGACTCTGATACTGCTGCAGCCTTCCTGTAATCCTGAACCTGAAATCCCCTCTTTCGTATTCCTGCATAAGACCCTTTAGGAGAGAGTAAGAAGCTTATATGATCTGGAACTAGTGATGCCAACAGGGTTTTCTGGACCCAGGACACTTGTATGTGGATTAGACCCTCTGCCCCACTCACAAAAGAGGATACAGATTTGCATATGCTTTGTGTCATACGGAAATTTATATAATCTTTTGTGAGTGGGATGAAGAGCCCAAAAATAGATAAGGAGCTGCACATCAGTAATAATATGTCTGAGAGGCAGAATGTCAGTGGGGGAAGCTTGCTCTGTATTTATGTTTCCATACTAGAAAAGGTTTAACCCAGGGGTCTGCAACCCGTGGCTCCGGAGCCGCATGTGGCTCTTTTACACCTTTGCCGCGGCTCTGGGGCGGATACTAGCGAGGGGAGGAGGCGCATTGTGTGCCCCGACACTCCCCACTGTGGCGGGCGCTGTACTGGCTGTGACGTCGCATGGGGGCGGTGCGTGCATTAGTCACGCACCGTCCCGACGTCACCTTCCTGCCCGCCCGCCCGCTACATTGTAAGGGGCATGTACGCTGGTCACTGCATTGAAAGGGGGCATGTACGCTGGTCACTGTTTTGAAGGGGAGTGAAGAACACAAACACAAAAAAAGATAACTTGTTAATTTAACGTTTATTTCTATGAGGAGGAGTAATTCTGAGGGGTCAAACAAAGAAATAATAAAAAAGTGACAAAAAAAGTTATTTTTATAATGACGAGTTTTGCGGCTCCCAGTTTTTTCTTCTTTGGAAACGGGTCCAAGTGGCTCTTTTTGTCTTAAAGGTTGCAGACCCCTGGTTTAACCTGTTAAATATCTGCCTGCCACACAGCTGTTAAAGGCACAAGGGCATGGCTGTCCTCCAGTACCAACCCTAAACCGTGCAAAAAACTCCTGTTCCCTGAGTTGTTAACCTGTTACGTTACGCTTCATCAATTGATCTTAGGTTGGCATTACTATATTCATTTCAAGACCAGACACGATATTTCAGATGGTAGGGGAGGGTGTGTACCAAAAGTGGCATAAGAAAAACAGCGATTGAGGTTTAAATGCTCATGGCTGGATGAATTCAAGATTGAATGCAGTGTATTCTAGCAGCATTTGCTGTGGTTAGTTATTGTTTTTATTCCTTAACAACTAGAACAGTGTTATTAGCACAGGACAAACAGACACCCTTTTCTTTTTCTTGACCGACAGTAAGTAACTGTTGATTATCATACTGGGAACAAGAAGCTGCTTCCAATAATTCCCCTATTTTCCCCACCCTTTGGTTGAAAAAGCAATTAATTCAGTTGACAATCCACTTAATGACACCCTCAACTGCATTTCCCTAAGAAGAAACCAACGCACCAAGGGGCTATTCAGCCCCTCCCTGACAGGCCTGAATATAGCAAGCTAGGGCTACTTTGCAGGGTTGATGTAACCCACATAGCTCTCTCAGTTGCAGTACCCCCTGTGATATGTATTTTGCATTAGCAGGATTTTTTAAAAAATAAAATCACATAATATTGGAAAAAGCTCTTTTCTTGCATGAAATTAATTCTGAGTTAGAAAGAGCAGGAATTACTTACTGTCCTAGCTGCTAATTTTGCTTTTGGGTAGACATGCTACTGCCCAATTACAGCTACACTAAAATCCTGGATTTTTCAGTTATTGTCTCTGGTCAACAATCCCATTTCTACCAGGGAAAGCCAAAGGAAGAGAAAAGCCTGGAAGATCCTTCAGAATGAATCAGGCAGTTCTTTCTCCATCTAGAAAAAAAATCACACATAAGGCAAGGAAGACAGTAAAATGGCTTAAAACTGAACCAGGCTGATGCTTTTCTCAAGTGTTTGGAGAAAGGACTTCCTTGGTCATTTTGGAGCTGTTTTTGGGTCTCCTCTGATGTGTGTGTAACATAGCACCTGTCAATCACAGCTGCGATTTCACTCATTGACTAAAATTGCTAAAAGATGGGAATAGGCTCATATCACACAAAATAGTCTATGCACATTTTCCTTCCTAACTTTCGTTCTACAAGGGCTAAGGATCTAAGTAATTTAATATGGACAAATCAGGAGTCTGGGGGCCCTACTTCCTCTGAGGCCAGAAGAAGCAAGACTCCCGTGACTTGATTTTCCTTCTCATCAGCCCTTCCTGGAATTTCCCCTGTACTTCCTACCATACAAACTTTTGCAGTGCACAGATAAACTGTTGCAAGTTTTACAATGGAATATCCTTTCACCAAAACACAGCATGAGGTCCTTTTAATTTGTGACTTGGATCTCCCAAGGGTGAGGGATCCGAACACATTTTAATTTCCCTTTCCTTCAATAAATGTCTCTGGTTCCTCAACGGTCCTAACTCTTACCCAAGCCTAACATCTTGCTCTCTCCGTCCTGCAGGGGAATAAATGTAGCCACTTTTTCCAGTTGAAGAACATTTCATTCTGTGGATACCACCCAAAGAACAACAAGTAAGTCCCTGCAGATGGTCAAAATGAGTTCATGGCAAAGGAGACACACAGCTCTTCCTCCTTGCACTATCCTACAGTGTATCCTAGGCAGTTTGGGGCTTTGAAGTGTAACTTGTTGCATAGGAAATTCCTGTGTGGCAATCTTCTTAATCCCTGCTAAACAATATGCTTGATAAAGGTAGGATGGGCATGAAGTTTCATATAACAGCATTGTGATCTTGTTAATCGGACTGTATCACCTACACTTATCCTCCACTTGGTTCCAACATAGATAGACAGAAGCCAGAAGACCGCTGTGAATTTGGCAGAGTGTGTGCACATCATTTGTTGGGGGGGGCTGGCTTCTCAATCGAGCTTTATTTTTAATCCAGGTGAGAGCTCTGTTGTCTCAGCTGCCGTTTACCAGCTTTGTCTGGTACGCAAATTGCACAGGAAGAAAAGTATTCGTCCCATTTCCTGCTTTTGTCCACACTTGCAAAGGAAAACCAATGGCTTTCTCTTCAGGGAGGTATATTTTGTACCTGCAGGAAGAATGAAACCAATGGGTCTTGTTACTTTGGTAGAGAATTCATTCCTAGCCTAGGATACCAGAGACCCAACCTTTAGCCCAAACTCATGTATTGTGTTTTCTCTTTCAGGTATTTTGGGTTCATCACCAAGCACCCAGCTGACCACAGATTTGCGTGCCATGTCTTTGTTGCAGAGGAGTCCACCAAACCACTTGCAGAGTCTGTAGGGTGAGTTTCAGGCTACATCCTGAAAATTCCTGCTATTTACAAAGATCCCAGTTTACCTGGATCTAAGAGAGGGGTGTGTCAGTTGCAGATGGGTACTGGAGATGTCAGCAGAAGCATTAGTGGCCAGGGATCAGCCACTTTTCACCCAGCTCCCAACCCCCCTAGACAGTTCAGAAGGATACCATGGTCAACGGTATCAAAAGTTGCTGAGAGATCCAGCAGAACCAGGAAACAGCTTTGACCTCGGTCTCTAGCCCACCAGAGGTCATCAACCAGTGCAACCAAGGTGGTTTC
Organism: Podarcis gaigeae; assembly: GCF_964106915.1. Taxonomy (NCBI): domain Eukaryota; kingdom Metazoa; phylum Chordata; class Lepidosauria; order Squamata; family Lacertidae; genus Podarcis; species Podarcis gaigeae. Next base: position 51,400,645 of record NC_139678.1, on the reverse strand, counting down.
AGTCTCATGATGGGGCCTGAATCCCGACTAGAAGGGATCCAAATGGTCCACATCCTCCAGATGTGCCTGGAATTGTTCAGTGACCACCCGCTCAATCACCTTGCCCAGGAATGGAAGATCTGAGACTGGGTGATAATTGGCCATAATGGCCGGGTCCATAGATGTGTTTAAAGGAGTGGTTTAATAACAGCTTCTTTAAGAGGGTCCAGGAAGACTCTCTCACTGAGAGAAGCATTCACCACCCCACAGAGCCCATTGCCCAGCCGTACCCAGATCACTTTGATGGGCCAGGATCAAGGAGACAGGTGGTAGGTTTCACTCGTCCAAGCAGCTTGTCCACATCATCAGAGGTAGCAGATTGGAATTGATCCCATACAACCTGATTAGGCAGAGCTTAGGCACTCTCCCATCCCAGCCCTGCTCCCATGATGGAATCTACCTCTTTCCAAATATTGTTTTCTGCAGATGCAGTAGAGGCAGCGAATAAGGTCCTCTTGGTAGGCTCAGTGTTGAGCTCTAACTTGTTGCTTTGCCTGTTCTGTGGAAGAATCCCAGCTCCCAATTGACGTTCCATTTCATGTTTTCTTTTTGCAGGAGAGCCTTCCATCAGTTCTACAAGGAATGTGTGGAATATACGTGCCCCACAGAGGACATCTACCTAGAGTAGGGGCCGGGGCAGCCCCCGCCCTCTTGTACAGACAAGGGCCATTCCCCCCATTGTGCATGGACAAGCTGCTTTGAGATGGAAGGAGGAGTGGGTGTGGGAACAGTGTTCCTCAGTGCGCAGAGCCCCACCTCTTTCAGTGCACCTCCTCTTTCCTTGGGCTGGGGGTTTGGGATGGGTGGGGTGGGTGGACCAAAAAAAAGGGTTTATTATCAGAAGAAGAAATATGCTTTTCCGTTCGTTTGTTTATCCGAAATAAAGCACCACCAGCGGAAGCAGGTGTTGCTGCCGCTGGTACAGGAGGAGAGTGGGCATGGGCACTGGGAGTGCTCTACTGCGAGAGAGAGGGCTCCACAAGTTCTGCTCGAGTCTGTTTGGGGCCTGCTCTAGTTCTAGCTGCCGTGTTCAGCCCTTCATATTGGGAGTCTAGTAAGATGGGAATGCTGCTCTTCCACTGCAGAAGAAGGAATAGCTAATAAGCTTGGGGGTGGTTGCAAGTAGTGAGCCCAGTCCTTGGCTGGGAATGGTGGGGTTGGGGAATAGTGGAGTCGGAGACAGAGAATGGGGGTGGTAGCCATTTGCCCCACCAATTCCCAAGACATAGCATCCAAGTCTCTTATCCTGTGCCTGCAAAAAATCCGGGAACCACTGGGGGAACACTGGTGCCTATCCTAGCCCCTCCCAGTTTGAAGGCATGTAGATAGCCAGGGAGGGCCCATGCCCTGGGAATCTGCTGATGGAAAGAGCTCCTCCACCCCGGCCCTTGCTCTAAATCTCCCTTCCCTCCATACCCGCTCTCCAGCTGCAGGTTCTGCATTCACGGAGGGAATCTGGACCCTGCACAGAACACGAGAGCCAGGGTTCATCTGATTCATCTGCATCAAGGGGCTTGAGAGGAGCTCCAGCCATAAGCACAAAATTGATTCAGAAAGGGCTTGGTCCCACGGAGAAGCAGCAAAGCTGGGAGAATAGCATGAGTGACATGGGGCTAATAAGAGCTGCAGAAAGGTGTGCCTTTGCCCTTCTCCCCCCTCCCCCCCCAAAAGCAGGGGGCTCTGTGCTTCTGCTCTAATGACAACAATGATTAAACGTTGATGTTTCAAAGAGCCTGCGTTGCTGTTGTTTTGTTGCCCAAGGAGACTCAGGCCTCTAAGCACACTGCTGTTTTCCTGGGAATTGCAAGAGCCAAATTTGACATTCTGCTAGCCTTCCTTGGGGAGCCACACCAGCTGCAGCATAGCAGCATTCCAGGTTCTGCAACCCCCATTTTGAAACCAAATTATAGTACATCAGATTTCCAGGGAAATGTCACACATCTTCAGTTTTCAAAAGTACAGGTATAAACCTTGCATAGGCTTATAAAAGTTTGGAAAGGTCCCATTGAATCCAATAGTGTCGAATAACTATGTTGGGTATTATGAAACAACTCTCTCTTGTAGATCTCGTTCTTCTCGGAATAGCTTGGCTTTCAGGTGGGGTGGGGAGCATGGCACTCCTCCATTGTCTCCCAAGACAGATGGATGCCAACTCCCTCCCATTTCCATTGAGGTTCCATATATTTGTGAACCTTGGTGTTGTGCGTGTGTCTTTTTTTGCTTTCAGATACAATGGGGAGTGGGCTTAATTTGTTAGTTATTGACAATCATTGAGAAGTCTTGCTAGAGTTTACCCAGCTGTTGGCCCCCTGCAACCTCCAGAATTGTGTCACATTCCGCTATTCTGGTTAAAGACTTTGAGATGTCAGAATCCCAGGACCTCAATGGACTCTGCCACAAAATCTTCTAATCTACTAGCCTCTTCTCTAGCTAAATATAGATTGTATGTTGGCAGCTCTGTTGTTGCCAGTTAAGGAAAGTAGCCAATTATTAAGTGGCATTCAAAGGGATTTGGGTCTGCATTTCTACCAGATGTTGGGGAGACCCTAAAATAGGGATGGGGAACCTGTTGCCCTTCAGATGCTGTTGGACACTAATAAACATTGATTATGGGAATTGTCATCCAATATCTGGAGAGCCATTGAGGCACTTAACGTCTGCTTTTCTCAAAACAAAAACACTTAATTATACACCAAAAAAGCCCTAAATGAAATCAGTTTTGTCAAATATGGAACTGTATATATATATTTACATTATACAGTTCAACTCATAGTAGTCAGCTTCCATAGAATCTGGAATTTTATTGTGCGGCGGGAGCAAAGAATAGAAGAATTGGCAAGAGGGGAATATTGGACCCACAATAAGAAGTCATGACAGGGGTGGCAAGGGAGAGAAGACAATGGCAACAGAAAGCTGTGGCCAACTCAATCCCAGCCTCTGCATCAAAATAAAACACACACAAAAACCCCACCCATCTCTGGCCCTCATCAAATGTTTTCAAGCTTTGCTCAACACCCATAAGAGTGAAAACATGAGATGTGAGCCAAAACCTTGCAAATGCCCTGATGAGTGCCAAGTGCCATGCCTGTAGGATGGATGCATAGAGCACACAGAACTGGGGGGGATGGGAGAGAGGCAAGCAAGTGTGAAACAGCAAAGGAAGGGGAAGATCTCACTTCTTACATTACTAGGTGATTTGGGTTTGAGGGGCTTTTGCTGCCTGTGACAGATCAATTAGTTGGTGCAAGTACACTTCAGAGGTGGCACTTCTATTTGCATTTCCCTAAGAGACTCAAAGGACGCAGGTGGCGCTGTGGGTTAAAGCCTCAGCGCCTAGGACTTGCCGATCGAAAGGTCGGCAGTTCAAATCCCTGCGGCGGGGTGCGCTCCCGCTGCTCGGTCCCAGCGCCTGCCAACCTAGCAGTTCGAAAGCACCTCCGGGTGCAAGTAGATAAATAGGGACCGCTTACCAGCGGGAAGGTAAACGGCGTTTCCGTGTGCGGCTCTGGCTCGCCAGATGCAGCTTTGTCACGCTGGCCACGTGACCCGGAAGTGCCTCCGGACAGCGCTGGCCCCTGGCCTCTTGAGTGAGATGGGCGCACAACCCCAGAGTCTGGCAAGACTGGCCCGTACGGGCAGGGGTACCTTTACCTTTACCTTTAAGAGACTCAAAGGAGGTCGTCGTAATAATACTCCTCAAAATTTGGCTCATCCCGCTTGCTTTTGTGTGCTTTTTGCAGCTTTTCCGATTCCTTCCGCTGTATCCGTCTCCGGAAGTTGGGCATCTTTGGTTTAATGCCATAATCTGTGAAGACAGGAGCTAGTAAGAGAAGTGTGTGGCAATGGCAGGGCAGGAAGAGAAAAAAATCACATAGGAGGATGTGGAAGCGAAGGCTCACATGGCCTTAAGAGGGGCATATTATGGGATCCTCGAGGCAGTTAACTAGAAGGCAGGGTTGGGGAAACTGGAGGAGGGATTCACTTACTGAGCACTGCCAGAAGAAGCTCTGTGCAAAGACTTCTGCCTGCACAATAGGGCTTTCCCCTCTCCTCCCCCACATGCACCCTGAAATTGGATCGTAAGAACCTCATGCAAGCTGAGGAGAGGGAGGGTGGTTCAACTGGCACACCAAAATGCTTGCAGTGATGCAGTGATAAGAGCGGCACATGGGGTTCCTCCAATGTTGTTAGGTTCCAGCTCCCATAAGCCCCAGCCAGCATGGCCAGTGATCAGGGATGATAGGTGCTGTGGTCTGGGCAACATTTCAAGGGCACCAGGTTGCCCACCGGTGCTCTAAGGATTGACTTATTTGAACCAACAGGGCATCTTGTTGGTTCATGCTTAAGGCACATGGTTGTCATGTTTGCTAGTGAGTTTAGACTTCTTGGCTTAATAAGCAACAGTAGTGGTATTCAGAGGTGTTGTGTCAAAAGTCAATCAAGAGACTTGCCTTATCCACTTCCGCCCGCCTCTCCCCACAGAACCACATTCAAATTGCTTCCATTCCATACAAACTCAAATGAGGGGCTGAAATTGATAGAGGGGTGCTTTTTCTTTCTTTCTCTTGAATCCAGAAAATAGATGGTGCAGCTAGTCATGGAAGAAAACCCAAGTGATCTGATACAGCTGAGTTTTGTTGTGGGCGATGATTATTATATGATATGATAACAATAATACTTATTAGTTGCTCTCTTTTACAAAAAGTCAACTCAAAATTTTGTTTTTATTAAATTTGTATACCATCCTTCATCTGTAGATCTCAAGGAGGTTCATAAAATACATAATAAAAAGAAACGAAGCAATAAAAAGCCCTCCCACAAACACATTTAAAAGGATGTTAATCAGCCAAAGGCCTGGTTGAAGAGTAACGTTTTTGCCTGGTGCCTAAAGGTGTATAATGAGCCTCCCTGTATAATGAGCATTCCACAAATGGGGGCCACTGCAGAAAAGGCCCTTTCTCATGTTGCCGCCCTCCAGATTTCTCATGGAGGAGGCACACGAAGAAGGGCTTCAGATTATGATCACAAGCTCTAGGTAGGTTCGTATCCCATGCACTAAAGGAGGAAACAGTATCTAAAACTCTCCAAGTTAAAGGCCTGGCTGAATGGCAATGTTTTTGCCTGGTTCCTAAAAGTAGCCAGTGGCATTACTAGGCAGAGCTTTCCATAAGCAGGGAGCCACCACTGAAAATGACCATTCTTGTGTTGCCACCCACCTCACTTTCCTTGGAGAGGGCACACAGAGGACAATCCCAAATCACATATGGAGGATCTAGGTTGGTTCATGTTAGGGAGAAGCAGTCCTTGAGCTGCATAAGGCTTTGAATTAAGTTCAGAAACTTGGTAGCCGGAACAGTGACGTCATAATAGGTTTGAAATGCTCAGACCATCTTGCAGTGGTCAGAAATGCCTCTGCTGCAGCTTTCCCTACCAACAGATCCCCAAGATGTTGGATTACAACTCCCACCAATCCCCTATGATTACTTTTGCTGGCCAGGAATAACTGGGCTGTAGTGCAATGACAGCTGGGGACCAAAAATTGGGAAAAGTTTCTCTGCTGATAACCTGGAAGGGACTTTTTTTTTCAGCTGGTGCCTATATATTGACAATCCCTTTGCCCAGAGGTAAGGACTACAACTCCCATCAGCCCCAGCAAGCATAGGCAAGGGTCAGGGATGGTGGGAACTGTAGTCCAACATCTGGAGGGCAACACATTGGCTCTCCTTGCCCTATGCTGTTGTGTAGTAGGAACTGGAAGGAATACATGCCATCCACCAGGCCAAAGTGCTGCTGCTGGAGCTCCAGGGGTGCAGAGAATTCCTCTGGGACAGACGGACTGAGCCTGCTGCAGAAGAGGACAAGGTCAGGAACTGCAATGGTTGCTGCCTAAAGCCCTGATCTTATGAACTATTAGCGCGGAGGGAGCTCCCCACGTGGTTATTTCAAAACACCTTCCCGGCCAAATAATAATTTATAAAACAAAGCACAGAGCACTAGCCCAAATGTGCAATTAAAAAAAGTGCAAGTGCCTATAATAAATCCTCCGTAGTTAAAATTTCCTCCAAACCCTAACATATCCTCTTGATCAAGGAATTATAGATGTAATCAAACCACATTTCGAAAATGCAACTATTTAAAACCTTATTAACTAATTAATTTTATCTGTTTATTACATCACTTTCCATTTATAATGTCTTGTTTGAAAAGCATGTACAGACCCAAAAGATGGTGGATAACTGCAGTATTTATTGAAGATCTTATTTTTGTATTGCCTGTGGCCCCATTTCCCCTGCCCCCCACCCACCCACTTCTGCATCTTTCTTCAGGACATCCAGCAATGCAGTGATTTCAAGCATTTATCATAATCAAGGGGTCTGCATGAAAATCTAAATTCTCCAAAGAAATTTGACTTGATACATAGGGGTACATCTTTAAAGTGGTTCACTATACCAAAACAGTGATGGCCATTACACTAAAATGCAACATGAAAATCATGCTCTGATTCAGCCCAGTGCTGTTTGGTGGTTACGACTTTTAACCCTGGTAAAATTCTGTCTAATGATACTCTTTGAGGCCTCCCTTCGTTTAGTCCCCCAACAGACCCCGAAGAAGAATGAGCATAAGCCACATATTGTGGTTTTCTTTTCTTAGTGCCAGCAGGAGCAAAATATCCTTAAAATGTGCCTGCTGACAATTTCAATAGGAATTAGGGCATGTGAGATGTGTCGATCTACCCAGATGTTGAGCCTTTGGAATATACGTAATCCTACTGCTAGCTGTTGTTTTATATTTGGCACGGGTTTCCTTTGAGAAGGGGTCATGCATTGAGACTTAATGGCTATCTCTGATTTAACCTGCTGCCATGATTCCTTAATAAAGCGTGCCTGATTCCTAAAGAAAGACAGGCAAGTGGCTTTCATTTCAAATGACCCACTTTTCTTCACCCTCATTCCTTGCCACATCTGGGTAGCAAGAGTCAGGTATACAATTTGTTGTACACATTTTTTTTCCCCTAATGGAGAGTGCAGGGCCACCAAGCAGTGTTTTACCTTTGAAGACTTGGCATGGACAGTCCTCTCTCTGTGAGAAGAACCAAGAGAAGCAGGAATCCCATTTGGCCAGTCAAATCCAACAATGGGTTCCTACTCTTAGTGGCTTTCAGCAATGGAACTTAAGACAGCTCCCAGTGCCTACAATGCCATCACAAAGGGTAAAGAACACACAGCATTCTAACTCCTAGGTAATGGGCCTGTCCAATGGGGCCAGTCTAAGAATGCAACTTGTGCAGCCCCTTCGGAAAAAGTGTCCTCTCAGGCAAAGTTGCATGCTTCTACAACTCTTCTGGCTGAGCCCCATTTCAGAGAAACATGCTTCATCCCACATGACGTACTTTCTCATCAGGCATCGTTGGTCCTATGCCCACTTTCTTTCCATGAAGTCACATTCTCTAGGAACAAGAGGAGAGCCCCAGCTTATGCGCCAGCCAGGCTTCAGTAACACAGCATCAAAGTAACTAGTACAGGCATAGGCAAACTCGGCCCTCTAGATGTTTTGGGACTACAACTCCCATCACCCCTAGCTAACAGGACCAGCGATCAGGGGTGATGGGAATTGTAGTCTCAAAAACATCTGGAGGGCCAAGATTGCCTATGCCTTTACTAGTGAGTTAGGCAGCTGTGCGAGTTCGACAGTAGAGCGAGGAGACTGAGGCATTCTGCACTCCCTTCCCCACCTTTTTTTTTACCTAATGAAGACCAAACTCCAAAGTATTAATAAACAACTGGTAGAAATACTAGCACAGATGAGGGGGCTATCAAAGGTGCTGTTCTGTATAATAGATGTACGACTATCTGCCTGCTGAACATTATGTCCTTGGTACATAGAGCTTGTGGCTCGCAGGGGCCAAAGTATTCTCTTGAGAATCAGAGAAGTTGGTGGATGAGGCCCTCAGAGATATGATAGGAGAATCCCACACTCTCCAGCTTTCACAGAGAAGGGGAATCTGTCAGTTGCTTGCATTAAGGTGTCACAACTGAAGCATACAGTGTTTGTCTGGTCCTGTTTTAACCTGCCCTGAACCATGTGGTTCAACTTATAGGGCCAGTCTTCATCAGATGGAGACTAGAAACCCGATTGTAACTTTTCTCTCTCACCTACCCTTTCTTTAAATTCAAATTCTCCATCTCTCTCACTTCTGTTTTTATTTATGCTTTATTTTGAAGACTGGTGAGCTAGTGAAAATGGGCTTCCAATCAGTCTAGCCAGTGGTCGCTGCTACAAAACTGTGGAGTAGGAAAGAAGGGTAAATTAAACAAAGGCCTCTTGCCAGTAGTGACTACAGTAGTCTATCGTTTCAGCCATAAATCCCTCCAAGGACCCTCCATAAGGTGGTGATGGCACCTACCAATTAAAGGGAGAAGGTAGGAAGATGGGGACGAGACCCCAACTTCCAACAAACTTAAGAAGTTTGTGTGTCATCTGAAAACAGGACAGATTTCCCTTTATCAGCAAGCTTGCTGAAATGACTGATAGTCCTCCTCTACTAAACAAATTGTTCTAGTACATAGATCCTTTCCCTGGGATTGAGAACATTTATTTCCTATGGGTTTGGTTTTCGTTTTGCAGGAAAATTGTACTACACAGCAGAAAATGGAGGGCAGTTTCCCCCACCTGTCTGTTGCAAGGAGGCTATTGCTAGCTTTGGAAAAAGAAATCTACAAGCTGAGCACTCTCCATACTGCCTCCATACTGAACCTGGTAGGCCCTGATTCATGGCAAACCCTTCCAAGTATTCAGCCTACCACTGCAAAAACAGACTGACGATGCTGGGAAGTGGCATATCAGTAAATGCAGCCTTAGCAAGAAGGAAAAACAGACCGTGCCAGTAAGTAACCGAGGAGGTGGGCAGCACAAGCACTTTGTGCTCCATCTGCTGCTTTATGGGTGGAGAGAGTTGATGAAGCACTCGATTACTTACTTCTTGGATGCCTTGCATAGGGCAACCATTCTGATTTATTTGACCCAGGCATCGGCTCAGGCCTTTATGTTTCATTTACTGGGAACTCAGTTCTGCAGACACCAACCAATTTGCCAGGGCCTTTGGCCCTGCTTGCCAGCACCTCCGCAACCGGCAGTTTGTTCAGGGAAGCCCTGCAGCACACACTAGCTGTTATCCAGACAGTCTGCAAGCTGTGGAGCTGCATATCCTCAAAGGCAGGGCAGGAAATTAAGCAGGCTGGCAGAGAAGACCAGCAGCCACAGCCCCTGGCAGACCAGGCTCCAGCTGAGCAGCATATGGACCACTGGAAATAAGCCAAGGAAAAAAGCATACCCAAGAGCATTCTTGGCTTGCTGCCTGAGCTGGCCCAAGGGGTGCTCAGTTCCCTGCCAACCACAGCATCAAACTGCATATGTTTTCACTGTGAAAGATGGGGTGGGGTGGGGAATAAGCCTGGCTGTATAGCCAGAAAAGGGTAAAGGGTTTGTGCAAAGAGCAGCAATAGCTTATTGTGAGTCTGGAAGCGGCTTTTCAGTGATGACTCTGAATTATGTGCCAGATAATAACATTAAGATAATGGTTTGGAGCACATATCCTCACAGGGTTAATTCCAATGATCCAATCCCACCCTTTGCATCTGAGAACGGGGTGCATGTGTGCGTGTGCACAAGGGGAAACATTTCCAGGCTGGTTTGAATGCTAATCTCTGTCTCACCTCGGAAACAAAGCACTGGCAGCATCTGCAAAACTCTCTGCCTTCCATCCCAGCTGGCCAGAAAGCAAGAGACCTTAATAGTACTGTGGTGCATGTCCCCAATATTCAAGAGAATAGACCAAATTAGCCCAAAAGTACTGCCGACTCCCGGCTTTATTCATTCATAGCCATAGAAAATACATACCAAAAAAAAGGGTCCCCCTCCATAAGCCCCATGAGATCCAAAACCATGTATCAGAATGGAGAGAGGAGTAGCATAGGAACCTTAAGACCTACTCTTTGTAGCATTCTTAGTTCACAGGGAGATACATTTTTTTAAAAAAAAGATGTCAGAAGAGCCCTTACTCTTCTCTCAGTAATCATTAGCATAAGCCATAGAAAGACACATGTTGTGTTGCTGCTGCTGTTCTTTAAAGTCTCAAGGTTGCCTCCCGCTGTATAAAGTCATCCTACCACCACAAGCTTCTGCCTTTTAGCCTGAGCGCCCTCTGGCTGCAATAACCTGAGCTGAGGCCAAATCAACCCCAGTTGTAGAAATAAATTTTCTGCCAGGCTGGCAAGTAGTCCATCAGTGGCCCTGAAATGAAGGGAGAAAAATGTGAAAATGAACTGGAAGACCTTAAAGCAACATGTGAGAAATTAACTTGCCAACATTTGCTTCCACAACTGCCCCTTCCCAGCCAACATCCTGAGTTCTGAAATCACAGGTGGGGCATATGAAAGAAAGGCTGTGGAGGGCTATTCATAGGGCAAGAAAAGAGATCTAATATTCATATATCTAAAGGAAGGACTGATATGAAATATATCTCAGGAAGGTGTCCCTTGCATAGACCCCCTTTGTCTTGACAGAAAAGATGTTTGGAGAAGGGAAACCCACCAATAATAATAACTGCTATTCCTGTGTTGCTCAACAGTGTGGATTCTGCACAAAATTGTCTTTGTCAACTCCTAAAAGTTGCTATTTATTCAGACAATTTGTAAGCCATGCCTTCATCCAGAACATGTACATTTTTTAAAAGCAAGTATGAAAACAGTGAGCAGCATTCAATGTAGCACTGAGATGCTTTGGTCAGGCAAGCAGAATTGCTTACACTGAAGGAACAATCTCATCTTTCCTCCCGGCACATGCTGCTCTGATGGTTCCCCGACTGCCCCACCACCACCACTAAAATCTCCAGGAGGAGATTTTAATGAAATATTAGATCCCAAGCTAGATATAAACAGTGAAGGAAACAATCACCAAATATATGGAAGATTGATGTATCCTACTAAAAGAGAATATACATTTTATTCAAATGTGCACCAGCATCTTTTTAGGCTGTGGAGATACGTATGTGACAATAGCAGACAACGGCAGCAAAGCATTTTTAGTAGCCACACCTAAAGTCTTTGAAGAGACATTCCTAGTGCCAACTTTTCAAATGTGGAGATTTTCTAGCCCTGCTGCTATCCTTGAATACCCCTCATCTAAGCACATGCTGAGTAGAAAGCCCCTTGAACTGGTTATCCCAAAACCAATGGAGGATTCTCCCCTACTGTCTCCTTAACCTTTATCAGCTTCCTTTAAAAAGACCAATCACAGCAGTCAGCTACTTACGAGTGACTAGGCCAACTCCAGGCACGTAATCTGCCAGCAGGCGCAGCAGAAAGAGGATCCTGCCCCTGAAGGAACAGAGAGAGAGAGAAAGAGAAAAAACACCTCAGATGAGCCCATGAGAATGGCTTCCTTCCCAATGGGAAAGGGACTCTTGGAATGGAGCTTACAGACAAAACCCGTTTGGGTGCTGAATGCTCACAAGCCACAGGTTTCTCTTTTAGAAATCCAGAGGTCTCCTGATGGGGGTGGGGATTTTAATGCGGTTGAAAAGAAGCCAGCCAGGCAGCCTTACTCAGAGTATCTATCATAGAAAGGAGATCTCAGCAGGTAGTACAGCAGCAGGAGAGTCCGACGCCTTAGCTCCACACGCTCGCGCTTGTTGAGATCTTTCATGTCACTCAGTAAACTCAAACTGCAGAAGGGAAAGCAGAGAAATCAGAAGGGGCTGGATATGTGTGTGTGTGTGTGTGTGTGTGTGTGTGTGTGTGTGTGTGTGTGTGGAGTGCCAAGCTATTCTCCCAATCATTTTTTAAAAAATGATTCTCCTAATCATTTTTTTAAAGACAGCAACTAGGCCTCAAGCCTGCCTGAGAGTAGTACTTGTTGACCTGAATGATATTCCTCCTAATCTAAGTGATGAGGAATTTGACAAACACACACTCCCTCCCTCTGTTTCTCACTCTCCCCTTCCCACTTTTATGTTCCAAAGTTGAGTCCTGCTGTTGAAAATGAGTTCCAGAGGTGCACCCTGGTTCAAAGGAAGCCTGGTACCATCTCTCAGAGAGAAGGGCCTGTAAGACAGAGTTGTTCTGCCTGGCCTTTGGCTTGGAATCAGCCTGATCCCCTCCCCCTCTTTCCTTTTCCTTCTGTGATAGAACCCCTAATTGGGGACTTCCCTGGCTTTTTTGCTTTTTTCTGGCCCACGTAGGACCAGTCTGGATAGTTGGTGTCAGGGAACTGCCATCAGAGCAAGAAACGGAGGCAGGGCTCCCGAGGGATGCCGGAGAGGGGACTAGCAGGGGGGAAGGATTTCAGCGTAACACCCATAGAGAAGAGAGGGAGATGGAGGAATTGGTGACAGGGCTCCAAGACCCTTCCACCGAAACTAGTGGAGAGAGTGCTGGGACGCCCCTGCCTTCCCCTTACTTGCGCAGACGCGTTCCGCGCAGGGAACATAGGAGGAGACTCGGGGTCAAACAGCTTTTATGCTGGAAGAGGTTCAAGAGACGCCCACTCTCGGATTCTGCAAGTGACTAACAGGTCACGGAGGGCGAGCTCTGACCCTAAGCATGGTTGGGCAAGCAAACTAACTAAACTGAAGGCAATTTACGCACAAGTAACCCCTCACAACCATTACAGTTGGCCTTGGTGAAGATTTGACGTTTTCTCCCCCCAAACAGTTTTTGATCTGGGCTTCCACTGAAATGAGGCTGCATTTTATTTTAATCAATTGGTTTTATACTTGATGTTAGCCGCCCTGAACCTGGTCTTGGCTGGGGAGCGTGGGGTATAAATAAAATTAAACAAACAAACAAACAAACAAACAAACAAACAAACAGGACAGGACAGGAGGACAACCCGGCAGCCTCTTCCACGAAAGATAAAACCCTCCTTTTCCTGCCAGCTCCTCACAGTGAGGCTGCTTCTCCCCTTGAAGCTGCAGAGAGGCACACCGCTAGTGGAGTAAAACAACCAGCTAATCATCATGTTACAAAAAATTTAAGGTGAAAGAAAATGGATCCAGGATGATGAAATGCTTTTATCCCAACTGACCTTGAGATATCCAAGGCTGCTGAAAGGAGCCAGGGTCTCCAAGATCTCTGTCCCCATAAGCCTACGCTCACCACTATGTGCAAGAGTTAAGGAACTGAACAGACAAGAGGCAAAAAACTATAGAAGTAGAAAGACTTCCCAGCCGTCTCATGAGCCCAAGGGGGCTACAGTAGCAAAAATTAAAGCAGGATCAGAATAACAGGGGACGTTAATTGGAGCAGATCTTCAGGCCCATTGACTGAAGCAAAGCCTCCAAGTGTTTGCCCAGGAGTCAAGACCCGCTCAGCATTAAGGGCCATGATGCTCCACACTGGGGCTGCAGCTCTCTCTGGTGGCATACAGGATACACTGCAGGGAGGATACAGTGGAGCAACGGGCGGGTAATGTAGATGGACTCAGCAACTGTTTCCTGGGCACTCAAAGGGGTTGGCAGCTGGTCTGTCTCCATTGCTCTTCGGTTCTGCTTCTCCTCCCTTTGCTGAGGCGCTCCCCAATGTCTGGAGTGCAGGGATGGGGCTAAAATTAAAAAGGAAGAAATAAAAGGACTCAGCTTTTCATGGATATCATACTTTGGATGAGTAACAACAACAACAACAACAATTTATTATGTATACCCTGCCCATCTGGCTGGGTTTCCCCAGCCACTCTGGGCAGCTTCCAACAAAATATTAAAATACAATGGTCTGTTAAACATTAAAAGCTTCCCTAAACAGGGCTGCCTTCAGCCACCAGCAGTATGTCTGCACTCTCTGTACTTGTGCATCAATTTATTTAATTTCTATCCTAACCTTCCTCCCAAAGACCCCAGGGCAGCCAGCCATCAATCTGTTAAAACAATGCAATTTAAAATAATTTAAACTATCTAAACATGTTTTGTACCGGTATGTCGAAAACTTCTGCCGTTTATGGAGATGCCCTTATGTGTCTGAGTACATGTATACATGTGCACACTTGACATTTGCAACCTGGCAACACATGCAGAAACCTAGTTCTACCGTAGGTGTAACATGGGAGACAAAGGAGAAAGATACTCACTGCTATCAAGAGATCTCACAACACGGCTACAGCGCTTCCCCACATATATCCGCTCCTTCCCTATTGAGTTTACTTCCATATCTGTCAGGAGACAGGTAAATAAGACCACAGTAAGGGGCAGGGGGAAAGCCCTCCTCCACTCCAGTTCTTGGTTTGTTCAGGTTAGCACATTCATTGAAACAGAACAGCAGACTCACAGGCATGAGGATACATTAAGTCTGAGGAGAAATGTGACCCTCTGCAGACTGCTGACACTAAAGAAAAGCCTGGACAGGGCACCAGAAAATGCTCTTCAAACTTTCTAACATTGGCCTCCCTGCAGGGAGGAAGACTGCAAGCCCCAACCACAGCATGCCACAAGCTAAAGCCTAAAAACAGGGATAGCCAAAAAAATGCCCTCTAGATGTTTTTGGGCTATAATCTCTCATCATCCCTGACCAATGGGCTATGCTGGCTGGGGCTGATGTGAGCCCAGCAACAGCTAAAAGGCCGCAGGGAGTTCAACAGTCTGTGAAAGAGTCTGCAAAAACTGAGATGAACAGCTGGTGAAATGACAAAGATTTACTGCTGCTCAGGTTACACAAACCCTTCCTTTTCTCAAACCTAGTCAATCAGTTGGCCGGCATTCGGAACTTCCTTCCTGACTAAAGCCAAAGTGGTTGCAATCCACCATGCACTTGACTCACCTTTCTGCTGCAATGACTGCCTTCTGTCTAGAGGCACAATAGGAGGAGATGTCTGGATGCCAGTTTTGTACCACAGCAAGAGCAGGAGGCGCAAGATGGCCCTGTGGGTTAGAAAAAATCAGGGGCTATAAATGCCAGGCGCACACTAGACGCTTCACTGCCGATTTGCCATCACAGGACCATTCACGCAACCTTGCATTTGCAACCCTGTTCAGTGATGTGTGTGCAGTGAGGTTCCTGTCAGGTTGCTGCTGTTACCAGAAGTTCCAGCTACAATCACTGGAGGAGAAGGAAGAGTTAAGACAGCAATCAGGTGAGGGATGCAGATGGGGAGCTATAACTGGAGGAATAATCCCAAAGGCATACAGCTCCTTGGGCAGGCCCAGTTGGAACAAGGTGCTATCTGAGTACAATGACCCAATCCAGTCCCATGATGGAACACGGCAACTAGGGAACATTGTAAAACTAGAACAGTGCTCTCAGTGTCATGCAGGAAGTGCCCAACCTAGAGTGCAGTGGTACCTCTGGTTACGAACTTAATTCATTCCAGAGGTCTCTTCTTAAGCTGAAACTGTTCTTATCCTGAGGCATGCTTTCGCTAATGGGGCCTCTCGCTGCCCGCGTGCCAGAGGCACGCGATTTCCGTTTACATCCTGGGGCAAAGTTCACAAGCAGCTACTTCTGGGTTAGCGGAGCTCGTAACCTGAAGCGTTTGTAACCAGAGGTACCACTTTATTGTGGCACATTAAGCCCAACAATCAAGGTTCCAACAAGAGTCTCTTTCCCCCGCCTCCCACCAAAGGATTCACATTTACACCCTTGGGATTCACAAGGTGCAATAGTTCCTCTCCGTTGAACACTCACTTGGCCAGCTGGATGAGAACAATGATGGCCCACCGGCCAGTCTCGCCCCACACCTTGGCAGCCCCCATCTCGGCAAAGACCTCCACGCACTCGATGACACTCAGCCACGTCAACAGTTTCTGCTGGGGAACCGCCTGCAAAGCAAGAGGCAAGTGAGAGACAACATGATGCGACCGGCTTCAAGGCACAGCCAAAGTTCTCCTCTTAAACCATAGCAAGGTGATTCTGCAGGGGGCTGAGAGGGGGAATGGGTCAAGAGTCCCTCATACAAAGGAAAGTAAGGGACCCAGCTGGATTCCAGTGGCCCTACCAGCTTTAAATACCCTCAGACAGGCTCATCAATCACACAACAACATAGATCTGTGTGCCACAGTTGTGTTTGCCTGCAGGTAGAGAGGTTAGCTGAACTCAAGCTTTCCTGGCAAATAAGTCAGCAAAAAGTCTCTTGGGACACATGGTGGGGTAAGTAGCAGAGGATGGCTACCTTTCTCATTCCCTGCTTGCAAATCTCTGCTGGGAAGTCACTGTTGTATTTACAGCATTGGATCAAATCAGCCTTCACCAACCTGGGGCATGTCATGTGCTGACTAGGACTGGTGCAAAACATCTGGTCCAAAACATCTGGAGAGCCTCAGGTTGGCAAAGGCTGAATTAGCTGGATCTTTAATCAGCAACCTCTTTTTCATGACCATAAGAAGTGGAAGAGCCATTTATGTTGGCAGTAAGAGCCATTTATGTTGGGAGAAGAGTTCTGCATTCAGTGTTAATAATGCCTTTCTGCAAACTGCCTACATTTACTTAGGCTGCAATCTTAAGGAAGACTAGGGAGTAAGCTCTCTTGAACACAGCAGAACCTGTGATGTGGTTTTTTCAGAAAATTTCAAGATGGGAAAAACATATACAAATTAATGTAATTTGCATAAAAAATAGTTGGCACTGGAAAATTTTCTCATGCCCTAGAGAGCGATCTAATTTAGCGTGTTTATTCTACTTGTGCTTAGTAAACAAAACACATTGAAACTGCCAAGTTTGCCTTATACTAGATTTGTAATTGGCATTCATTTAATCATTAATAATGAGTTTATGAAAATAGAAAGCTTTCCACAGAAAAATGGACTGGGGAAAAATTCCATCCCACAACACTGAACAGGACTGCTTGGTGAGTCAAAATGCTCAGGACTGCACAACTGAGCTACACAAATTCTTATAATCACAGGAGTATAAATAATAAAATTATTATTATCATCATTTATTTTGTCAGTCCCCCGATGGCTGTACAACCTGCTCCCTTTGTCTCCAAACCTTCAATGCTACCCCATGTCCTCAAACTTTCCTTTAAACTCAGCAGTGCCTGATGCTTTCTGTTCTACCACCACAATTGAAATGGAAGAAGATCCTAAAGAATATATTGATTTCAGTGAAAGATCAATTGGGCTCCTTCACCCGCACCCCCACCCCAATCCTTAAAGGGAATTACATAGAGGCCAGAGTTCATGTGGTGCACACCAGGTAAAGAAAGAGTTGGATTTTGAATGGCTTAAGAAACTGGTGTCACTCACAGTATAAGCCAGCAGTATTCCTGGAGGCCATTGTAACTTTCATCAACCTTCTAGAATGTTGTGGCGCAAGCAGACAAGGGCTGGCAGATGCCCAAGATTCAACCAGATAGCAGCAGCTTCAGAATCTATTGCCAACAGGATAAAATCCAGGAGCGACATTCTAGTCCTTGGCATGGGAGACAGGGATTGTACCCCGCCTGCCTCTTCTCTTGCATAGAAAAGATTCTTACCACAGAAAGAGGGGGCTGCAGCTCTTTCCGAAGGATCCAGTCATTCAACAGCACCAGCAAATTGGAGGCAGAATAAACTGAGAAAGGAAAAAGTAGAAAAGGCACAGGAAGAATTACTGCTTATAACCAGGAAAAGAAAAAGGCCACTGATTAGAAGAGGACACTGATTTAATCAAACAACCTTTTTTTGAAGGAGAGGCAACATGAAGATAAAGTGAGCATTGCCATCTCTGGGCAGGTCCTCACAATTATGCAACTTTCTCAGTTGCACATAGGTAGCCAAGCAAGCGCCTTGGCCCTCTTCCATAATCTGGTGCAATGGGTGTATGTGGTAAACAGGTCCATTCATTCTTGCCCTTGGAATGATGCTATCAGATGGTATATCTTTATCACCATAAATGCTATTTCAGAATGGATGTTTGCTTATAGTCTTCAGAATACCTTTGACCTGAGCTAGGCTGCTAGCACCTGGCAAATATTCTGGCCTTATTGAAGTAGGATGGCTGTTGCAAGAAAGAATGAGCAGAAGCAAATCAGATACAAAACAGACAGTAATTTGCTTGTTGTTTTTAATTAGATATAAATGACTTAGACATACAGGATCTGAACATCAACTTAATGAAGTGAAACTAGCCATTTGCTGGCAGTTGCCTAGGGCATCAGAAAACATTCACCATTACCATTTATTTATTTAATGTATTTATACACTGACTTGAGAGTGAACTGAAACCCAGTTATTGTGTCTGGGAGTTGCAGAGAAAACCTCTTCTAGATGAAGTCACAGAGATGATTGGTAGTTTGTGAGTACTCCTTGTTCCAACTGCTTGAGCCCCAGAGTTCTGGATGAGTCACCAAGTGCCCCCCTTCCTGGATTAGGATAGCTTGGGCACAGTGAACTCAAGAACAAATTGTTGTAATGCACTCTACTTGGGGATCCCACTGAAAATGGCCTGAAAACTGCAGTGTGTGCAGAATGCCACCACTGGATTATTGAACATTACAGCAAGGTGAGATCATATTATACCTAGCCTTCAGGAACTATGCTGGCTGTCCCTGGTACCACACCCAATTTGTAATGTTAGCCTGTAAGACCCTAGATGACTTAAGACCAAAATACTTAAAGGACCACCTCCTCTTTTTAAGTTTAGAGGTTCTACTATATTGTACTGTCCTGAAATTCTTCTGGATGAAGGGCAGTCTAGAAAAACTATAAACTAACTCTTTCAAGATGGCTTACATTAAAACACAAAATTACAATAAAATAAGGATGAATTACTGGGAAACTAGTAACTCATAAATGTCCACCAAGCATTACTAAAATGTCATCAAAACCAATAGCAAGAACGGTATAATTTTTAAAACCCTCAAGTGAAAAAAGTGAGCCTTCAGATCATTCTGAAAGGTCTATAGTGTGGCAGTCTAATGGAGCAATGAATTTTAAACCCTGGGGTCGCTACAGTGAACACCCTCTGCCTCATAACTGTGTGTGTGCCTCCCTGCCCACATTATTATCATTTCCCTTTGGGTCAATAGGCTTTCATAAGAAAAAGGTGGTTTTTTCCCCAGTCCAAGCTCATTTACTCTGCACCAAAACTTTCAGCAGCCACTGGGAAATCTTGGCTATGCATTAAATCTTTCTCCTTAAGACAAGGCCTCCTTCAGGTCATCTTCTCCTAACAAAGCATGACATTATTTGTAAAACATAGCATAGGTCTGGGACCCCACAGCCAATCTCCAGCTCTACTTACCCAGCTCAGACAGTTCATGAGAGTCAGAAAACCGACCTGGAAAATAAGCATGAGGGAGACATGAACCTATATTCCACACTCTTTTGAAAACAGTCCAAACAGGTCTTCTGAGGGAAAGGCTTTGATGCAATTCTTACACAAATATGCTACCCTGTTGCTCAATCAGCCTGGAGGTTAAAATTTCCCACAGAAGCCTACATCTACTCTGCATCTTCTTAACCAATACAGAGCTGAACTGCAGTTTCATCAACAAGAGGAGACACTCCTATAGGTAAATGACAGCTGACAATTCTCCAATTTGAGTCTCTTTGCTACAGCATTGTAAGAATGTAATCCCAGATTTTCCTTTATATTTGACAGACACTGGGGCCACTGTACATTATGGTTTAAACAATATAGTCATAATTAGGTTAAAAATATTGTTTTTTTCTGATGAAAAATGAGCAAATTATTTTATTTTTGTTTCAGATGTTCTCCAGGTATACTGCAACTTATAGTCAGGTGATGGTTATCATTTGGTTTCATCACCACCTAACTGATAAAATATGGAAGTATGGAACCAGAGGACTGGTCCACTTGTGGAGTGGGAAATGGTGCAAGAATAGGAAGCAGATGGTAGGAACAACAGCTGTCACAACAGAGAGGCTCTCCAAGCATCTGAACTGGGATAAGTATTGGGATCTTTAATTTATTTATATATTATCCAACGAGGCAGCCAAGTTTGCAGATGATAGCAAATTATTCAAGTGTGGTGAAAAGTCAAACAGACCATGAAAAACTCCAAAATGATTTGTCCACAACAGAAAACAAAATGGCAAAGGAAATGCAGCGCAAATAGTTATAAAGTGATAGACATTGAGGCAATATGGGATCTGAGCTGCCTATGTCTATGTCTGAGCTGCCTAGGGCTTCCTTCCAGGGAATGAATTTGCCTGGTCACCACTGGAAACAAAATAATGGACCAGATGGACTCTGGGTTTGATCTAGCAGAGCTCTTACGGATTGGAAAGTAACTGCCCTGCAGCTACCCAAGGTTGCAACAGAAGTCACCAACAAGGTGAGCTATCTTGGAGAATCGAGTGTGACCTGGGCGCTTTCAAACAGGAGGTTATCAAACCGGTGATTGAAACCGGCTGCAGGCACTGAAACAGGCAGGTCACCAAAACGGGAAGTGGCAGAGGGCTGCCTGAAGAACTCAATTAAACAAATTAGGGTACAGTACTCTTAGCAAGATGCAAAGTAAAGGGATTCATTCGAGCAGATCTCCCTCCAAATCCGAGTCCAAAGGTCTGGAGGATTTGGAGAAGGGACCCCCCCCCCAGTCATTTATTTCCTCTCTCGCTTGGGGCTGCCACCTTCCGACCTGGCACAACTCCCGCTCCTCTAACAGCTGCTGGGGAAAACTTCACCTGCCGGACTTCTGCCGGCCGCGCAGCTCTGAAGCCGCGCCCACACCATCTTCTGTCGGGGGGGGGGGGAGGTAAATGGCAAACCTTTCCCCGCGGCGACTCTGCGTTGGAGAAAGGGAGCTGGGATTCCTCAACGCCCCCCCCCCGCCGGCTCGCCCCCCGCCTACCTGGCAACAGGTAAGAGAGGCCGCGCACGGTGCTCTCCAGCTGAGCCGTGGCCGCCGGATGTCGCTTCACGTAGTCCTGGTAGCGGCCGCAAAGGTGCCGCAACCTCCCTAGCGGCCCCTGCGCGGATCCTGCCATGGCGGATCCAGAGACGGGTGCGCGCCTGCGTGCGTGCGTGCCCCCCGCAGCACAGCCGCCCCCCACTCCCCGCCTTTCCCCGCAGCAGCCGGCGACCCAGAATCCGCTCCGAGAACGCCTGACTAAGCACGCATGCGCGCGCGCTTCCGGGTCGGACTTTGCTTTTGGGGGGACACGCCTCCTCCGTCTCCCGACTCTGCTCTTTTATTTCTCCCTCCGCCCCCACACTTGCTCCGCGCCTGCGCAGCTCCTGACCCTGCGATGGAGAGAGAAACGAACAAATCGAGCGCCGAGCGAAAGAACCGGGGTGGTGGGGAGGCGAGTGAATCGAGCGAGGAGCGGCTCGGAGGAGCAGGTGCCGGCTTGGAGGAGGAGGAGAGTTGTAAGGAAGGGTTGGACTGGAGAGCGAGGCGAGGAGGGCGCGAGCGCGGCTCGGTCAAGCTGCGCGCATCTTGCGTGGTGGAGAAGCGGGCGCGCATTACCAAAGGCGCAGAGGGTTGAGGAGGCATCCCTTCCCTTCAGAGAGAGACCCCTCGCGAGCAGCTCAGCGCGGGCAGGTGCTCAGCGCTCCCTTGCCAGGAGAGGCTGCCTTGGCTGCGCCTTGCAGGTGCGTCGTGAAGACGGTGCCCGCCGTCAGCGGGTCCCTCTTTTTGGGGAAATATGAGTTGTGTGGGAAAACTGCATGAATCTGGGCAAGGGGACGACGAGCTGCTGTTGGCGGCAGGTGCGTTGCCCGCCCGGCGCCTCCCCTTTGTCCCGCTTTATTGCTTGGCGGAGGCAACGGCAGCAGGTGGCCGACGGCACAGCACCTGGGATGTGGGGCAGCAGCCTTCGGGGCGCGCGGTCTGAACGGGGAGCTGGGAAAGTGAGGAGGCTGGGAAAAGAACAGCCCTTTCCCCCTCCAGAGGCACCCTCCTCTCCCTGAAATACACGACCCGTCACCGCCACCGTAATAATTTTTAAAGCTCCCAAAGGGGCGCCTTCCGTTTCCTCGAGTTATTTTAGCGCCCTAGAGCGCTCGGCTCGCCTTTTGGCCGCCGCATGTGTGAAATCAGAAGTAATAATAACTCGAGCTGTAGTAAGAGTTCTTTGCTAGCTGTAGTAAGAGTTCCTTTCCTTGTTGGTCCTTCTGCAGAACTGCT
Organism: Podarcis gaigeae; assembly: GCF_964106915.1. Lineage (NCBI taxonomy): Eukaryota > Metazoa > Chordata > Lepidosauria > Squamata > Lacertidae > Podarcis > Podarcis gaigeae. The sequence continues at coordinate 51,378,547 of NC_139678.1, read as the reverse complement.
AAGCCTGAAATTATCTCCTTTCTGTTAATTACACCTTCTTCATCATTTAGCGATAGATGTGCAGGGCTGCGATCCGAAGCATGCTTTCTTCCAAGTAAATGTGATGGTCTTGCCTCCAAGTTAATACGACCCGGGCCAAACTATATGGAGTCTTTCCCTGCAGTGGTAAATTTCTAATTCGAGATGTGTGAGAGCTCTGACCTGTTTGGAAGCTCTGCTGCCTAATTAATATTTGGGTGAATATGTGGTTAATTGGTGGCAATGAAGGAAATGTATTCTCCATATCCTCAGAGAAGGTCATCTTCATATATTTTTATAGCTCACCTATTCAGAGGCTAAGCAGCCCCATGAGCCTGAGAGGCCATGATTCTAGGGAGCTTTTGTAATTGACATGAAATTTGAACCTGTGCAAAGTGAGCCCTATGCATGTTTTGGGTGGAAAAGGGGCATGATCCTCCAAAGAATGCATAGGGGAAATGGCCTTAAGAAACTCCTGTGTCTTCTTGGAACTTTTGGTAGGTTAGGGTAATTCTTTTCAATGGGACCTATCTCTCATTTTATTCCTACAACAATGTCTAGATTTGTGAGATAGTGGATGGACTAAGATGATCCAGGGAGTTTCATGGTTTCTCTGGTTCTAGTGTGGCACTCTAATCACTGCACCATACTGCCACTTCGGTCATAATATATAATGTTTAATACTGTATATTGGCTAACCATGGATAGGGGCAAATCATATCTGAGAGATATATATAGCAAGCATGAGCTTTCTGAGCAAAAACCTCTGTCATGCAGCTAGTGAACTATTGTTAATCTCTTTTTTTACATTCTGTGCTGCCATTTGGCCCTCAATAGTTTCCCAAGGTCCTCAACAATGCGATACAAATTGCAGTTAAAACACTAAAACAGCAGCATAAGAACAATTAACCCCCTCTTCAGATTTTTTTTTTTAGTGGTTGTCAAGCCAACAAGTAGGTTCTTGACTTTGAAAGCTAAAAAGGTAAAGGTAAAGGTACCCCTGCCTGTACGGGCCAGTCTTGCCAGACTCTGGGGTTGTGCGCCCATCTCACTCAAGAGGCCAGGGGCCAGCGCTGTCCGAAGACACTTCCGGGTCACGTGGCCAGTGTGACATCGCTGCTCTGGCGAGTCAGAGCTGCACACGGAAACGCCGTTTACCTTCCCGCCAGTAAGCGGTCCCTATTTATCTACTTGCACCCGAGGGTGCTTTCGAACTGCTAGGTTGGCAGGCGCTGGGACCGAGCAGCGGGAGCGCACCCCGCCGCGGGGATTCGAACCGCCGACCTTTCGATCGGCAAGCCCTAGGCGCTGAGGCTTTTACCCACAGCGCCACCCGCGTCCCTTGAAAGCTAATATTACAATAAATGGGAAGATTTTAAGTCTTTGTCTTGTTGCAGCTTGGTATTTGTGTATTTTATTTACCCCTATGCTGCCAATAAGCCTTTGTTTCCCCTTCATACATGGAGAGTGTCTGATGTAAGTACTTGTGCAGCCCAAGGCTGTTCCTGTAAGTCCTTTTGGGTTCAGTGAGACTCCCAATTACATAGGCATGGGGTTGTGTTAGGCTTAATGTTCAAGTGCCTCAGAACTATTATCTTTATAAATCAAGCTGATGGTTTAAGAATTTCAGTCATAACACATACCGTACATTGGTTGCAGGGATGATTGTATGGGAGCAGGTGGTGCTGTGGTCTAAACCATTGAGCCTCTTGGGTTTGCTGATCAGAAGGCTAGCGGTTCAAATCCCTGCGACAGGGTGAGCTCCCATTGCTCTGTCCTAGGTTCTGCCAACTTAGCAGTTTGAAAGCACACCAGTGCAAGTAGATAAATAGGTACCACTGCGGCAGGAAGGTAAACGGCGTTTCCGTGTGCTCTGGTTTCCGTCATGGTGTTCCATTGTGCCAGAAGCGGTTTAGTCATGCTGGCCACCTGTCTGTGGACAAATGCTGGCTCCCTCGGCCTGAAAGCGAGATGAGCACCACAACCCCATAGTCGCCTTTGACTGGCCTTAAGCGTCCAGGGGTCCTTTACCTTTATGTGATGCATGATTCAGTAAATAAAGTAAAAAACACAAGGCACCTTTACTCATAATCTTGAAAGCCTACCGTATTGTCATGAACATAGTTTTGACAGAAATTTGCTGTGGCAATTTCAGAAGTACCTACTCATTTCCTGTTAGGGTTGGACAGCCCTGTGAGCCAGATGGTTATTCCCAATTTACAGATAGACAACTTTTCCAAAGCCATCTAGTGAGCCTGTATACTGAAGTAGAAACAGATTCTTATTCCCTTGCTAATTCTGGTAGCAATCATATGTTGGTGGAGGTTGGGAAAGAAAATCTGCTTGATGCTTGCAATAGAGGTAGCCTTGTTGTGAATCAATTCTGTCTACTGCTGTTTAGCATCCTGAGGGAATTGAGCTGGTATGTGGCATTGTCTGGTGGGAGTGTACTCACATGCTGCTTATTGTCATGGTGCTTTGATTCCATCCTTTTGTCAACTGCAGCAGGGGGCCAATACAGTAAATATATGAATAACTGGACTCCAGATCCCTTTCTTTCTCTTTCTCTTTCTCTTTCTCTTTCTCTTTCTCTTTCTCTTTCTCTTTCTCTTTCTCTTTCTCCAAAGGGTGCCTTTGCAGGGCAGACAGAAAAGGTTGGTTGGCTGGTTAGTACTGTAACATTCTTTGCACTTGGGGAGGCAGTATTACTGTTGTTGACACTTGCCAGATGTTCTTCTCTGATCCTGGCAAAAGGCTTTAGGCTGCAAACCCAGGCATACTTACCTGGGAAGAAGCTCCTCAGATTGCAATAGGATTGTATTTGGTTTTTAAGGGTTGAGTGAAGGATGGGGTAGGCATATAAGCCTTACTGCCAGCTCTGCCTATTCCCATTAGCAAAGGATTCAGAAGAGCTTTGTTCTCCAGTACAGTTGATGTTCCAGTAGTGCTAAACATACTTATGGAAAGTTTAGGAGTGCAGCTCACCCGCCACCACCCACAACTGTGTCCTGGTTTCTTAATGCTGGAGTAAGGTAATGCAAAGTAGGAGCCAGTAGATGCAGGCAAGCTTATGTGTGCTTGAAAGTTTAATTAGTTGGGGAAGGGGAAAAAATATGCTGTTTGCTAGGAGGGAAAGAAGCTGAAGGGACTGATTGGGCGGGACAGGGGCGGGACTGGAGGCCCAAAGGGGTATGCAGTTGAACACAGATAATTAATGGCAAAGGTCAGCAGGGAGTTTGGCCACCTGACCTTCACATGGCATAACCAGTCGCCCAGAGAAGGGAGAGAAGAAGCTAAATGTGGGTCATGTTGGGATTTGCTGGCAGAGTTTGAAATATTGCTCCTTGAATTTTGTTGCTGTGCTTTGTGGCAGAGTGGAGGCAGAGTGAAGGACTTTTGTACTTGAGCTGCTATATTTCAGAAGGTGAAAATCCGAACAGAAAAGTTGTTGAACTTTTCTTTTGCAAAATCTCAAAGAAATGAGCTATTTCTGAGGGAAATCAGCAAAAACAACACTGTTGACACTGGACACTGCTTTCGGCTGCAGTATTCTGGATATGTACTGGAAATTCTGGACTTATGACAACCCTAATTCACAGTCCCCTGCCATGTGCATATACCTACAGGCCATCTTTTCAACATGAAGGCTACAGTCATTCCACTTAGTAAAATATAAAGCCTAAGTATCAGAATTGGATTGGGTATTTTGGCTTTCATATCCTACAAATACTATCCATTCAGGTTGCAAATATGGTGTGAGTCCCAGAGTGATTTTAAAAACACATGTAGCACCTCCCAATTTTGATAATATATTTAACAGGATTTATATACCGCTTGATTGCAGGAAAATCTCTAAGCAGTTTACAGAAATACATACTAAAACCTGATCTCTGTGGCTCAGTGCATCTGCCTGTGTCAACCAGAAGGTTGGTGGTTCAAACCCACCCTGAGATGGTTGTGGGCAGGATTCCTGCACTGAAGGGGAATGACCCCTGGGGTCACTTCCAACACTACAGTTCTATGATGCCATCTTAAAATTATTGATTAAAAACAGTTAAAAAGAGGTATCTTAAGATTATTAAAGTAAATGCTGCCACACTAAAATACTGATTTCTTATAAGTGAGTATTATGTAGTACCAGTTTCACAAACTGAAGTGGTTGAGTGGGGTAAGGCAGGTAAAAAGGTCCTAACTACTAAGTGTTTTCCAGATCAAGCACAAGGGAAGTCCCACATACAGTGCACTGCAGTAATCCAAACTTGAAGTCACCAGTGCCTGAACTACTGTGGTCAGGTTCTCTGGTCCAGGAATGAATGTGGCTGTCACAAGGTTACAACTGGTAAAAGGGGCTTCTAGCAACTGAGGCTACCCTGGGCCTCCAGTGACAGAGCTGGATCAAGAAACACCCCCAAACTGAAAACTCTTCCTTCGGGGACAGTGCAAAACTGTCCAGGGCAAGCAGTTGACCAATTTCTTGGATGCAGGAGCCACTCACCCATAGTGCCTCTGTCTTGCCAGAATTAAAGCTAAGCTTATTTTCCTTCCTCCATCTCACCACTCCACCTAGGCCACCAGCCCAGGGCCCACACAGCTTCATTCAGATGTTACGGAGAAATGAAACTGAGTGTAGTTAGCATTCTGATAGCATCTTGCTCCCAATGATCACCCCCAGAGGCTTCGTGTAGCATTAAATAGCTCTGGAGATAGAATAGTGCTCTGCAGCACCCCATAGCGTAACCACCAGGGGGCTGAAAAGCACTCTTCCAGTGCTGTACCCTCTTGATTCAGTCTCTTGGCTTGCGAGATCAAGAAGCAGCAACAAGGTTGCGCTCTCCTTGTTCCCCTCTCTGTGAAGGTCATCCATCATTTCAGCCGTGGTCAACTCAGTCCCATGGTCTGGCCTGAATGCAGATTGGAGTGGAACTAAATAATCTGTGATAATGAGGGCATTGAGTGTGGATAAATATGGAAAATGCATTCAGTGCTTCTGATCCCTATGAACCACATTTTTGCTTTTGCACTTTAAGTTTAATGAATGAACAGAATGAACAGTGTCCCTGACTTCAGTTACACTCTGTTCTTCCATTAATTTTTTTCTGGAAACATAGGACTTAAAGCCAGTATAACCTTAAAATGTTATCTGAAGTTGGCAGAAGATGAAAGGCATAAGGCGCAGCTTTTTAGAGACTCTCTTTTTTTGCTGGAGCTGGAAAATATTCCAGTGGGGCTTGCAGAGAACTCTAAAAGCAGAGAGCAGAGGAAGTAGAGAAGCAGCCTCCTTACTAGTCTTATTAATGCTTTAATTGAAATATGTTCTTGGGAGTGTTGAGGCTGCAAAGGACTGTAAATTCCAGTCTCTTTGCTTTTGGCACCTGTTCTGGGGTATATTTTCTTAGCATTTGGAGTTAAATGCCGGCAGAATCTGAACTGAAGCAGAATCCTTGTTGGAGAAGCACACTTTCCCTGGATGTAATCACATGGAGACTCTGGGTTTAAGAAAACAAAGTGAATATTTATTACTGGAAATACGTGTCGATAGCCAAATAGAATGGGAATCTTTCCTAAGGTTGAGATGTGATGAGCCATGCTTGATCTTGCGTCTCAAGAGAAGAGAGATCCAAAATATGTCTGCTGGGAAGATATGTCAAGAGGAAAGCATGAAGAAGAAAAGGAGGGAATAAGAAGTAAGGTCAGCAACTGACTAGGGCTGCCATGTGTCCTCTTTTTTCAGGACATGTCCTCTTTTTCAGAGGTAAAAATGCTGTCCGGGTGGATTTTTTAAATTTGCCAAAATGTCTCTGGCTATACTTTCTAGATGAGATACAGATATAACTGGTGGTTAAAGACTTGCTTTCCTCTTCTCTTCTCCTGCCCCCCTTAGCAATATATCACAGCTTCTATAGCCTACATACTGTAGGGGTATTTAAAATGAGAGTCATCATTGCGTCCTCTTTTTTGCTCTTCAGAATATGGCAACCCTACCTAAGAGTATCCATCTAGCCCTGAAGGAAGATGAACACAAGGACAGTCTAGGAAGTTTGGAGGTTCCTCTCTCTGCCCTTTCTCATGCAGATACACCAGCCCACAGTGCAAGCTGAGTTGCACCTCGACACTCCCAGCATATTCCATACCACTCTAAGCTACTCATCCAAGTGTGTTACTGTTCATGTTTAGCCTGGTAATGAAAGCTGAAAGTCCTTGGAAAGCCTTTTGCCAGTCTTCAATAATTGCCTGAAGAGTGGTCTCAGTGCAGGGGACCTGAGATTCTGCATTCATCTTTGCATCACAGAAGGCACCCCAAGGCCAGGAGGGGCTCTGCAGCTCCCATTAATTTTCTACCCTTCAGGACAGCTTGCTTTACTGCTAGCAACTTGTGTTTCAGCTGGAGTTATCTCTTTCTGAGTGGGGCTGTTACAAGGGACTTGTTGGAGGGCTTGATCTGAGGGTTGCATTTCCTTTTACAGTACTTGTAATGTTTGGTTCATTGTGCAGAGCTGTTTAAATTAAGCATCCGCTCCTCTTTATTTCGAAAAAGGTCAACCCCACTGCAAATGCTGATGGTATAACAAAGGATTTCTCTAAGCTCTTGAAATAAGTATTTTCCCTAGAGGCAGAACCTTCACAAAAGCCTCTTCCCAACCCCTTATTTGCCAAGGCAATCTCACAACTGGGTTGAGAGGTGGGCTTGTAGTGGAGAAGGGAGGGCGTTAGTGCTTAACCTGCCTTCCCTAACCTGGTGTCCTTCAGCCATTTTGGACTGCAACTCCCATTGATCCCAAGCCAGCACAGCTTTGGAGGCTGGGGCTGATGGGAGTTATAGTCCATGGCGAAGGCACCAGGCTGGGGAAGGCTGGGTTAATAATTTCCATGCTGACCGATTCTCCTCATAAATGCTATTCTCCATGCTGAGGGGAAAGGAGTAAAACCCCGGAATATGTTTTCAAGGGAGAGTTGGCAGCCATGAGTTGGGTTAAGCACCCCCTTCCACCTACCTGCCCCCTCCTGCAAATGTGCCTTCTAACGTTAGCATTTTGAGGCAGCCTCAAATGCAGCTTCAAGTGAAACTGCTTGTTCAAGCTGCCTACTTTTGTCTCCTCTCCCCCATTGGATAGGGTGCTGGGGTGAGTAGGGGAATGAAAATTCTCTTTGTCAACTTCCTTTCATTCAGGGGTCTCAGGATCCATGCCCATATATCTGTGATAGATTATATTATCATTAATAATGCATTGGCAATTGTTGATATAGGCTCCTTGCAAAAGATAAAACAGGTCCTTGAACCTCGCAAGCTTAAAATTCAAGGAACAGACAGTGCAAGAATTGTGGAAGAATTGTACTAGCCCTAGTCTTCTCGACTTGAGTTTGGTAAGAGACTCATCTGCAGTAACTATTAGGGGATTCACTGAAGGACAGTGCTTGCCAATTCGGCCGTGACTCATGCTTCATGGCAACCTAAGCCAGTTGGCATTATTACAAGGTTCTCAGAATAGAAAGTGTTATTACTAGTGATCTACCAAAAAAAAAAGCAGTGTAGACCCTGGATTTTCATTTAGGCTAAATCCAGTTCTTATGGCTTGACAACATTATTTTATGTTCTGTTGATTCCAGCTGATAATGGTTAAGATCAGACAATTATAATGTGAGTCCAGTTAAGATAGCAAAACATACATGTAAATTCTAACCTACCGGTACCTGTATTGTATTTTGCCACAGCAATTGGGCTACCATAAGAAGAAAAATATTGTAAGTTGCTGTGTTTAAAGGTAAAGGGACCCCTGACCATTAGGTCCAGTTGTGACTGACTCTGGGGTTGCGGCGCTCATCTCGCTTTATTGGCTGAGGGAGCCGGTGTACAGCTTTTGGGTCATGTGGCCAGCATGACTAAGCCGCTTCTGGCGAACCAGAGCAGCGCACGGAAACGCCGTTTACCTTCCCGCTGGAGCGGTACCTAGATCAATGCAAAAAGGCTTCTCCTGCCTCTCCTATTCCTAGTTGTCAGGCTGACCTCATTATAGGGTGGGGAGGGGGGATCACCCCAGGCACCGCAGGCCATCCTCCTGTGGTTCCTCAAAGAGGCCCCATCTGGTTGCAGAGACCTCTTTCAGAGCTCTGAAAAAAGTGGTCTCCATCTTGATCTAGACAGGAAGTGACAAGACACTGTCAGGCATCAAGCATGATGCCCCATACCAATAATGTCCAATGTATTAAAAATCATAAGGAATTGAGGTGTGTACCTCAATGTGCTTTGGACCTCAGGTCAGCGACCCACAGGGCAAGCATAGAATTGTATCCAGCCTGACAACTGGCTTGGGCACAACATACTGTAAAGCACACCTCATTTCCTAATTCATTTTTACCTATATTGGCTGCTATTGGCCTGAGGCACCTTGCTTGAGCATGACTTGAACCCAAACAAAGTGTTGGGCTGGGTGTGACTATGTGATAGCAGGTTATGATAATGACTGTTAAACAACAACATACTGTACAGTCGTACCTTGGTTCTCAAACGCCTTGTGACTCAAATGTTTTCGCTCCCGAACGCCACAAACCCAGAAGTGAGTGTTCCGGTTTGCGAATGTTCTTTGGAACCCAAACATCTGATGCTGCTTCCGTGGCTTCCGATTGAATGCAGGAAGCTCCTGCAGCCAATCGAAAGCCACACCTTGGTTTTTGAACATTTTCAGAGGTCGAATGGACTTCCAGCACGGATTCTGTTCAAGGACCAAGGTACGACTCTATGTCGATGCTAGTATAGTGAAGGAAATTTACAATACGTATTTGGGTTAAAAGCATTAGAGAGGTTTTTCTTCATGAGTGTTGTACTAAAGGTACAAATGCTCCTGTTAAATATTTTAAAATCATTTCCTCCTTTAGGAAGAAGAGAAGATATATAATAAAAATAAATCAAATAAGGGGACCTATTTGACCTTAAGGGAACCTATTTGACCTTATAGAAATTGAGATACTGCAGCCTCACTGCCTGTTAGTTTTCAACTGTTTCTATTTTCAGGCACTTCCAGTAGCAACTTGTGACGGAGAATAGCCTCATTTTGCATCAAACTGGACATTGCAGCTATTAGTATGTTGCTACTTCTGCTAGCTTAAATGTTATTCTAAAAATGATTTATTTTATCTCAGCCTTATTTTTACTAGACTATATTGGATGCTGTGTGTTGTGAAATGCCTCTGTAAAATTTGTGTTCCACTGATTCCTTTAACACTTTTATTGTGTGATGCTGCTTCCAGTACTTCCCAAAGGCATCACCTTTTATATTGGGTTTCTTTCCTGTACTGCTGCTGAGCTTGCATTCCGACTTGAGCAATCCAGCTACGGGGTTAGAGCTTTTCTAAACCTAAAATGCCAAAACACACAAGTTTACCGTAAGGTTTTGCTGTTCCTGCAGTTTCCAGGTGAATGGTGCAATTGTTTGATCTTTCCAAAGAGCACACTTAGTTGTTCAAGCCCTGGCAGGTTGTGTCATCTTCTCTTACCCAGCAGCCTAAGAGGAAAGTGGCTATTTAGTCAGGCTGTGGGTTTTTCTTCATGTAATAGCTAAAATGCTAAGCAAATGGTTCATAGAGTCCAAGAAACTGATGCGAATAATTCCGTTTTTAAATCCTACATCCATGCTTTTAGAAAGATAATTATTGGGGTGGTTTTAAACATACTCAAGGGTAATCTTCCCACTGGAAGCTTTCTACATAGAATATGACTGTATTAAAAGTAATTGTCATGGTGGAAATGAGTAAATGCAATTCTCCTCACAAAATGTCCGTTCCCTGTTCTTCTGTGTCCTACCCAGCTTGGACTGACTGTGATGCGTTAGCAAGTAAATTCCTGTTAGTATTGGCAGCATTTGCAGCAAATGTTATAATTTGAGCTTGTATAAATGCTTAATAACTTCTGCAAGTGGGAATATGCACTGTGCTTGACAAACCTGTTCTGAGAACAGGAATTAAATCTTCCTGCTAGGCAGAGATTTCAGCTTGAAGACAAAGAATTCTCTGGTAACGCTGTGGATGTAGAAGATGGCGAAGAAGGATGGCTTACTAACATACTGTTTTGTGCCTCTTGTAAATATTTTCTCTTCATTATTTTCCTTTGCATTTACCATGCCTCAGCAAAACGTTGAGTGTTTTAGATCAGCCATTTCCCACAGTGCTGCTGGGTGCATCCGTGGACATAGAATTGTAGAGTTGGAAGGGACCCTGAGAATCATCTAGTCCAACCCCCTGCAATGCAGGAATACGCAGCTGTCCCATATGGGGATCGAACCTGCAACCTTGGCGTTATCAGCACCATGTGTATGGGCTAGAAACATTTGGTTTGTTTTTATTTTAGGCAGCTTCTGGCAGCCTAAAAATGTGTGTGCGGTGGCATTAATCACACTTCTTTTCATGTTCCGCCTGGTTGTCTCAGTACTATTTATTTTAATCCCGGACATTTCTTGCCACATTTGCTATCACACATAACAAAGTTAAACACCGAAGCAATGAGTACGGCTGTTCACAAAAGGGCACACTTACCTGCCACTTGAAACGATAACAGCGGGACACTTATTAGCAAGCACATTTGAGAGAGAGAGAGAGAGAGAGAGTGAGTGAGTGTACTGGCTTTCCAATTCAAAGTATAATCTTGCAATGGCAATAACGTTCCTTGTGAGCTCTGTCAAGACATTTCAGAAACGTTGCAGAACTCGTGCTATTTTAATGTAGTACGAAAGCTTAGAAGAAGAGCCTTCAGGTGACTACCGAGAAAGGTTTAGAGATACTGGATTTCTATTATAATGACAAAATAACATATGACCTACAAGCCTACCTGAGAGTTGCCACCCTTTCTATATGACAATTCAGAAAAATACAAATTACCCAAGGTGTGTAAGCTGCTGGGTCAAAGGAAGAACTCCTTTCAGAGCCTGACCTTGGTATTCTAAAATTCATAATAGCATGAATTCTTTTCAAACTGCATTCAAAACCAATTCCCACTAAGAAATCAAAGGTGATACCTTTTCCTGTTAAAATTATCTCTAATGAGCCCAGGGCTCAGGTTTGATGGTTAAATTTCACATATCTCCTACTGGGCAAGATACTTGCAGCATATCCTATCATATACAATACATTAGAAATACAATTCTGTTGTGTTCAGTGGGCCTTTGGCTGGGATCTCATACACACTTCCCTGGGTGTAAGGCCCATTCAGCACAATGAGACTCACTTCTGAGTAGAAATAGGATTGCACTGTTACGCTGACAAGTCTCCCATTGACATTCACTCCCTTGGCAGCTGGCTCTTCAAGGGGGGGGGGGACCAAAATACGGGCATCCTATCCCATCCTGCTGGTAGTGTAATTTTACAGTGTACAGTAGTACCTCGGGTTAAGAACTTAATTCGTTCGAGAGGTCCATTCTTAACCTGAAACTGTTCTTAACCTGAGGTACCATGTTAGCTAATGGGGCCTCCCACTGCCACCGTGCAATTTCTGTTCTCATCCTGAAGTAAAGTTCTTAACCTGAGGTACTATTTCTGGGTTAGCGGAGTCTGTAACCTGAAGCGTCTGCAACCTGAAGCGTCTGTAACCCGAGGTACCACTGTAATTGTAAAACCAGTGTGAGCCATCACAGCAATGTTCATTTTCTGTCATAGCACCAACCTCTTTTAATGTGCTGCAAGTTTGATTAGTTTCTCTCTGAAACGTAACAAAATATGGGCTGAATGGGGGCCTTGTGCTACCCTTCTTCTTACAGTGAGATTGCTAAAACCTGCTGGAAAGCTGGGGCTCCCATGTACCAAAATTAACACAATTCCCTAGACATACTGAGTAAATGGGGTCATGTGAATCAATCCTGAGTAGCAAATGTTTTGTTTATTTTTTTGATGGCAGCTTGAGCTTCCTATTGTGATAAAACATTGCATTCTTTTTCATTGTCTCTTTATTATGAGCACTGTCCTGCTTTATGGTATGGCAGTATAGAAATAGTTGTATACAAAAATTGAAAAAGGAACACAACAAGGTTGCCCTATTTCCCCTTTGCTATTTATTTCGGTCCTGGAGGTGATCTTGAATATGATTAGAGGAGACCGGTTGGTGGAAGGAATTCAGGTCGGAGCGAAACAGTATAAACTTAAAGCATTTGCAGATGACCTAGTTTTGACTCTACAGGAGCCAGAGTCTAGTACGAAAAGGGTATTACAATTGATTCAGGAGTTTGGTCGGGTGGCAGGATTTAAACTTAACAAGCAGAAAACCAAGGTATTGGAAAAAAAATTGACACCTTTAGAATCAGAAAGGTTTCAGAAAGAGACAGAGTTAAACGTGGTTAAAAAAGTAAGATACCTAGGGGTAAACATAACAGCGAAGAATATGAGTCTATTTAAGGATAACTATGAAAAATGCTGGTCTGAAATTAAAAGGGATTTAGAAGTTTGGTCAAGATTGAAACTTTCCTTGTCAGGACGAATTGCTGCTATAAAGATGAATGTATTGCCAAAAATGCTGTTTTTGTTCCAGACTTTACAGATTGTGGATAAAATGGAGTGTTTTGGGAGGTGGCAAAGAGATATTTCCAAATTTGTCTGGCAGGGCAAAAAGCCCAGAATTAAGTTTAAGATACTAACTGATGCTAAAGAAAGAGGGGGGTTTGCCCTGCCAGACTTAAAGTTGTACTATGAATCAGCAGCTTTCTGCTGGTTGAAAGACTGGCTGCTTCTTGAAAACACTGAGGTTTTGGATCTGGAAGGTTTTAACAATGCTTATGGATGGCATGCATATTTGTGGTACGACAAGGTCAAAAGTCATAAGGCTTTCAAGAACCATATTGTCAGGAAAGCAGTGTTCAATGTCTGGATAAAATATAAAGACTTATTGGAAAATAAGACCCCAAGGTGGTTATCACCAATGGAAGCTAAGGCCCGGAAAAGACTCAATATGGAGGCCAAATGGCCGAAATATTGGGAAATAATAGAAAAAGATGGAGATAATTGGAGGTTGCAGAGTTTGGAGAAATTAAAAGATAAAGTGTGAGATTGGTTACATTATGCTCAGATCAAAGAAGTTTTCAAGTTGGATAAAAAGATAGGATTCCAGGTGGAAAAATCAAAGTTAGAAACGGAATTGTTAGAACCTAAGACTAAGGTACTTTCAAGAATGTATAATTTGCTGCTAAAATGGAATACACAAGATGAAACGGTCAAACGGTCATATGATAAAATGGGCACAGGACATTGGGTACAATATCATGTTTGCTGACTGGGAAAGGTCATGGACCACCGGTTTGAAATTCACGGCATGTAATGCCTTGAAAGAAAATATTATGAAAATGATATATAGGTGGTACATGACCCCAGTCAAGCTTGCAAAAATATACCATTTGTCTGATAATAAATGTTGGAAATGTAAAGAAACTGAAGGAACGTTCTTTCACCTCTGGTGGACCTGCCCTAGAGTTAAGGCTTTCTGGGAAATGATATATAATGAGTTGAAAAAGGTATTTAAGTATACCTTCCCTAAGAAACCAGAGGCCTTTCTTTTGGGCATCGTCGGCCAGAGGGTGTTAAAGAAGGACCGAACATTTTTTATGTATGCAACAACAGCAGCAAGGATACTCGTCGCCAAGTACTGGAAAACCCAAGATTTGCCCACACTGGAAGAATGGCAGATGCAACTGATAGACTATATGGAGCTAGCAGAAATGACTGGCAGAATCCGAGACCTGGGAGAAGAGGCTGTGGAGGAGGACTGGAAGAAATTTAAGGACTATTTACAAAAATATTGTAAATTGTATGAATGTTAAGAAAGATGTAAGATTATTAACAATATGGCACCAATAAGCTAGTTAAAAGGAATATGAAGATAAATGAAAATATAAGAAAAGATAAATTTTGGATAAATATTATGTTAAAATTAAGCTTTTAAGGTTTGGGTTAAATTATCTAAAATTAGGGATACAATATTGGAAAATTATAATATAAGAATTGAAACAAGGTGATAAATTGCTGGGTAAAGCTTGAAAATTTGGAACGCAGGAACGAGAGATGCAAGGAAGTCCAAAGAAGTGAAGAAAGTATGGTTATTGTAAAATTATATGTTATTTTGTTTGTTTTTTCTACTGTATTAAGAAAATCTTTAATAAATATTTTAAATAAAAAATAGAAATAGTTGTATACATACAACTGAGGTGCAGTTCTGAGTACCAAATAATTTGAATGTAGGTAATCTTCTACACTGAAGTAACAGGTAGCCCCTTAAGGGGCCGGGAGAAGGTAAAAAGGGGAGGTATATGTATCACCTGTACTTTGACCCTTGTTCAGCCTCTCTGTGCTGTTTCAGGTGCTCTTGAACAATGGACATTGACTCTTCTTCTGGAGCTCATTTATCCTGGTGACTGTGGGACCATGTCTACTCTCCACTATCTATAGATGGACAACCTCGCAGCAGTTCATCCACTTTGTTGGTCTCCTTTGCACCCCAGGCACTGTGGTGTGTATTGTCAAGGTTGGTTTTTCATTCTCATACAGGATAAAAAAAGGTTACAGTGGTACCTTGGAAGTTGAATGGAATCTGTTCCGGAAGTCTGTTCAACTTCCAAAATGTTCGGAAACCAAGGTGTGGCTTCCAATTGGCTGAAGGAAGCTCCTGCAGCCAGTTGGAAGCACCGTGAGACGTTCGGGTTCCAAAGAACGTTCGCAAACCAGAACACTCACTTCTGGGTTTGTGGTGTTCGGGAGCCAAAACATTCAACTTGCAAGGCGTTCAGGATCCAAGGTACGACTGTATTTGGTGTTATGCTATAGAGATGGGATGGGGATGAGCTTTTTCACTGCTTGCTGGAGCTCTCAGTTCTAGGAACACGTATTCTTTTTGCTTGAATAATACTAGAGGCCTGCTGTGATCAGTGATTAGATTGAATATGCATGATAACATATGTGCCATTTTAGAAAGAGTGGCAACTACAGGCTGTTCCTTTCTTTTTTGCCCTCTGGGGCTGTGGTGATCAAAGAGTTAACTCTGACCCTCCCCTGTACTGGCCTGGCTATTGTGCATCCCTTGCACAAAAGCCTTTCAGCTGCAAATTCCATTATTGACTGGATGCATCTGTTGGCCTCTGGGCTGCCTCTCTTGGGATGTAAGATGTAGAAGCCCTGGTCAAGCATGGGGACCTGCAAGGATCTGGTGCTTGTCCCTTTTATGTGTGGAAAGTGTGTGATTTGTGCAGCTGTCAACTGCATGCAATGTGAATAATTCATTTCTCCTTCTCTTTGCTGTTGCCAGTTCTTCTTAGGTGCCTCCTTACCTCTCATTAGTGCAGGGCCTGGTATGTCAGCTGGAGGCAGGCTTGGTTTTTCCTGAGCCTTGATGGGATTTGTCAAGACCCTTTCCCTTTTCTTCCTGTTTATTGAACTTTGAAATAAAAGGGATGGCAAGAAGAAAGGAGTGTAAGAGCTGGATTGACCCTGGGAGAGAGAGATGTTGAAGACATTCTGATCCCCCTATTATTCCACAAGAGCTGAAGTGGGGGAAGTGGTCAAAATTGGTGGCAAAACCCTTTCCTTTAAGAAGGCAAGGCCTCTGCTCTGGAACTGGGTGACATGGGTGGTTTTTTTTAAGGTTTCTGCCTGGATTTTCTGTAATGCTTGCGAAAACTGCTGAGTGATGCTCTGATTCTGACCTTGTGGACTCAAAGTTGTCTTGAGGCACAGACTACTGTAATTATTTCTGGCAAGAGCTAGAAATGTGGAGTACTAAGATCAGTGTGTGTGTTTTTACTGACAGGGGAAAGGGAACAAAGTGCGAAGCCCCTAATGGATTTTGAATTGCCACTATTTTCATTATTTCATTTGAATGGGCGTTGGTGACCTTTCTTGCCTGTAACATAAAAGCCCTCCTGTCCTTTTCAGCTAGGTGCAGAGTCCTTATGTCTGCCACTGAGGATTATTCTACACAGAACTCAGTAAGAGATCTCTTCCCCTCACCAACAATTTGCCTTCTGTGCAGCACACCTTCACCTCAGGAACCTCACTTGGTTAGCACAGCAGTGCAGGTGAATTGTTATCACAGAAGGCAACTTGGCTTACACACAAAGCAGAGCCTGGGGGACTCTGCAGACCTCCCTCCAGTGCTGTCTGATCAGATCTTTCCCCCATTCTAATTCAGCCCCACCTTTCATTCCAAAGATATTCTGCATGGGAAAATGGGGGTCGAGGAAGGGAGTGTTAAAAGGGAGTTTTAAATTGGCAGTTGGTGGGCTTTTTATTTTTATTCTTTGCTAGGGAGCATTAGGAAACCATAACAGCATATTTAGAAGTAGGATGACCTGTCCAAAATCTTTTCAGTGCCTCCACTAAAATAATTGGCATTTTAAGTGTGTCACACTGTACTTCTTGTATTTCCTAGTCATTTGATCCCACTGTCCACTGTATTTTTCTCTGCATGGGCTTTCTGAGGATAACACTTCATGTGTTAGATAGACTTTACACCATGAAAGGTGTTTTTTTTTGGGGGGGGTCACCACAAATCTGCTAGTCTTTAAGGTGCCACAAGACTTTGTAATGGTTTAATTTACAGAGCTTTAAAAAGTGTTTAATGAGCATTTATGCTTTTAGTGCCCTATTTGGACCTCCATATTCTCCTATTCTTGGAGAGCAGAATACTCATGTGTCCAGGGCAAAATAGATGCAAAAAGAGTTTTAACTAGCCTTGAAAGATCTGTCTCCACGTAATCCTTTCCAAGCACCTAGTTCTCTAAATATTAGAAATCTAATGTCAAGCATGTTATCAAAGGTTTTAATAGAGCCATTCAAAATGCACATTCTTGGCTGGGGTGAAAGGAATTTTTTGTGGAAGTATTAGGAACCTTCTGCTCTTATGGAAGTTAAATATTTCCCAACAGGTAGAATGAAAAAATGGGACCATCTTGGATGAAAGAATAGTAAATGCTGTTGCTTGTTAAATAGATGAGTCTAGTGTGTTATAATAGTGGTGTGTTATATTACTAGTCCAGATCCAGCATGTCATAGTCCTAGTATTGAAGGCAAATATAAGTAAGCCCATTGTGGTGCTCATTTCCCAATTTTTTGTGCATTTGGTGTAGATAAAAAGCAAGAAGAATGCTGACCTCTCACTCTTCATAAGTGCACGTTCTCCCTATCAAAAGAAACTGCTAGAAAGAATGCACACAGATTGAGGAAGTGTGTCTTAAATGAACCTGCAGAGGATGACTGTTTACGAAGCAATTTATATATCACCCATCCCACACTCAGGGCATCTAACAGCAATGACAATAATAGAACGTTTATACGCAACAGAAACAAACTCTTACAAAATGCCGTTTCACCTAAGAAAATGCAGCAAAGAATAAGAGCTTGCTGACAAAACAACAACCCAAGTGTAATCTCATTTATTTGGACTTTTTTTTTATAATTCATCCTTTAGAGCACAAGGGCAATTCGCTTACCGTTCACAAGTCTCCATTTCAGTAAAGAATCTCTCTTCATGGAGAACCTTGCATTAGTTGACCACACAGAGGGACGTCCGTTTACTAGTTGGCAGTTCAGTCCTTTTATGCATTTAGAAGTGCTGTGTTCAATGGGACTTGTGCCTAGGACTCTGTGTGGGATTGCACCCTTGATCATGTGAGACCTATACAGTTACAGGCCAGATAAGGCCCACGCAGACCTTGGGGCTATTGATCAGTATGAGGGGGCACTGGAGTGCTTTCCTTTTTATAGAGAGCTTTCAGTTTCAAATCTCATTGAAGGAAGAAGAGATTATCCTCCTCACCATGGGTTTGTTTCCCCATTTGTTTCACAGCCTAACCTCTGGGCTTGACAGTCCAGTCGGGAATAAATCAGCTCAACAGGTTGTAAAATGCATAGGCCACTCAGTTGTGGTTTGTGATTCCATCAACACTTCATTTGGATTTATGATCTTCTTTGCTTTCTGCTATTAATTCCCCACTCCTCCATTCTCTCTATTTCTTGTTCAGCAACATGCCCCTGTGGTTGTCTGTGAGGACTGTCCAGCGTCAGGGAATGAGCTCTTCGTGCTGCAAGCAGGGATAAATTGGAAGAGTTTCTTTCTGGCATACTGGCTCCCCCATGCGCAAAGACCATACTACAAAAGTTGCAATTCCACGCATGTGGATTATGGTATGTGTAACTGGGAGATACCGGAGAATCTTGTATTTTCCTCCCAGCTCTAATTGGGTTTGTGTAGATATAGGTAGAAATAGAAAGGAATAGAATGCAAAAGAATTGTAATGTAAAGCAACAGAGTCTGTGTACACACCATACATTCAAAGCACATTTCCCCACCGCAAAGAATCCTGGGAACTGTAGCTTACTCCCTCACAGAGCTACAGTTCCCAGAATCCTTAAGCTACAATTCCCAGGATTCTTTGTGGTAGAGTTTTTTACATGTGCCTTAAATTTATGGTGTTTGGGTTGCCTTTGGGTTGTTAAATTCCTCCTTTCCTTTGTGGATTGGGGTCATATCGCCCTAATCATATGCATCTGCTGCCCCCAACTTGCACACACCACTCTAACACTGCCATTAAGCTTCTCCTTGCCAACAACCCCCTTGAACAAACAACACCCCATCAACTTTTGCAAAATGCTATGCTGAGAACAATGCAATAGAATGAGGAAGCCTGTGAAAAATTGTAACATTTTTATTATGAATATGGAATGAGTCTTAGTCCACTTGTGGACTACTTATCACTGTGAGCTATTCTTATTATTCTTTTAAATTCATATTCTGCTTTGACTAAAGTCCTCAAGGTGGCTTACCATTTAAAAATCTGATCAACCATCCATGGATGCATTCAAATGTAAGTAAGCAAACAATAAACAATCAAATTCATTAATGCAATACTTTATTTTAAATACATTAAAATAAATATATATATATAAAATCGGTCGATGTCATAACCTGTTAAAATCTATTTGCTCTTCCTTTCTTACTAACCAGACACTTCAGAACTCAGTGGGTTCTTTTAAAAAAGGTTGTAGATTCTCAGTTGCAATACTTGTCACTGTTTGTCCTGTGCACTAAGATAATTCTTCATCTGATACTTCGTTATATCTTGCTTCTAGCAGGAAATGTGATTATTAGTGGCTCTTTTGTCAGAGCTACAGATCTCTTTTGGATAGAGGTGCAATAGAAATACAACTCTGCTACTCCAGACACATATTTAAAATATGATGTTGTATAACTTCGTCTCAGCTACTACTGTACTAAGCATTTTCATTGTGAATCTCTTTATCACTGATTCCAGGGATGTTTCTTATGGTAGGATTAGCTTGTCTAATCCAGAGCTGGGGAGCCTTTTTCTGGCTGTGGGCTACCTGGGCAGCCTTCTGAAGGCGACCTGCCAATAGTGGGTGGAGCCAGAGCAAAAAGTGGGCAAAACAAATGTGCAGATTTTACCTTCGTGCAGTAGGCTAGTGTCTACGTACACTCTCTGTCCTTCATCTAGGCAAGTAAGAGGCATTAGCAGCGTTCAGTGGCAATTCTAGCTGGGCAGAAACACCAAATAACTTCATGAGGGCCAGGTGTAACCTGATATGGAGTCCGGGAGGGCCACAATTGGTTCCTAGCCTGAGGTATCCTATCCTGGCCTAATCCCCTCAAGCACAATTTATTTTTATTTATTTCATAAAAATTTTATACCAGTTGATTGGGGGCAGGGAGGAAAACCCCTGCGCCTCTTTCTCAATATACTGTTGAGAAAGTGCCATGGGCTGAGAGTGGATCTCATGGTGCTCCTATAAAGAGTGCATACCTCTGTTCAGGATCAGGAATTTTGAAGCTTAAAATTTTAAACCACACCTCCTGCAACCCAGTCTCTACCAAGCACTTCTGCTCTTTGTTCCAGTTTTCTGGCATGGAAGCCACGCTTGGTATAGCAGGACCCAGGTTTTGCAAATCCTCTCCCCTGCTCACTTAGAGGCTTGCAGTGCCTACCCCTATATATAGTGTGCATATCTGTCACTGTCGGTGAAACAGCCAATGGTCTTGGCCAGCAAAGTACTGGAGAGCTATGCAGATAGCTTTAACCATCTTTCCTCATGCCCAATCATAGAGATTTCCCTATTTTTAGTGTGGTTGCTTCTCCTTAGGCAGACAGGAGACTTGTGTATTGCTACTGTTACTACAGTGCCAGAAATAACTCTGCCTAAAGAGGACACTGGGTGGGCAGCTGGCATTGTGTATTCATGCCAGTCCATATGCAAATATGTGAACGCCAACTGTGGCTGTTATCCATCTTTTGTCTCGCGTATCATGTCAGTTATATCTTTTAACAATTTGGGATTCTGTGGGCAGGTTAAATTCCACGGTGATTTCCAGTATTATATTTTCGGGAGCAGTCACCAGTTCTGGTTGTTACGAACCATTGTTTGTGCCCTTCAAACCACAGCACTAAATGTGTGCATAATTTCCACCCGGAGTGGCGTTTTGGAATGTTGTTGGTGTGCTGCGTAATTGCAAGGCACAAAGTTAGCCTCTGCATATTCTGAGCTATTTGATGTCATGAGCATGCATATTCTAAGTGCTCTCCCCTTGCCCCCCTCCCCACCCAAATGCAGGAAGAATGATTATGGTGTGAGTAAGCACAGAAGCTGAATGTAGGAGGAGTCATTTATTGAGGAGGTCTACATGACCGAAAGCGTTTTAGAGACAGGGGTGCAAGTTCCAAGCAGACTTGCACAATCTCAGTACTGATTGTTCTTTTCATTCTCTAAGAGTAGGGAAGTAGAAGGAACTGCCCTTGTGGAACGTATCCCATTACAGCACTGCAAATTAATGGGAGGAACCGCAATCCTCTCCAGGCAGTACAAGGTAAAATGGCATGGGAACCCAGCCAACCATGATGTCCCAAGATGAATGTGGGAAGGGAAATGATAGACCTTCAGCAGAGTTGGGGGCAAGGCTAGGTATAGAAAAATGGGAGCATCCTGTTGAAAAGCTAAAGTCTACATCGCCTTTCCTTAGACAACTTTTCTTTAGACCCAGTGTGGTTCACATGTGATTATTTAAAATAAGTGGTTTCTAGATGTCATGACTGTGGTCTAAGCACTCCATGTGCCCTGCAAATATGTCTAAGAAGCTAAGGTTGCTTGGTGCTCAAAGCAGAAATTATGCCTGTCTCTTTAAGGGAGGCTCTAAAAGAGAAAGCAGCTGCTGTGCCTCCCTCCCCCTGTTTTTTCCACTAGTTACTCACTTGGCCAACCTTCTTGCCTTGCCTTGGAGGGATGAAGGTGAAGGGGACTGGTAGGCCGCCTGCCTCCACCTACTGCTTCTAGCTGAGAAGCTGGCACCTGTAGATGTCAGTAGCAATCGTCCTGCTATTTTAAACTTACAAAAAATATAGGAGTCAAAATTAGTCAAAATGTGTTGCTTTTAACTACTCTGCTGTTTATGGAGAAGAAGGCTATCAATAGTTACCAGGCATAATGACTATATATCAGCTCCAATGTTAGAGGCAGTATGTCTCTGATTACCAGTTGTTGGGGAACATGAGCAGGAGAGGAGTATTACTCTCGTGTCCTGCTTGCAAGCTTCCCACAGGCATTAAAAATGTAAAGGGACCCCTGACCATTAGGTCCAGTCGCGGACGACTTTGGGGTTGCGTCGCTCATCTCGCTTTATTGGCCGAGGGAGTCGGCGTACAGCTTCTGGGTCATGTGGCCAGCATGACTAAGCCGCTTCTGGTGAACCAGAGCAGCGCATGGAAACACCGTTTACCTTCCCACCGGAGCAGTCCCACAGGCATTGGTTGACCACTATGACAACAGAATGCTGGACTAGATGGGCCTTTGCTCTGATCCAGCAGGGCTCATTTTGTATTCTTAGCTTTAACGCAATAGACTTGAACTGTAAAAGCAAATTCTGGCCCTCCCGCAATTGATGGAATACTTCAATTTTTGGTACTTGCAGTGGTGTGAATTTAGGCATGAGATATGTGCCCTGATCCTGTTAGTTTATAGGGAAGGTTTTCTGGATGGTGTTGTACTGCTGCATGATTTCTATGCCTCAGTTTTCCAATAAGTGTTCACTTTGTATAGTATTGAACAGGGAAGAGCAAAAGGCAGCCTCCCAAGACATGTCTGGCTCTGTAATTTGGTGTGGATTAACAAAACACTTTCAGAATATGGGGGGGGGGGGAATGCTCCAAAACTTATCTGTGGGGTGTGTGTTTCTTTGTACACCCCCACACACCACCTAAGCAGCATAATAGCAATAACAAATAGAGATTTGAGGTGTTTTTTAAAGGCTACCTGCCTTTTTTGGC
The DNA here is from genome assembly GCF_964106915.1 of Podarcis gaigeae. Lineage (NCBI taxonomy): Eukaryota > Metazoa > Chordata > Lepidosauria > Squamata > Lacertidae > Podarcis > Podarcis gaigeae. Next base: position 51,356,243 of record NC_139678.1, on the reverse strand, counting down.
TGCATGCTATAAAGAGCCCATGAAGTGAAGTGAGGGGCTGTTGGCTGTAGGGCAGCAAAAACAGTCACATGCTGTGAACAGTTTCATCTACATCCTTCTAAGAGTATGTTGGTAACAAAGAATGCCATTATTGGGAAGCTCCTCATCCTGTTGCTGCCAATGTTTGCCCAGTGCAAGCAAGAAGCTGCTGAGGAAGGATAGATTCCAGCCAGGAATAACAAAAGGAGCCAATTAATATGGTGAGGTTTGAGAAGGATTTTCTCTTGGGACAAAAGGATTCCTTAGAACTGAAGGTGCAGGAGTTGGGAGACCTCTGGTCCCTTGATTTCCCTCTTCCTTGTGTGATTTATGCCAGCCTACTATTTTGTCTGGCACAAGAGAGGATCATAGGGGAAGTAAAAAATCTAACCCATCACAGAAAGGTCTTGTCTTACATTTCCTAAGGGTTGTCTTCCTTTGAGTTAACTTAGCACAGGCCCTGACATAGGCAGCAGCATTCCAAAACGTGGTAATGGATAGGAGCAAAAGTACTTGTTAATGTGCAAAAGCTCTGTGTGTGCATGCATATGTGGTGCTTTGCTTCACTTTGCAAGTATACATGGGAGAGCACATTTCTGTGTCCTAAAAAAGTTGGCCAAAGGGTTTTCATCTGTCAGTCATATTCATGATTCTGCAGCTACTGCACTAAATTATGTGCCTATGGATGCATGTGTAAACCATCATATTACTATGCCTGTGTGTGTGTGTGCACGCACACACGGGTGTCTTCGGATCTCTTAATGTGTGGCTCCAGCAAAGCTGCACGCTTAATGACCTTTCCCTAAAAGCCTTCTCCACCCTCTCGCTCTTGCTGCCTTTCTTGGAGAGGGAAAACTCAGAAATGGCCTGTCCTGCAGAAGTCATGCATTCCACAAAAGAAACTTTGTCCATCTTCTCCCCGCCTCTACCCACAACATACAAAAACTGTTTGACTAGGAAGATACATTTCACTGCTTGTAATATTTTCCCTCTGCTCTCCTCTGATTGTTCACACCCTAGGCTAGGGCCAGACCTATGCATGTTTGTTGGGAATGTGACAACTGGAAAGGAGTTATTAGTTTCTTTGTACAATGAACACCCCACCTCCCTTTAGAGCCGTTAAAGGTCGGTCTGCAAACTAGCTGGAAAAACTCCCCGAGAGCTTCGTTGTCGTTGCAGTTTTGTAATGGAAATAAATGGTAGCCTGGGGGCAGACATCTCTGCGTCTCGCTGGTACGAAGGCCCAGACGGCCCGCGAGTGCAGGCGGGTCTGCACTTGCTTGTACCGGGGCGTGAAGGGAGGCGGTGAAGCTGGTTTCCCTCTCCGCCCCAGGTATGGTTTTTCTCGGGCGCTGCTCGTTTCTTCGCGGATGCTGGAGGAGAATGTCTCTCTCTCTCTTCCTCCCCGTGCGGGCCGGGGGGCCATCAGCAAGGGAGCAGCTGCAGGTACAGGCAGCCTCCGCATAGTTGGCATTCCTGCAGGCTCGTCGCCCGGGCTCCTTCCAGGTCCTCGGCACGGCGCGCGTTGCCTCCGAGTCTCCCGGCCTGGAGGCTCCTAGATAAGAAGAACGCGCTTCCTTCTTTAGCCGCTCCTGTTTCTTCGAGACCTTTTCGGGTGGATGGGGCTTTGATGAATCCCCCGAACGCTTTTATTTTCAAGCAGGACAGAAAAAAGGTGACCGGAGCTGCCTGATTATTTTTGGAGAAGGCTCTCCAACCTCGCCTACGAGCAAACAGGCACACTCGATGCATCTCTCTCTCTGCACGGCCATAGATCTTGGTGTATCGTAAGAACAGAAGAGCCGGTGGCCCAGCTTAGTCCAGCATCTGGTTCTCATAGTGGCTAACTAGATGCTTGTGGGAAACCCGCGATACAAGAGTTCCGTCTTTCTTTATTGAAAAAGAAAAAGCTCACTCCTCAAAAGTTGCCTGGCGTGCTCTGGTCCATGGGGTCACGAAGAGTAGGACACGACAAAACAACAACAACAAAGACTTGATCCCAGTGAGATTTATTCCTAGTAAATTTATTTCTGGGAAGTAAGCCCCATTAAATGCAGCGGGACTTACCTCTGTGTAAACATGCACGAGTGTGTTATAAAAACAGTAAGAGGAAACTAGATGGGCATGAGCAGGTGCCATTCAAACAGTGCAGCGAGCATGTCATTCTAGGGCAGGGACCCGCCGTGTTAATTCTTTATAGGACAAACTAACCCGAGAGTTGGGTTTTCAGGTCAGGCTCGGCTGACTGTCGGATTCAGGTCCCGGGGGCTCCCCCCCCCCAGCAGCAGGATTCCCACATCCGGGTTCGACCCTGCTGCTGCTGCTGCTGCTGCTGCCAGGCGTCCTGAGTTGGGGTCAGCCCCGGCGCCTGCGGAGTTAATTCCCGCCACTTTCGCTCGCCTCCTCCTCCTCCCAGCCGAGGCTCTTTTCTCGGAGCTCCTGGGACGCCGCGCCGCTTCTCACGTGGGCAGCGGTGACCCTCTGTGTTTACTTTATTTTTGGCACTTCTAGCAGTGGCGGCGCTTTTCTCGAGCCCACCGGTGGCGATGCGAGTTTTTTCTTGCCTCAACTTACCGGAGGGGAGGAAGGGGCAGCTCGGCTGAGTCAAGGTAAGGGGGGGGGGCGAGGGGAGGCGGAGCAGGCGGCTTCCCCTTTGCCCTGGGCGACTTTGCGATGGCTGAGCAGAAAGTTAATGTAACCTTTTTCTTTTGTGGGCTTTCCTTTTGTTCTTCGCCTTCCGGGGAGGGGAGGGGAGGCCCCGGCTCCGGGAATTAACAAAAGAAGGGAGAGGAAAGTGACTGATCCCAAAGGGAGGCGTGTGCAAGCAAGGAAAAGAGGGCAGAGGAAGCGTAGAAAAGGGCGCTGCTGTCTGTGGGCTGCGCGCAAAGCTCAGGGCTGGGGGGGAGGCGGCGGACGGAGGACAAGAGCCAGGTAAGGACACCTGGGCTTGCTGGGAGCGCCTGCAGCAGGTGGGAAGGAAAGTGGAGGAGGGGAGAGGATCGTCGGGCCAGATGCTCGGAGGTCCCTGTGAAGCAACACCGGTGGCGCCTCCCACCAACTTCCCCGTCGGCGAGAGATCGCGCTGCGTCCTTGCTTGTTACCTCGCGCGTAATCAGGGTTGCGGAAGGCATTGCCTCGGGGGCGCAGAGCGCACGGCACCGCGGTGGAGGTGGTTGGGGTGGGGGCGGTGTGCTTGCGCAGTTACGGAGGTGTGCAGAATTCTACCCACAGCCACACTCTTCCCCGCCTCCCAGCATCCAGTGAAAGCGCGCGCTCTATTGAGTTGGTTTCCAGGATCCTTGAAACTTCCTTAAGCTCTCTAGTATGAAACCACCCCAGCAGCGGCATTCGCTCCACCGATAGCTCCCTTGTTCCTCTTTCCCAGCAGCTCAGTTTACTGGCCCGTGAAGGGCACGTCGCGCCCGCGCGGTGCTGGCGACCCGCTCACTCACAAGCCGCGGCGGAAGGTGGGCGGCGCAGGTTAGGTCTTCGCTCTTTTCCTAAACCCCTTCTGTGAATGAGTGAGTGTGTTTTTGTGTGTGGCGGGTTTCGAACAGGACTGAACAAAAAAGGGACCCACCAGCAGGGCTGTACACCTCCTGGGAACCTCTTAAGGTTTGGTTACCTCAAGGAGACCAGCTGTCTGGCTCCTCCTCTCCCTCCCTTTCTCATTCAAGCTGATCGGAAGAACTTTGTAACTTCGCTGCTGCCAGACGTTGCTTGCCTCTTCCCAACCTCAAACCCCCCCCCCCCCCGTCACATCTTTTAGATTAGAACGGGCAGGGGTTGCCTTGTTATTGGTAACATCTAAGGCGCTGTTTCCACTCAATAGCTAGGTAACGTGCTTTTAATAAATGAAACTTGATATTGGGACGTGTGTGCATAACAGCGAAGGGTGGTTCATGGAAGACTGGCCATTGGTGCCTCTGTTCAGGGGTGCCCACATTAATCAGCACTGCCTCTGCACGGCATCACCCTGAGCTGGTGGTTCAAATGATTGAATGGACAGGGAAGGGGTTACATGCAAAGTGTGTGATCTGCTACTGATCTACTGTAGCCTTTCCTAAGAATTAGGAATATCCTCCAGTCGGCTTCATAATTAGCCAGTGTTGTATGATCCTGTAGCCGTTTGGTGTAAGGCAGCATCTCCTAGAACAGGGGTCGGTCCTCAAACTTTCCAACTCTAAAGCCCACTTGAGACGGCTGAAAATTGCTGAGGCCCACCAGTTACAAAATGGTGGTGCAGGGAGGGTGGGCAGAACCAGTCACAGTGCCAGGTGGAGGCAGAGTTTGGCATAACCCACTGGCAATTACTGGCATCATTTTCTACTGAGATCTAAGCCATATTTGGTAGTTCTTTGCTTGAGCTTTTTCCTTGTGGCAGAGGTGTCCCATCACTTCACTTATCTCAAGCTAAGTACAAACATTTGTTTTGGAAGTATTGTGATGTCCTCCGCATTTGCTGATGAAAGCTTTTTCTTTTGTTTTCCTTTCCTCTACATGCCTCTCAAGTGAATATATATATTACCTATCTTCTGTAATTTCTTCTTATTTTCCTTGTACCTTATTTCCTTCCCCCAAACTATCACTTTCTTTCATCCCCCTTCCTCTAGGCCGAGATCTGCATAGACAGGGTGAAGGGTGCACAGCCCATGAGTCTTCTGCTGACACAGATACCTCTATTGCATCTAGCTGGCACAGTGGTTTTATTGGAAAGATCAAGAAAGCAGGGTTTCAGCAGTTGGTGTGCCCTCCAGCAATGATGATGTCAGCAGGAGAAGGGATTATGAAACTGGGTGTCATGCTGGCACTTGCTGCTTTCTAGAGCTTCTACCCCAGCTCAGTGCACCTGACCTATATCCAGGCAGCCTCACTTAAAAGGCTCCTCAAAGTTGCTTGTCTTATTTCTAGCATGTGTGAGGATTTGGGGGCCTCTGCATCTGGGCACTGCAGGGGTCCACCATAGGAAGGGGTTGCAGTTGTGTCACAGTGAATCAATCCCCTGCTGTGTGATGGGCTTCATTATTTGTTTGAACAGCAACACTGCATGTCTCTTTCATTGAGCAATCCTTACAAAGGGTATGGAGAGCAGTTCCTTTGCCTACAGACCTTACACACCTTCTCTTCCCTCCTCCAACTCTAAAGACTCATCAAAAGTTCTGTGCATCAATAGGCACAAGGGCTCTGAATGGATGACTGGCTAGTAATCCAGGCCCTTTTTTTTTTAGTCCTATGACTAAAGAAAGGTTCCTGCACAACCTCCAGCTGTTGCTAATGCAAATCTCAGGCATGGAGTCATTATTCTGTCACTTGCCCAGGAGCTATATGAATAATTAATATTAGCACACAAGTGGCTTTATGGCCTTTCCCCTAAACGTTTACATGACCATTTGCCTTCCTTTTGTGGACATGTGTTATAAATAAAAACAACATGAATCTGCACTGTGTTCAGCAAAGTGAGTGGATGCATGCACCAGTAATGTTCATCTGATGTGCACACTAATAGGCTTCTTGAGTAAGGCAGCCCTTTTGCGGGAGATTCCAGTGTATGGGGGTGGAAAGGCAATGTGTGAATGCTTTTTGCTGTTCTTATCTAGGATGTTAGGTTCTAGGGGCCGTGATCTAGGGGCAGTGATCAAGCTATGGGGCATTGCCTTTCTCCTGGAACAAAGTTACGGGATTAGAACCTGACAGAGGGGCCTCACCAACATGTCCATACACATCCTGGGAATCTGGCATTTTGGATACCTAAACGCTAACAATATGCATCTCCCGGCAGTGAGAGCTTAAGCTTTGTAGCATGAAGTAGAGATGTGGGAAGCTCTTCTCATTTGCCTTGGAATCCACAGCTTACTGGGCAAACTAATGAGGCTACAAAAGTTCAACCTGATCCCTTGGAGTTTGCAGCCTGAATAAAATTGGGAGTTATTCACACACGTTGCATTCCTTCAGCTTGTAGCATAACTCCCCTTGCTTTAGCATAGTTATCACTGATAGTATGTGGATGTGTTTACACAGTCAAATACCACTGGAAAGCTCACTTGCAGGCAGAATCTCAACTGTTATTTTATAAAAGGCAAAACCCTTTTTTCCAAGAGAGATACCCTTTCCCACCAAGAGTCACCCGCTTTATAATTAACTGCTCTTACATTTCTAAAAACCTCTTTTAGAACTTTGGAACTGAAGTCAGCCCCGTCCCAAGAGTTGGGGACAGGTAACAGTCTTGTACAGTGCAGCTTAGGAGCTGGGTTCCTGTCTCCAAAGTCCTTGCCATGGAAGTCACATAGTCCCCAGGATATGGCCCCAAGGCACCGTATGAGACCACCACTTGGCTGAAGCTAAAGAGGTCTGGCTTTGGGCAGTGCCTGGACGGAAGAAAGGGGGATATAAACGTAATAAAATTTAAAAGAGCGACAAAACAGGGAGAATGCAGGGCAAGATGGGAGTGACTGGGTTTTAAACTCAACCTTAGAATGGTGGTTTGTAAGCTTCCTATATTCAGGGCTTTCACATCACTACAGATGTACGTTAGAGCACAAGATTGTCTGTGATGGGAAATCCTGTCTTTCTTTCCCGATCTTCTTGCTGAGGAGCCCTTTTCAAGGAAGCACAGGCTTTTCCAGATCACAGTATGAATGCGGCTGCCTTTGATATGGCCACCTTGTTCCTACAGGCTGCTGCTAATGAGGGCTATGCGGCTTGGGTGGTGTGGCTTATAACTCTACCCGGGGGGACGGGGGACTGAAGTGCTAGGAAATCATAACCTGGTCCACAAACCCAGTTGCACATCTTGTATAATAGAAAATAAACCCTACAGTTCTGTTCAAATAGGGGCCCTCAAAGAATGTGCACCACAATAGCATGTTAGGCTGTGGGAATCATTGCTTGTGAATATGGTAGACTCCACCCATGCACCCTTTCTTCTGCTCTCCACATATCACCCCACGACTTATGTTCTTTACAACAAAATCTGGGCTCCCCCACCCACCCTTTGAAGCAATGCTGGGTAACAGATCTGTGGTGCTTGGAGTTAGTTCTGTAAAAATTTTAAGGAGGCAAACACACAGCAATGTCTTCTCCTCCCCTTAATGCACTGATTATAGCAGGTGTTTTCCTTGTTTCTTTGCAAAATAAATAACTAGTTTGTGCCTTCTTGCCTGTGTTGTCTCACTCTCTTCCATAACAAGCAAATGGCAAAGGCTGTCTGGTCTTCTTGCATTTTACATATATGCAAGTAAGACATGGAACCCATGAGAGACTGTCTGGGCTAGGGTTTTTTGTTTGTTTGTTTTAGACACACGGTGTTAATGGGAAGGTACAGATGTTGATGCCTTTGCACTCCGGTGAGCAGGGAAATGAGGAAGATCAGGGAACAGTCAGGGAATGCGTTTTCCACTTGGTTTAGCCAGTGACCCTTCAACCTAAATGGAGCCTCTGTCTGGTTGGTAATTGCCTCATGGGTCTCTGAGGAATGCAGCAGGCGCATTGGAGACTGGAGGGCTTAAGGATTAGCTTTGTGAACAGCAGGATGCTAAGCTGGAAAAAAATCACATGAGAAACTCTTGCTTCCCTTTAATGCTTGCCAGTCACTGGAGAAAGAGACTGGATTCAGCCACTTATGGGCCTGGGGAAAGATGCCTCCAAGTCTAGATAATGGAATTTCTATGTTACCGTTCTTTTTGGAGATTTCTGACAGCTCTGTACATGTACCCATTTTCTGATGACTGGAAACTACTAATTCCACAGCGTTTACCCATTTAAATCCAGGGGCTTTGCTCACGGTTGGGTTGTTCACCAAATTAAAAGAATTATTAGTTGATTGATCATCTGTCTGTTGACCCAAGGTATGGTCTGAAGGCATATGAGCCCACAACCTTGCTGAAGTTAAACAAGCCTGATTCTGCTCAGTGCCTGGATGGGTCCCTCCTGCTAGACTGCATGTATGCTGCCTTGGGTTCCATAATAGAAGAAAAGTGAGGTATACATGTAAGAAATTAAATATAAATTAAATAAATAGGTGTATTACCCAAAGCCAAATCTAGGTTCATTAATGAGATAGTGAAGTTAAGTGTAAGGTGTGTGTGTGTGTGTGTGTGTGTGTGTGTGTGTGTGTGTGTGTGTAAAGCTAGTTACACATTAGCCAAATGAATGGCACGCCAACATTGCCCCAAAGTTCTATTCCCTTAACTCACAGTCCCACTTGTTTAAAATGTTCATAGATTTAAAATTGGTTTCTGTTGGCCAGCTAATTTTTTCCGATGCTCTGCCAATTAAAAGGTGCAGCGCAAGTGCAGCATCTGTTCATTGTCTGATGGTCTTTACTGATGGGCCCACTTAACGTGTGATCTGCAAGACAGCTTTGCGAGGGACTATATCAGATCAGGGCTTCCCTAAGACATGTTGGTGCCTGGGGGCCTAAGGCCCAAATTCCATGGGTAAAGATGGGGAACCAGCAGCCAGGATGTTTTCTTTCACGCTCTCCATTGATATGGGGCTCATTTCAGTAAGGCTTATGCAGAAGAGAATTAATTGTGCCTCTTGGGTTAAAATTGTCTGTCTCCCATTCCTTAATGCAAAGGTGGCTAACCCTGTTCCTCCAGTTGTTGCTGGACTACAACTCCCCATCATCTCTTACTAGTGGCCATTCGAGCTGAGACTGATGGGAACTGAACATCATCTGGAGAGCCACAGGTTACCTGTTTTTCCTCTTCCATTAAAATATTATTTATTTAGATATTTACATCCTGCTGCTTTTCAGTATGGCTTACATGGTCAAGGAATTTCTAAAAAAAACCCCAGCTAAAATTCATAAAATAACAGCATATACATATTAGCAACAAAAATAAGCGAAGGCAGTATAAAATCACATGGCAGAGATGAAACTTAGCTTTGAAGCTAAAAGGCCCTGCTTGCTTTGTGTGTCACTCCTCCTTCAATCATTTCCTCTTGCCTTTCCCCATCTTGTCTGACATTCCCTTTATTCTGTTGGATTTTAATACCTGTTGTGTTTGTTTTAGAAAACTTGAATGTGGTAGTAAATGGAAATAAACTTAAATGTGGCTTCCATATAGCTGACTCTGCAGACTGCCAAATAGGACAGCCGAGGTATACACACAGCTTGCCTCACATCACTGAAGGGAGCTGCTGATTCTGGAACATTTGCAATTGCATTGCCAGCATCAAAGACTCTGTGTGTGTGTGTGCATGCGCATTGTCTGAAGCACCAAGGTGGCAGGAAGTGGCAGGAGCGCTCTCAAACTGGGAACAGCGCAGTGCGCTCTGACTCAACACTGATATCGCTCCTGCCGCCAGAACACCAAGTTCTGTGTCAGCCGTGAGGTTCAGGTGTCAGCAGCTCAGTTATGCATCAGCACCCATTTGAAGTACAACCAACCTGGGGCACAGTGAAGACTGCAGGACTACACACTAGGGCACACCTGAAGCATAAGCAACCTGGGGATTTTGCTTGTTGGTTTGTGGCGGTCCAGCCATTTATGCACTGTCACTGTTGCCTTTCTCTCTGCTACTAATTCAGGCAGGAAGGCACAGAGCAACTTCTTTGCATCCGATAGCATCTCCACATTGCCATTCTTCCGTGCTCTCATTTTGATGCTGCAGAGTAAAACGTTTGGGACCCTGGAAGGTATCCAGGGGAAAGAGAAGTGCCTATTCTCTGGTACACTGTTAAGCTCGTTGTTCAGAGTCACCCATGTAGGTTGCACAGCTTTGTGCCTGCCCAGTCAGTCCTGTTGCCAAGCAAATGACCACGACAAGCTGGAGTGTCTATCTTGCCTGTTTTGTACTGCAGAGAGCTTGTGAATGGAAAATATGCATCTGACCCCCAGGAGGTGCCCAAAGTCTGATGACATGAGAGAAGCCCGTTGCACAGAATCATAGGATTGCAGAGTTGGAAGCAACCCTGAGGATCAGATAGCCATCCTTCCTCTACATAGAAACCTCAGAGAAAGTCCGTTCCATTGTCGAACAGCTCTTCCCATCAGAAAGTTCTTCCTTATGTTTAGTCGGAATCTCCTTTCTTGCATAAGAGTAGTCATTTCTCAGTTTTCTGTCTTTGCTTTGAACATCAATTTATATCTTCTTATCTGGAAAGTCCCAGCTCCTAATCTTCCTGCCCTGCTCTCTGTTTGTAACTCTGAGGAAGTTGTTCTATGCGTTTTTGCAGAAATTTTATTTTATTTTAACTCACTGCAGAACCGGGCCCTAACTTTGAAAACAGGGTTTGAGCCATGCACACACTGACAAATCTGTCTTTCATCAGACCAGGGTTTGGTGGCGCAAGATTGCTCTGGTCAAGCTGTTAAACAGAAATGTAGGTATTAATTTTATCGCTTCTGTAGCCTTTTTCAGCATAATAAAGTGCTTTGGAATTTTTGTCCCCACAAAAATTCTGTGAATTGAGGTAGTTTGAGAGATAATGTTTTACGAGAGGCCACTCAGTGAGCTTCATGGCTGAGCAAGGACATCTACCTTATCTCCAAACCAAACACTGTTTCCAATGACCTGTACTGGCTGTTGTTCATACTCTGGGCTGCAAGTTTCTCTTGGGAAGAAAGTATTAGTGAATTGCCTTTGCTGAACAAAGGAGTGCTGGGTTAAGTGGCAAGGGCTGTGAGTTTGGAGGACCTCTTGATATCAGGGGCTTTTCTTGAAGATGTGCATGGCACATCTCCTCTATGGGGGTTAAGTCTTCTCTGTGCATCATTTTCAGCAATATATGTTAAAACAAGGGACCTTCATGTTACCCTTTGCCATGCGTTTCTAGAATTGGGTTCAGCTTGGATAACTCAGGTGCTGATTAGGGTGAAAGAAGCACACAGCAGAGAGTTCAAGGAGTTTTGTTTGGCAAGTTCCTACTGGGAAATTATCTACTGCTAAGCCAAGGGAGTTGAAAGAGTAGGATCCTTTTTGCTTTTCCAAATCCTGGCTGGTGGGACTCAGAGAGGACTCCTTGGCTTCCTCAGATGTGATTGTCAGCTTGCTGTCAGTGCCCACGAATGCTATTAGAAGTCCTGGTGACACCTTTTGCAGTTCCAGCATGTTTCAAGACACCCTTGGCCATTTTGGAGAATGAATGAGGCCCCCGCTACTGGGGAGACTTCATGGGAGAGGAGGATGTGGCTGTTGACCTCAAATCAGGAGACTTTGCTGGTGCAAAATGCATAGGCTGTGGGCTCACATCAGAACCCAAAGTTGGGGGCAAATGTTTCAGCTGCTTGCTGCTGCTGTTGCTGGTTCTGGAAAGCCAAGTCTAGCAAAGTCTTCCGTTTCCATTTGAGGATCAATTCCGCTGGTTAACATTTTTGGTTCACTCTTTTGTTCTTCTCTTGCAGGGTGTAGGATGCTGGCTCCGGTGCGGCTAGGCCTGCCCACATGACCTTTGCCACCATCATGCTGTGCCCCTGGCGTGGGAAGCTGAAGCTGCTGCTTGCCACAGTGACCCTGGTCTTCCTGATCTCATGGCTCTACCTCTTTATGGGTAATCTGGAGTGTGAGTGAGGGCAAGGATGGCCCATGGACAACGGAAGGGTGGTGGTGTGATGAAAGCATGTGCCACAGATTTGCCCTGTGGCAGCTGTACACGTGGGTGGGAGCTGGGACTCCAGAGTGGAATTGCAACTATACTGCCAACTCACTTTGAGACCTTTGGGCAGAGGGTGACCTCTGTTTCCTCCTGTGTAATAGGACTAGGAAAGCTTTCCTAGAATTGTAGAGTTGGAAGGAACCCCAAGGGTCATGTAGTCCAACTCCCTGGAATGCAGGAATCACAGCTAAAGAATCCCCGACAGATGGCCATCCAACCTCTCTTTAAAAGCCTTCCATGAAAGAGAGTCCACCACCATCAGACATTAAGGTGACAGAAGGATGGTTCTACTGCCTTGCTTGGATCTATGTGATTTTCTCATAGCCCAAACACATAGGAACTGATCCCTCTCATATATGATGAAGAATGGGCCAGATTTCCAATTTGGGAAATGTAAAAACTATCACCAAATTGTATATTTAGTTCCCAGCTTCTCAGCATTCAAGGCAGCTTGTAAATCTTTGGATCTTCTACACTAGAACTTACAAACAGACCCTTTTGAATTGCACCTGGTGGCCTCTCTTCGCAGAGGGCCAGTATTCTCAGCAAGCCCTCCTTGGATCAATCCAGGCTTGGAGCTGTTCACCTTGGGAGTGCTGGGGCTCCATCCGTTGTGTGGTTCTTCTCCCTGGCAGTTGCCTTTATGGCCGTTAGAGAGTCTTCGCTGGAGAGGGCTTGAGGGTGTTGCCTCCTTCCCCCTCCCTTGCTGATGTCAGTGGCAGATCTCTCCAGAAAATACATTACAGAGAGAATGAGCGCTGGGTTTTCAGAATATTGTTTTCTTAGGTTGCATTGATACAGTACTACTCTCTGGCCGCAACATTATGAATGGAGAAGCTAGAGGCAGAACTATGCCCCTTCCTGTTATGCCACTCTCTTCTTTCTTGCCCATCTCATTCATGGTGTGGGGTGATACTGTACATTAACTCTTGAGTGTTCAGATTCACATTCACCCACTTGAGGAGCAGCATTCAGCTTCATATTGAATAGTCTTAAATTAATATTAAGTCCATTTGACTGCAGAGAAAGATAGCCGGTGGAATTAATATAATTGAATCTAAATAAGGAAATTGTAGGACTATGCAAAGAGATAGGGAGAATATTTTATAGTGCTGGAACTTTGCAACCTTGCTATATGAATTCAAGAAACCTGCATAAAATATTTGTTCCCGCTCTCATCCTTCTTCCCACTTGTCCCTCTTGTTTCACTGAAGTATGTGCAAAAGGCTCAGTGACTATGCATCCTCCTCCTCCTCTCACCACTCCTCTATTTATGTTTTCTTTTCCTGGGGGGCGGGGATCCCCTCTATAGATGGATGCTCCTTCCTGCTCCCGCCTTGCTTTGGGGAACAGTCAAGCCGATACCTTAACCGCGAGGCCTTGATGTCCCAAGTACAGAAAGTGGAAGAGGAAAACCAGCTGTTGAGGCTGCAGCTCAGCCAGATGCAGGATGAGGCTGTGGATGGGACGGACAGCAGCCAGCAGGGAGCGCAGTTCATAGAGGACCAGGATGGAAGGGACAACAGCACCGGCTGCCTCAAGCAGAGAATGGTTCAGAAGTGCGAGGTAAAGGCTAACTGGCTGCCAAGGCACCTTGCAGGCAAATAGTTATGGCAAAACTGTAGAAGGGTCGCACAGCAAGAGGCGTGTTGTTGTTCAGGCTCCTGAACCTGTTACGTTCCCTAAGATGGGGGTAGCCAACATGGTCCCCTCCAGAGGTTTTGGACTACATATCCCATCATCCCCAGCCAGCTTAGAATGGTTGGGAGTGGTGGGAGGTGTAATTCCCAACCTCTAGAGGCTGCCCTTACCCCAAGATAATAGGTGTAGCCATATAATTCCCACTCTAGCCGCTTCCTACTGTAGGTACCGTGATATTTATTTTGCAATGTAATGCTTTTCTGAACCCTAAGATATGTGTTGGTATGATAATCCCCTGAGGGCAAGGAGGCAGTCCTCGCTTGCGCCTTGTTTCTATGTCCATTTCTAACTCTGGTTGGTTTTGCATCAACGTTTTGTATTATCCATTTTGCTCTGGGAAAAGTGTACTCTCTGCTCACCCTTTTTTACTGACTTGGATGAAGAAGAAAGGGCCCTGGCAGGACAGGTGGATTCTGCATGTATTGTGGGGAGCAGCTTCTGAAAGCTCCACTTGGAGGGGAAGCGGGGAGAGGATCTCTTGCAGTGAATTGTGGATGGGGGGCCAGGCCTGATGGCATCTTTGTGTTTCTGGGCAGCTTCTCCATGTTGCAATTGTCTGTGCTGGATACAATGCAAGTCGGGATGTCGTCACCCTGGTGAAATCCATCCTCTTCCACAGGTAACCTTGGAGGGGGTGGGGAAGGCTGCTCTTCTTTTGAGCAGGTAGCGGAGGCTTCTGAGTTTCCCAGGACTTGAAGACGGGGTTAAAATAGGATGCCTTTCTTCACTTTTGATTCCAAGCTGCAGTTCTGGGTGTGCTGGGGAAAGATAGAACAAGTGAAGACTAGTTAGGGTCCTCTGACCCCATCCTTTTTCACTTAAATGCAGCTGCCAGGGTTCTGTATGTGGCATAGTAAGGCATCAGCTGCTGCAAGGGGGGGGGTGCAAAATGAGGGAATTGGATGTATTTCGTATCTTGCTTTCAACTATTGCAAGCATTAACTGTTTCCTTCCTTGGCAGGAAGAACCCTCTTCACTTCCATCTCATCACTGACTCTGTGGCCCAAAAGATCCTGCAGATGTTGTTCGAGTCCTGGATGGTGCCCTCTGTTCATGTTAGCTTCTACAATGCGGATGACCTGAAGGCAAGGGAGATCAAGCCAGGCTCGTTCTCTCTTTCTCCATTTGTTCCCTTTCCCTCTCTTCCCTTCCCTCTCCACATCCTCTTTCCATGAAGTGAGCAGCCCTGTAGGGAAGGCCCTGCCGTAGGAATGGCTTGCTTGGAGATGAGAGACGCAAACCCTTTCCATTGTTTTCTGTGCTCTCATCTGCTACTACTGTCATTTCATTTGTAGAGTGGGAAGCACCTGTAGACAGGATCTGAATGATTTAGAAATATATAACGTTAAGCTTCTCATTTCAGCAGGAATCTCTAAGTGGTTTACATATCTGGGGAGGTGGGAGAAGTGTGTTTGCGTGTGTGCATTTGTGTGTGTTCACGTAAACAAAAAATACAAATTCCACATTAAAAACTAAACAATACTACTACTACTACTAAAAGAATAATACTATTTTAAATAACATAATTAAGAAACAATAAATACAATATACATAAATAAACACCTTTTTCCTTGGAATTGAGCCCCCTGATGGATAGTGGCTGGATCCAAGCTTGTGAATGGATCCAAAAGGTCATGAATCATCCTTAAGGTCACCTAGAACTTTGCAACAGAACAGCAGCCAAAATCTGCACTTGAAATTATTACCGTATATGATGCACTGTCATGATTCTGATGTCCAAGAATGCTAATATTTCAGCAAAGTGACAGAAGGGCAGAAAGATTAAGGCAGGGAGCCCTGAAGCAGCACCTGGAGTTTTCCAAGGCCACATAAGTGTTCCTAATGAACAGTGGGCACTGTGCCAGTCTCCTCTTGCTCTTGCCAAAACTTTATGTGGAAGTTGTTGTCCATAATAAAATAGGAAGGGATAGAAACATAATTCATTTGTTTTTGAAATTTGAAAGTAGCCAGATTCCAGGAGTATGCATTTGTACTCTTTGATTCAATTGTTTTGGGATTAAAGCTCTTAGATTTTAGACAATGGAGTTGCCTTATTTATTCTGCTGTGAATCAGAAAGTCACTCTCCATTGTTTCTGGCTGAATTGGATGAAGAAAGGTGAAATTAGATCTGGGGTAGGAGAACATGCATTTTCCTGCCATGTCTAAAACAATTGGCAGTGCCCAGGTATGTGTTTGGCATCTAAAACTATCTAGACAGTGGATTGTGGTTGAACAGACCATGTGCTTTCACTGAAGATGGGGTGGGAATTTTTTTGTGGGCGGGGGGTGGGGGGAAAGGGGGCTATGCAGGGGGCTATGAAATCTAGAGCAGAATTGGGAGTCCATAGATGCCTTTGAAGTCTTGCCACACTATATTATTAAATTTCTATACCACCCTTCATCCAAAGATCCACAGGGCAGTTTACAATATAAAAACACAAAAATATCAGTAGAATAGCCCATTAGAAAATGTTAATAATGACCAGGTTGATGAAGTTTGCTAGTCCCCAAATGCCTTCTTACAGACTTGCAGGCCTGTTTCACAGGTATGGCAAGGGACATGGAGGCTGCTTGGAATTGCATTTCCATGGAGGTTTCCATTTGTGTGCAAGCTGCCGTCCAAAACAGGAGTGCCATGTGGAAGCACCATCTTTGCAGTTGAAAGCATTCCCACACCACTTTATTTGTGTGAAGCGCTTCTAAATCTCACCAAAGACATACAGACTAGTTTAGAGTCATGGTCTCATTTTCAGTATTGTCTCGTTGCTCAAGCCATAGAAACAAGAGCAATTTTAGGCATCTTGGCTATAGACCAGACATGTGATGCTGATCCTGGCCTGCCTGTTCTCCTTTTCTGAAATGTTTCTCCCCCCCCCCCTTTTCTTTTTTTGCAGCCCGACATCTCTTGGATCCCCAATAAGCACTACTCTGGAATCTATGGGCTGATGAAACTGACGCTCACAAAGGCTCTCCCCTCTGATCTCTCCAAGGTCATTGTCCTGGACACGGACATCACCTTTGCCACTGACATTGCTGAACTATGGGCCATCTTTGGGAAGTTCTCGGGTAAGTGATGACCCCTGGGGGAATAGGGATCCTTTAGACTAGGGACAGAGAATCTGTGACCCTCCAAGATGCTTTGAGGACTCCAGCTCTCTCATCATCAGCCCCAGCCAGCATGACTAGATGCTCAAGGATAATGAGCAACATTTGGAGGGCCACAAGTTCCCTGCCCCAGCTGTTGACCATATTTGAGCACCTCTCCAGAGGCAATGGCTCATGGTATAGGACAGCTCTGGTGGCCCTAGATACTGAAAGGGTTTCTTTTCTTACTCTGTGGTCTTTCCATTTACTCTGCTCCTTTTAAAATTATACAGCAGGGATGATCCTTAGTGAGTGAGTTCCAGAGTACTGATCTGTTATCTGCCTTTGGCCTCATTTTCTTATTTCTTAATCCAGACAAACAGGTGATTGGGCTGGTGGAAAACCAAAGTGACTGGTACCTAGGGAATCTCTGGAAGAACCATAAACCATGGCCAGCACTGGGACGTGGCTTCAACACAGGTGAGCTCCAGAGGGATGTGGGAACATGACAGCATGATGTCTGTTTAGTCCTCTGTCCCCGTGGCTTGAGTGCTGGGTTTGTATGTGACGATATCCAGGTTCAGATATCCTGGTTCAACTGTGAAGTTGACTAGCTGGTCTTGAGCAAATCCCAGCGAGCACAAGGAAAACTAGTCCTATGAGGAAAGAAGAGGTAGCTTCCTTTCCATACCCATGGCAGATTTGGATTTTGAGCGAATGCTGTGGGTGCCACCCCCTCTGATCATTTCTAACCCTCCTCCCCAGATCAGCACCCCTGCCTCCTGAGAGGCATAGTGCACACACACTCTGGCTTCCCATGGAATCTGGGTAAAAGCTGGATCCTATAAAGTTAATCCAACGCTTCAAAAGCAAAGAGAGCCGAAAGAGGAAGTGGGAAAGAGCAGTGCTTTCCCCACAATCCTCTCTTGGTTCTTTGTACCTTTCAACCCTCCCACTAGCTCATGACTGGGGGGCCAACGGAGGACTGCAAAAGTATCACAGTGCCCATGGATTAAAGGGACTGGTTTGCAGAGCCTGAAGAAAAGGCGGAGAGGAGCAGGGTAGTAGGCTTCAAATGCCCCAAAGGCTGTCCCATGGAAGACTGCATAGACTTGTTCCCTGCTGCCTCAAGGGGCAGAACTAGCTCCACTGGGATTGGACAACAGAAGCTGAACATTAGGAAAACCTAAGAATAAAAAGAGTTCAGTAATGAGACCAGTTAATGGGAGCAGGATAGATGGCTGTCTCTTAGGTGTTCTCTCTCTGGATTTTCTGCATTGAGCAGGTGCCTGGACCAGGTGGCCTCCAAGTCTACCGTTAGCAGTTTTTGTAGGGCATGCTTATGCTGGTTTTATGCCCGTGACTGACTGTTGACTGTCATTGCCACACATACCTTGGAGTTGTAATTCAGTGAAGTTGCAAACTATTCTATTGCTGGTATTTCAGAGTGTGAGTAACCAGCAATGGAGCTGGGTTGAATGGCATGGCAATAGACATGCACACCAGCTCCTCTTGATAGACAGTGACTCCAGAAACAAGCTTTCTATCATGGATAGCCGCTTGGCAGGTCTGTAGGATATCTTGGCACCACCTGGTGGTTGTCTAGAGAACTGTTTCTCCATGCAAGGCAGGCACCCCTAGTGGGGAGGCAGGAAAGAGTTCATGGCTGCTGCTGCAATAGGAAAAGACTCGTTCTGCATGCTTGTCGGCTTGGTTGTCAACACTGAAGAGCAGGCACTCCTCCTGTTGCAAGGATTTTAAAATAGCATTTTTATTGATTAAGATGTTTGCAAACTCTCTTTCACCAAAAGGATCTTAAGAACACAAGGAGGTTTCCTGGGGATCCAGGAAAACAGAGCCCTCTTCCACTTCCAAAAAGATGCACATTGTGGAAGTGCATTGTTGAGAGTTGAGCTGAGGTTGCTTCTGTCCAATCGTGGTGGTGCTTATGGTTTCCTCTTCTCCTAGGAGTGATCCTCTTGCTGCTGGAGCGCCTGCGCCGAATCGGCTGGGAGCAGATGTGGCGCCTGACGGCCGAGCGGGAGCTCATGAGCATGCTGTCCACCTCGCTGGCCGACCAGGCAAGTGCTCTGAGCTCTGCATGCCCCGCTGTCCTCCAGCCTGGGCCCCCGGACACACCTTTTGTCTCCTGCAGACATTGTGGGTTGTAGTGGGATAAAGACCTATTTATTTCTTCCTCGTTTGGCTTCACACTTGATTTTACTCTGGGCCTTTCTCCTCTTCCAGAGTGCCCAGTGTGCAAACTGCAATCTCTCTTTTAGGACATTTTTAATGCAGTGATCAAACAGAGCCCAACGCTGGTATACCAACTCCCTTGCTTCTGGAACGTGCAGCTCTCTGATCACACCCGCGCAGAGCAGTGCTACACAGAGGTGTCTGATCTTAAGGTGGGTATTTCCTCCCTGGCTGTGTCTTCCCTGAATTGCTTTTGCAACGGTGACCCTTGGCTGAGCCTTCCAGGCATCGCCATTCTAGGACAATGTTAGTTCTGTAGGGGCTTGACTGAAGATGTGGAGTGGATTGGCATCTGTAACCAGCCTTATATTTTAGCTGTCTGTTCTCAGGTGATCCACTGGAACTCTCCCAAGAAGCTGCGGGTGAAGAATAAGCACGTGGAGTTCTTCCGGAACCTCTACTTGACCTTCCTCGAGTATGATGGCAACCTGCTGCGCAGGGAGCTTTTTGGCTGTGCCAGCCTCCCCAGCTTGCCCAGTGGCCAGGTGGGAGCCTAATTTTCTATCCTTCTCCCTTCTCCTCATGCCTGAAATGGAAAATCCCTCCAGACTTCCCATTTATTTAGCTGCTCTATTAAATGGAGGGGGTGTGTAGCTCAAAAAACAGGGCTCCCTTCAGATGTCTTTTAAAAATAAGATAGCTGGTTGCACCCATTATATTTTGCTTCGATTTCATTGTTCTCTTCTAGTTTTTATTCCTAATAAAATGTAATGGCAAACCTAAAGAAATCTGGCATGTTTTCACCACATTCAGAACAATGCACTCATATTATTTCAGTTAGGATTAGTGGACTGATGAGGTTATGTTCTGCTTGGTACAAAACTCCGGACCCTCCCCCTCTCCCAGTAGTATCTCAGGCTCTAGAAACCCTGTCTTTTAAAGCTGCTTTGTGGCTGTGCTTCACTCTCGGTCAACTTGCCAACTTAGCCTTATCACTCTCTCCTTGTCCTCTCACCCCTGCGTAAAATTTAGCTCCAGCAGGCCCTAGAGGAGCTGGATGAAGACGATCCTTGCTATGATTTTCGGAGGCAGAGCCTTATTCAGCACCGGGTGCATCTCTTCTTCCTGCAGTACGATTTCCCGATCTTGGCTGATGCAATTGATGTCACTCTTGTAGCTCAGCTCTCCATGGACAGGTACCAGATGGGAAAGGAAGAGGGGGAGATGTTGTGTCTTCCAGCATAAATTCTTCTGCTTGGGAGCTAAACGTCCAGCCAGCTTGTGGCTCTTTTATATGAATTTATTGGTCCAGGAGGCCTCTGTGCCCAAGCTGACTTAATCAAACTGGAAATCTCTATGGCAATATTCTCACTGCCCAGCTGAGAGGGTGACTACCCTTTCCAGAGAATTCTGCTTTTATTTATTTTTTAGAATGGGTTTCTATCACCCAGAGTTGCTGGGAAATATTTAGCAAAAGATTACTAGTATCTCTTGAATACTAGAATAGAAGAACTATGGCAGTTTTCTATGTGGTGGAAGGAAGAATCTTGAGGATTATGAAGAATGGATAGAAGATAAAACCTATGAAAGGAACAATAACTAGCTGCATGAGTCAGAAAATGGATGCAATGGTGCAAGTCAGCCATTAAAAGAATGGTTCTGATGGTGGCCGAAGGGCTGGGCAATAGTTAGGAAGAGGGGCAACACAAAACCAATACTGTCCAGATCAGTTGTGCCAAGGTTTGTAAGGTTATATTTTAAGAAGCCAAGGAATCGTGTGCAAATGGTGGCAGCTTCCAGGACGTAGTGTAGAGAGCCCCCTCCGATACAATTATCAACAGAAGTTTGCACACACAAGAAACCAGGAAGGAAAATCTCACTGTAGGACTGGATGCAGATTCTCATGTTCCTTCAGGCCTGGGTGGCTCAGCCTTGTGGCTTTTTGTTGTTGCCAACTGAGGGTGTCTTGCACTCTTGACTTGTCCCATTGATTTGCAGGTTACAGATGCTGGAGGCCATATGCAAACACTGGACAGGCCCCATTAGTCTGGCGTTGTATATGTCAGATGCAGAGGCCCAGCAATTCCTGCGCTATGCCCAGGCCTCGGAAGTGCTGAGTAACCGCAGGAACGTTGCCTATCACATTGTGTACAAGGAAGGGCAGTTTTACCCGGTCAACTTCTTGCGCAACGTAGCACTGAAGAATGCACAGACATCTTACGTTTTCCTGACAGACATTGACTTCCTGCCTATGTATGGCCTCTATGATTATCTCAGGTGTGTGATTTGCCCTTTCCCAGCCTGTGTAAAGCGGTAGACACTTCCATACTGGGAGAGGATGGCTCCACCAGTATGTGTCGGTCCCATGCCAGCACTGAACATTTTTCATGGGGAAGGGATACAGGATGCTTGGACTCCTCCATTTAGCAACAGACCAACAGCATTTCCCCCTCCCCTTTGTGCCTCAGGACCTCCATTTTGCAGCTTGAGCTGCCCCAAAGGAAGGCAGCCCTCATTGTGCCTGCATTTGAGACTCTGCATTACCGCCTCACCTTCCCCAAATCCAAAGCGGAGCTGCTCTCCATGCTGGACATGGGCTCCCTCTATACCTTCAGGTAAGTGTTGGGACAAAAAAAAAAACCCCTCGCTAGCAGCTGAAATGTTGGCTCAACCAATTGCTGGACTGCCCTCTGAAACCAGATAACAGGCCTGACCAGCCCCAGCACTTAACCCTTCTTAGTGGTGGCTTGCAGCCTAAGATTTGACTGGCCATTTGTAACTGGCATATGTGCATTCATTCTTCTGTTGGGATGTAGGGGCACAATTTGCCCCCTCTTTATTTTCATTCCATGTTGTCCCCTCTCCCTGCTTTGGAGCCCCGTGCTGAGCATGGTATAGATATTTTAAATAAATAATCCCTTTCCTCATTTCCATCCCCCCCACCTCTTTGTTGGATCCTATGATTCTTCTGCTTTTCCTCATGCCCTTTTTCTTAGTCCTGGGCTCATCCAGTTCCCAGCCACCTGTTAGGGCACAGCTGTGTACTCACAGGGGCATATTTGCATCATTGCCATTTTACAGATGGGGAGTTGAGACAAAGTGACTTTGCCCTGGCCATGCTGTGGGTCTGTGGCAAAGCTAAGACATGAAGCCCGATCTCCCTCATCCAAGCCCAATCCTGCCCTGCTGACTAAAGAGGTTCAGAATGGCTCTAAGAGGCTGGCTACCCCAGGCAGTGTGGTGCAGTGGTCGGAGTGTCATACTAGGCGACAAGGAGTCCGAAGTGCAGACTTTTCTCAGCTCCCTTGTGTATCTGTGTGCAGGTACCATGTGTGGCCTCAGGGCCATGCCCCTACGGACTATGCCAAGTGGCGGACAGCCACGGTGCCCTATCGCGTGGAGTGGCAGCTGCACTTTGAGCCTTACGTTGTAGTGAGGCGCGACTGCCCCCTGTATGACCAGAGATTTGTCGGCTTTGGCTGGAACAAGGTTTCTCACATCATGGAGCTTGACGCCCAGGTGAGTGTGATGCTTAATGTCTCCCACAAGGTTGCCTCTTTATGCGTTCCCTGAAATCCAGGGCTGGGGTGTGTGGCTTCCGAGGGAGCCGGCCTTTCCAGCAACTTCATGCCTTTTTGTAGGAGAATGAGCTGCTGGTCTTGCCCAATGCCTTCATGATCCATATGCCTCACGCACCCAGTTTTGACATCTCCAAGTTCCGCCTGAGCTCCACTTACCGTGACTGCCTGGAGACCCTGCGGGAGGAGTTCCACCAGGACCTGTCGCGCAAGTACGGCGCCGCTGCACTCAAATACCTCACCGCCGAGAGAAGCCTGTGAACGGCAAGACGCACACCAAAGGACAGTCCGTGCAAGGCAACTCATGCCCTGCAGAGGAGGGACAGCGGACCACACTCGTGTCCTGGAGCAGTTCAGACCTACGGCAGAGCCACCCTCCCAATGGTAGCCGGGTGCTACACACTTTGTCTAAGTTGTGGGTACAATTGTAGCCAGTTGGGTTGGGGCAGGTGGCATATCATTCATGGCTATGGAGCCAATCAAAACAATGCTCCCAATCTAAATCAGGCAAGTTACCTACATTTGTGTACATCTGTTTCCAAATTGAGGGGGGAAGCATGGGAATGAAGAGGAGGGAAGGTGTGCTCCTGAGCTGACATCCTGGAGAGCCACTTCCTGTTGGTGTAGACGGTAATGAGGACAGACCAGTGGCCTGACTCTAAGGCAACTTCCTCTCTTGCTGTTTTGAAGGTGGGCCTTTCCCACCCCATGAGCCTGATGCCTTAATACAGCTACAGTCACCCGTTTCCTGTGGTAGAAAGGTAGACTGGTTGTGGAAATTGAGACTTCTACTAATGTGTTGTGTCCCTCTATCAGTGTAGTAGCCCCATCCTATTTCCAGCTCTTTCATTTGTCCCCTCCAAGCCAAAACCAATTAGTCAATTATGACTAAATCATATAAAGTGAGCATCTAGAAAATCTTATGTGAGCTATTCCTATACATGTGGCAAGAGGGACTGTATGCATATACAGGCAACCCAATTTGTGCATGGGTTGTGTTTCAAGGTACTGTGCATGTCGGTGGAGCATGCATAAGCCCACCCCGCCCTGTCACACCATCTTGCAGGTCCACAACCAGTGTATGTGTGCACAGTTGCACATTCTTTGAACCCATGCAAAACAGGAGTTGCCTGTACCCTGCCTTTTACAAATCTGCATAGCCTTCCTGTTGGTCATGGATCAGGGCTTTACTGATGGGAAAAGGATGATGTGGGACCTATTCTGAAAGAGTTTAAAGTGGGGAACCTGAGGTCTAGGGGCTGCATGTGACCCTGCTTATCTCTATGGGTGCGGCCTCTCCTTTCCTTTTCATGATGTGTGTGTAGAGAAGCCCTGCACTGGAATAGAAAATATTTTAGCACAGGGTTACCCTACACACACACAACTACACAAGGAAGAAGAGTCACAACTGTTGCTTCAACCACATTCTGCCTTTGGTGCTATTGACCACCACCAAGAAATGTGGCTGTCAGGGGTGTTGGTAAGGAACCTTCTCTCCAACCTGCCTTGTGCTTACTTCATGGATAACGTTACTATCTAGAAAGAAGCCTAGTGTAAGAAAAACCAGGTCCTTGTTCCGGGGGCTATATAGCGCACATGCTTTGCTGTGAGTACATGGCTGAAACCAAGATCCCTTTAGTCCAAACGAACTTCTTTCCAACAGGGTCAGGCGAGGATCCTTGAAAATGTGTAAGCAGGGCATTTTGGAAAAAGCCCAAACCCTGCTTGCCTATTTGCCCCCCACCCCCACATCTAAAATGTGGGTGTAGTTCATCTCACCAAAGCTAAATAGAACCTCTTATCATGACTACTACTCAGTAAATCTTGTTTAGCTTGATGTTGCGCATCATTGCCAAACATACTTTCCCCCTCCCATGGAGGAACGCAAGTCTTGCCCTTCCTATATCTGCTGGAATATGGCCTTGATCAGCTGCTTTCCTGAGTAAATATTAGCTCAAACTGTGTTTGTATGATCAGGACCAAGGACTGCACAATTGGGCCTTGTGCAGGAGTCCATAATGGAATCGGATTGTCTTCAGTCTAGATGCAGTTAAGTGTCACAGCTGATTACAGATTAAGTCTGTGCAACCATGGAAGTAGGCAAGTCATTGCATGCAGGCTGCCGTCCTGATAGCTGCTTGGTGAACCTGATGCTCGAAGGGACTAATTCCACTTCTTGAAAAAAGGAACACATCTGCAACTGACGTAGGGGTCTGTTAATGAATGCTGCAGCTGAATGTCTGTGCTGGGAGCAGCTTCAGCCCAGCCATGGTCCACAATTATCAAACACTGGAGCACAAGGATGGAGATGTAACGGGAGAACTCTTTCCTTGCTGTTTATATAATTTAAGGTGATTTCTCACAAGCTGTAAATGATTTGGGTGTCATAGATTTTCTGGTAGTTTCTCTCTTTGGTTCTGGAGTTTGTCTAGGGTCTTCTGCTGCTGGACTCTTTTTTTCTTTGATTTCCTGGAATTCAAGAGCTTCCAAAGTGCTGGGATTAGTTTTCCATCCCTCTAGACAGGCTGATGTAAATGCTGAAACTGTCCCACACTGAGCACTGTACAGCATGGGCACAAGTATTCCTTTTTAAAAAACATTAAAGTTTTGAGGAAAATCCTTTTCAAGCTGCTGTGAGAGTTGTTTGGTTTTTATGTCCACATAGTATTAATGCTTTCCTCATTTCTACTAGTCATGAAAATGAGGAACAGGGGAGAGAACAAACTAGAGAAACAATTCCTTCAGAGAACTCTTGGTTACAACCCACAAATCTGCCAGGGACAGGAAAGTATTCTGCATGGTATCCAACTTTCTTTTACTCAAAGTAGATCCACTGAAGTTAGGGAGCCTTCGACAAGTTAATTAGTCATCATTTTCAACAGGTCTACTTTCTGAGTAAAACTTAGTTACCACCCACTTGGCACAATCCATACAGGAAGCTATTCCCAGAAGTTGTAGCCCAGTTGACTTACTCTACAGCCCTTATAGGACCAAGCTGTCAGTGACTGCAGTAGACTTTGCCAAGTTCAGGTCATTGCCAACTCTCCTTGCAGGTCCAGGGAGCTTTAAATTCTGTAAAGAAGGGAAACTGAAGCCCAGACTCTTTACCATGATAAAACTTTATATTTTATTTTTCTACAGGCCAAGAAATAATAAGTATAGGAGAGGTTCAGCTTTGCAGGCGTGCTGTAAAGGTCCCCTACCTGCTTTTGTGGCTAATCAGCTGTGATATCGTAGATATTGCAAACCTTTAACTGCTCAGAAGAACAGCCTCAAAGTGTAGAATGAGGAGGACTGGAGGGAAGCATAAGGTCAGTACAGCTGGGAAAAGACCACATTGCATTGGAGGAGTTTGAAAATGGGAGAAAGAGCTCAATATAGGATAGCAGAGCACTAAATGGACAAAAGACTCTTGCCTATACTATAAGCATGCGATGGTGAAGAAAACTGTTGCAATGGGGCCCCAGGGGAAAAGGCCAAGTGAGGAGAATTGAAAGGATGGGAGAGGGGAGCTGAAACGCAGCTCTGAGTGTTTTCTATTTATATGGGGCATACACTAGAAATACAAGACAGAATTAGGCCTCGGGCTAGCCTTAGTTTCATTCAATTATGTATTCTTAGCTCCCTGGCAGTACCCCTGCCATGATTGGCAAGCAGCCGCCTTTCCAAATCCTGGAAGTGCCAATATTGATCTGCCTGCAGTGTCTGCACCTCTAGGGTGTGGCACAACATACCTGTTTGCAGTTAAACCTTCAGCTTTGATGGGAGAAGCTGCATTTCTCTTTGTTTGCAGCTTCAGTGTGGACAAAGCAAAGGGGGGGTCAGCACACATGAACACAGCTGCATGATAAACAACTAGAGACAATAGATTTCATAGTTTTATTTAGTAAAATGTTAAATAAATACAAATTGATCGTTTATTCTGGACCCCTTCTTTTTCTTCCCACCTTAATAGACTAAAATCTAGACACAATTGTACCAAACCCACAAGGGACTGGAAGGCTACAGAAAAGAAGGCAGCAAAGAGACTGCAAATCACTATGAGCACCAGGCTATTCAATTTCTTAAAAAAAAGAAAAAGAAAAACTTAACAAAAAAGAAACCCACCTAACCAACAGAAGTCATGCATCCATATAACATTCACAGGGTGTTGATCTGTGAAAGCAATATTGTGCCCAGTTCACTTAACGGTATGGGAACTCAGGATGGATGCAGAGGCAGTACGAGTGAGGTTGAGTTTATCTGGCACAAACATCAGGAGAAGAAGAGATGGGAGGATGCTGGCTATGTATGAATCAATACATCAGTGTACATGGGGGAGGAGGGTTTAGAAACCCACTGCCTTAAAAACAAAGGCTGTGAATTTCCTTTTAGGGTCATGGCCTCTTTCACAGACCACTTATTTCAAAGAGTCCTTATTCCAGTTACTAGAAATATTCTGGCTTCAACAATGGTCTTGAGACACAGATGGGATAGTTGGCTAGTAAGCAGCCCACTGCCGTTTCCTCTACTACCGAAGAATGGAATGAAACTACAACATAAGCCACAGGTGAGTGTAACATCCAACAAACCACTTGGACTTGACAGAGTAGAAAAGCTAAGGACTATTCAGTATTTGCTAGTTCAGATATGACCAAACTGACATACAATTTCAAGATAAAACTTTATTGATAATGCCCGTTCTTAGTCTTGGTTCACTTCTCACAGGCCTGTTGTTCTTAATGTAAATTGGCACTAATAGGACTTTTCAATTGGTTTACTACTGAAAGACTCCAATGCAACCAGCAAGGGTGTGTAGACCCCTGCTGTTCAATCCCATAGGAAGAGTGAAGAGTGAAGGACCAGCTTAGCCCAATCCTTGAAAAAGCACGTTCCCTCAACAATGCACCTTCCTTCACTGTGGGGATGTATAGGTGTGGCACCGTGGAGTGAGCAGACTCCCCAGCAGATTGGGATGCAGGTACAGCACTTATTGCTGGGGGAGTGGATGGTGGATTCAACACTCACCCTCTAGGCTCACGTAACTGAGCTGCAAAGGGAGCCCTGGCTAAACTCAAGCGGAGCATGTGCTAGGGGAAGGGGGATGATAAATGTCAGGGTCAATAACTATTTATTCCAACCACAATAAAAATGGAGGTGCTGTGCAGAGCCATTTCTAAAAGCTGCCAACACTGATGCAGATAATGACAGCTTCACCTGGGAATGTTTGCTGTTGTCCATTCTTGGTCACGTAAAGAAACACTCAGCACCTGGGCAAAATTATAGACCCCATAACAAAGAGGCTTCTTATCATCCTCAGCTGATGGGAAGGAAATTAGATGCTGTAATTGTCACTGAGTTTAGGCCTTTCTGGTTTTTTTACCTGCAATGTCATTTGCAGAGGGTTAAACCGGGATTTAGCACATAATTGAGCATTGTTGTAACCTGCATACATATTAGAAAACAAGTTTTAAAAAAAGCCTCCTAAACTTTATTGGGGGGAGGGCGAGGCATTTCTGCTTACCCTGGACCCAGATACAACTGTGGGACTTCCCCCCTTATACTTAGAAGTGTGTGGGACACAGGAAATAGCTGCATTTGCAAACCTGTTTGAATGGGTCCAGTTACAGATAGGTAGCCGTGTTGGTCTGCCATAGTCAAAAAAAATTCCTTCCAGTAGCACCTTAAAGACCAACTAAGTTAGTTGTTGGTATGAGCTTTCGTGTATCTGAAGAAGTGTGCATGCACACGAAAGCTCATACCAAGAACTAACTTAGTTGGTCTTTAAGGTGCTGTTTGAATGGGGACGCTGTTAGATGTACACTGCATTGCTGGATTGACCAAGGGCACCAAACTAAAATAGCAATGTTACAGTGCTGGGGCTGGGGGGGTTGAAAGTACACAGAATTGATGGGCCCAATGAGAGAAATGTTTTTGCACAAGTACTGCCTATCATCTTCTAATTTGTATTTTCCAATCACAAATGCATGGGCTATGCTTGCTGCAATTTCCCAACAACTAGGAAGCTGTAGTTATTCTTGTGACAATGTCTCTTCAGTTAAAAAAAAAAAAAAAGATTAAATCTGGTACAAGACTTCTTTAGCACCAGAAAAGTCACAAGTTCAAATAGGTTCCACCTTACAACAACTAATGGAGTCTGACCACACAATCCATTATTTCCATTTTCAATTGCAAATAAAAACTCCCAGCTGCATCCTCAAATATGGATGGGTACTCTCTGGACTTTGCTGCACCAGCCCATGAGCATACACCCTGACATTCACACAGCGTACCACAAATGAGCCAAGGCAGCAGCAGGCAACTCCTGCAGAATGTTTAGGAGTAGGATGTAAATAGGCAATGTCATCTGCATGCAAGCAACCAGCCAGGATCCAGCCTTCAGGTGCAGAACATTGTCCTCTCATAGTACTAATTATGTTTCTGAATTCTAAGAAAATCAGGGTGACAAACTTGTTACCCTGATGAACAAAGATACTGTGGTTCCCCTACGTTTTCTCAAGGCAAAAGGAAATCTGACACATCTGCTACCCAAGCAAGGATCTTTCTGCACAGCCAGACAAAACATGCCCAAACTTTATTTTCTCCTTCTGCTATATTTCCAGAAGCCAAATCGCTCTTAAACTTAGCTGGTGGCATTTCCAGGACAGGAGACGCCAGCGAGGCGGGGGAGAAGGGGCAAGGAGAGAAGTACACACAAAATCAGAAGAATGACACAATTAAAGATTCACAAGAGTACCTTGCTGCTCTTCACTTTAAACTAGATGATCACTCCAGTGCTGCAGGCTAAGCAAAGTTGTACTACAGATGTCACTAGTCATGAGAGGCCAAATGTAAAGTAATAAAAAACCCATGGCTAAATCCAAAGCAAGGTTTCAACACATGGGAGACCTTAGTATAATAAATTGTTTTCCCTTCAGAAAGTACCAGGGGTTAACTGTGAGCCCCATTGTGGGGGCATAAAGGTAGCATGTTATTAATACTACTTTGCTGAGGCACAGTTTTTAAATTGCTTAAAAGTGGAAGGTAGCAGACAAATGCCCCTTCCTCAGGGCAGATCAACACATGACTCTCTTCCCCTTCCCCTTACAACTGCCTTGCACTGAGCTCTCGTCTTCCCTCTCTGCACTGTGTGGTACAACTTTTCATGACCTGACGACACTGCAGGGTTTGCAGAACACAAAGGAAGCAAAGAATTCAACACAAGATCACTATTTTTGGCACCTGTTCCATGTTTAAGATAAAGCGAATAGTTCTGCACTCCCTGCACTTTACATCATAGGCTAAGAGGGCATGATGGCCATTGCCCAAATTCATGCATGTGTGGCCATTCTGAACGAACCTATGGCTTTAAGGGAAAAGAATACAAGGATGGCAAGTGTGTTTGGTGAGGGGAAGGAAGGGCCACATGAACATGGGAACAGCTGAAATCAGAAATCCCATTCGCCTGCCTCTGTCAACAGCCAACACCAATTTATCAACCAGAAGAGGGTAATTGGCTTCCTCCTGTTCCTTGCTGCTGGAAATCCAGCTTCTGGCCTGAAATACGAGGACTTGTCTATTTTTCACCCGTTACACTCAGAATATCTAAATGTAGGTTTGCAAATTGCGTGACCCATCAAGCCAAATGCAAACCACCCAACACACACGGTTGCTTGTTTGCTGCACTCAAAGGCAGGCAAAACCAGGAGGATTATCAGGGATCTGGTGGGCTACATTTGTCTTGGTAGGTCACAAGATGAAAAGGCCTCTCAAACATGCCTCCAACAATATTTTGCTCTGTGTATTGCTATAAAAAGTGTTATTTCCTCTGAGCAATTTTCCTGATTGGCTGCCTTCTGGCTTTACTTGCTAATAACACCAGGTACTTAGAAAGCTGCCAACTTCACTACGGAGTATCAAAAGTCAAATGGTAAGGCCTGATCTTTTTCAAACGTAAAGCTAAGGCTATTTGACACGAATTGTCCTTACTCTTCACTGATATGTATAGTGATAAAAAATCAGCTGCTGGACCGTGAACATAACTGAGTGTCACTGAGGAGTCCTTGAGGGACAAGACTGGAGGCTAGAAGTAAAGAAACCACCACAAACCATGAGTGGCAGGAACAAAATTCAGGTGATTATGTAAATAAAGTGCATTAGGATGCATAGTTCTTCAACACAGAATAGTAAAAGCATGGCAGCACCATCACTGGCTGTCTGACAGAGGAGAGACTTTCTAACATGGACCCGGGTTGACTGCCATGACTTACGCCAACATGAGTGCTGCCATGGAAGTGAAAGGGTATGAAATATTGGCCGTTTGCACTTGTCTATGCAAAGGTGGCTATTTCAGACTCGCTCATCTCATGTCCAGCACCAGCATTTTAATAGCATGAAATTACTGCGACAATTTGCTTCAGAAGACAGACAAGCTGTGCTAAGCAGAGCCAGATCTCAACGCTAAAATCCTTTGTCTCCACGTTCTCCCTATAATCTAGGTGCTATAACGACAAAGATTTTTAAATGCTGCCAATGCTCTCTTGTGCTTTTAAGCACAAGAGTTAATTAGGAGAGCTTAACAGAGGAGAAATTCCACCAGTTGGAGGAAGGTTTGCAGACTGGATGCAGTTCAACCCCACAGGCTATTTGAATGGCATGACAATCTCTCGACACTCACCCCCAAGGCATTTTCCAAACAGAAACACAGCAGAATGGCAACATCATAAGCAAAACCTGTGTTAAAAAATTCTAAGTACACAGCATTTTCTCCAGTTCTGACACCTTTTTAATAGAAATCACTTGTTTAGGAAACAAATAGCACTTTTGTAATTTTTACAATGTTTCTTACCTTGATCTTATTTTTAAGTAACACTAGGAAGACCTCAATATCTTTTTTCTTTTTTAATTTAAAAAAGTTGTTTTTCCCCCAGATACAAAGATTTTGCCCTTGCATAAAAAACAGTGCCCAAAACGATGACACACGGACTCACAAAGACTCACTGTATCTCACTGACACTATTACTTCTAATCTATACCATGCAAGGTCCCATCTACCTCTTTAATTGGACTGTCAGCCTGAAAAAACAGCTTTTCTATTCCTTACATTTGTAACCAAAAGAGAAAGGAAACAAAGGAAACAGGCATTTTAATTTTTTTGTGGTTTTTTTTACTATTTGGGCCATATGTTTGGGACATGTGCTGTACTGTTTGGAATATCACTTTTGCTTGACAAGTGTACAAAAAAAAAAGTTGGAATTTTCATTTCAGTCGTGACCCACTTTTCTGAAACCCCAGGCTGATTATATTAGTCCCCCTCCCTTCTCCTTTTCCTCAGCAAAAGCTTCCTGGGCCAATGTGATGCCCAAACCAGCAATTTATTTCACTTGTCTATTTGGGGGAAAAAGTGGATAAACCCAAAGCTGCCAATCTAGTAATCCCCAGCCTGAGTGCGCACTAGATACTTAGTGAAAAACCCTTCCCCATTCCTTTTTGTCTCTCCTGTCAAAACAATAGTGAATACTGCTTATTGGATAGGCTTGGTCCCCACTCCCACCACCCCACCCCCTCTGGACCCTAGGACTTGTTAATTCATATTTCTGGATTTTTGGTTTAGTAGTACGGAGAATTCAGAAACAGGAAAAGCCCACAGGCTCTTTGGACTTGAAGTTTCCTTAGCTAAACAAACTGGTCTGCAGATAAGATTTGAAACCTGCTCCTCCTCCCTGCTCCCCACCCCCAAATAAAAACAAAAACAAAACAAACCTAGAGTGGCTGTGGAGGCTGCTGCAGGCACACACTGGTGTAAAAGAGAGAAAGAGAGAGAGAGAGAGTAAATATATTATTTAACTTGGCATGGTGCTGGCAAAGAACCTCCAGCTGGCACTATTCATGTAACATGGTCCAAACTTTGCACGTACACACAGAATAAGGAGGATCGATTGGCAACTCTGGTGCTGCCTGGCACAAGCCTCTTCGCGCTCTTTCTGGAACCAAAGAGTTCTGCGCTTTCCAGAAGAAATCCAGCTTTTCTTTTCTAGAGTTTTATTGTTTTGCTCTTCTGCCTCGCCGCCATCTCCCCCGGCTCCTTCTTCCTGTGCTATGTTATTTAGTCTCGTCGCCCTTGGTACAGTTCACCATGCAGCTCTGGGAGGGGGAAGAGGCTGGGGTGGAGGCGGTGGCAGCCTTTGCGTTATTGGTGGAGTCCATGCCATTGGAGATGGCGACGGAACTGCCCTCAGAGTTTATGGGTTTTGAAAGGTTGATGCCCTGGATGAGGCGAATTAACTGTTTTACCTTCTCCAATGAACTGTGCATTTCCTTCTGTTTTGCCAGGATGGTGTTCTTCATTTCCATACATTTCTGAAGCAGATTGGAACGACATTGCATTAATGAGTGCGCTCATAAAAAAAAGGCCCAAACGAGAAAGCAAAGGGATCCCAAGATCCACAAGAGACTGCAAAAACAGATTCTTTGTCAAAGCACCTGGTGGCTACAACATGGCTCCCATACCAAATATAGCCCACATAGCAAACCAAAGAGTTCAAAGAAAGCAAATGCTATTTCACAGCCACGACTACAGCATATAGATTACAACTATGACTGAGCAGAGAAAAAGAAGCTCTAACAAACATAAGAAGCCGCTGAGACTTTTAAAAAACACCACCACGACAAAGCTGTGGTGAAGCATGCCTCAGAACTGATACTGTGATTGGTCACAGTAAACAGTCATTTTCTAAGATTCACGGCTGTAGCTTCTAGTGGAACACAGAGGATAAACAAACCATCATTTAGCACAGCAATACTTACTGTTATAGAATTGCTGAGCTGTTTGACTTTCTGTTCTAGCTGCTCCCTTTCCTGTTTTAAATCTGAACTCCATTTCAGTAATTTCTGTTTTTCCTCTTCTTTTGCTGTGAAAGAGAGTACATCAATTGTATCAATTATGTCCTGCAGATGGGATCTCTCAGCTGCTTTTGCACAATGGAAAGCCAGTACTGGACCATACCTGAAGCTGCAGGTGCAGACATAAAGAGAGTTAGATGAAGCTGTCATATCCATTTCATTACTGGGGCTATCATGCAGTCAGCTCTTAATTTCCTTCTGAAAACAAACATCCTACTCCCTTCCTCAAAAGTAACATTTTCCAAAGAAAAGAAAACCAAGCCAAGCCGTGCACCATTTTCTTACCTGCTTTGTATGCAATATATGAATGAACAATTGCTAAAGTTCCTGGCCACGGGATTGCTTCTTCTTTCTTTAGCATCTGAAAGAAAGGAGAAGGAACACTTGGCTGACGTGTTCTACCTCTAGGAAAGATGACACACGCTAAAGGGTTTCTTTCACAACAACTATTAAAATCAATGCCATTCTCTTCTTAGGCCCTCCACAGGCAATAAAACAACTTAAAATCCCCCTTTGTTCTACTCTTGGGATGCTGTTAGTTCTGGTCCGGGACAAGAAGCCTGATGCTTTGTTGACATGTGATGGATTTGGGAGGCCAATGGGATAAAGAAATGAACCAGACTATATCCACATATCAAAAGGAAGGAGAGTAAGACTGTGCTGCAGTGCTATCAAGTGCATGGGGATAACGCATAACCTTTCAAGAACTAAATAAAAAACACAAATTTCATGAAATGGTAAGGAAGGGTAGCCTTGTTGCTTTAAAGCCTACATTAAAAAACAAGATGAAGGCAATTACATGATCATTTCTATGCTTGGTTGTTTCAGCAGGCAAGCATTCAGCCCCTAAAGAATTAATTAAAAAAAAATAATAATCCCTAAATGGATAACAAAATAGTGAAGCACTGGTAGGAAGAAGGGGAATTGTGTTACTAATCACTAAAACATATGTGCCTGTGATATTCACAACCAGCTTGTACACAGCACTCACAATAGTATGCTGAAATGGGGGGGGGGGGAGGAGGAAATTCCAAGCAAAAGAATACTGAGGTTTGAGTACTGGGGAAATTCTTCAACAGAAGCATTATCCAAAAAAGATGCCTGATCCACAACTCAACACGCACCTCAAGCAAGTAAACATTGCATTTACTGCACACACAAAAACCTCCACAATAGTTTGGGAAGACCCTCAAGATTTAATAGCATGAAATACTCACACATCTGTGCTAAACCTCCCACAAGGGAAGCCTGTTTAATCACCATGTCAGCAATTTTGTACATTCCCTTGCATCTACAAACATTTTCTGCTGATGAAATTTTAACAAGCTGAACAGGAATGAAGAGACAACATATCTGATCTTAAAACGTGCTAGTAGAGAGGATTGTGACTTCATGATTCACAAACTGCTGATCTAATTAGCTAAAGGAAAAACACTCTGATAGCAAAGAGCAGTCTCCGTGGAGAAAACTACATGTTACTTTGGCAAACATGCATTTCCCACAAATGTGTTTGTTGGTTAACAGCAATGCAGGAGTAGCGGGGCATTTCCAGAAGAGAATTGGTGAGTGGGAGACGGGTGTTTAATCATGTGGTTATTCATCACAAAACGTTCCTCCCCAGCTGGGCTTATTTTTGCTCTCAGAGCCAGCTATGGGAAAAGATTTAGCATCTATCTCATGCCTGCTAACTCTCACCTGTAAAATGTCCTATATCCCTGCATTATCATGCAAACATTGGTTTTCCAGCATGCAGCTTTGTCCTAGACCTTAAAATACTGGACTTTCCACCACACATATTGTAGAATGAAGCTAACATTATATATATATATATTGTGGAAGCAGAAATAGATAAAGATGCAAGTGGATCAAAGGGAATCTTCCCCGTAAGTCTTCGAGCTTTGCCATGGCAAATAAATGGCTGTTTAGTACCCTGAGATGTGGTACAGAAAAGCAAACGTTTGATGGCTTTGAATTTGTGAGGCCATTTCAGTTCAGGACAGATATTGTCACCCTCTCAAAGTCTAAGCCATGTGCCCCACCCATTTTGTCAAAAGCAGAGAACCATTGCGAGATGCTTCCCCTTTTGTGTTAAACAATACCTGGTCTTGACATTTGGGACAGATCCACATGCCCTTGGGAATAGTTTTCAGAGGTGGGTCCAGACAGTCCAAGTGATACACACGTGAGCACGTGTCACACATCAGCAACTGCCCACTTTTCCTGCAAACACTGCAAAAATCTTCATGGATATCACCCTATAAAATTAGAGGGGGGAAAGGGAACTTACAAACTTTGAAAACTAAATTCCAGTTCAAAGTAAAGTCCTAAGTGAATGAAATCCCCAAAATAATATCCTTTTCATGAAACACAGAAAGAAAGCTACCAAAGGGTGCCTGGCGATTAGATCCACTTTCTTCAGACAGAAAAGAACCACAAGGAACGTCAAGGGCCACAGCTTCTTCAAATGCCACCATGTCTACCCTAGTACCCTAATTTCAAACTATATAGCACAGATCACTTATTTATATAGTTAAGGATCACACTCATCTTATTTCCAAGTAAGTGAAATTAAATGTGGGGTGAAAGTCCCAGTGATCCACTATATGGAAAACATTTTTAAAGTGCCGCAATAGGTTCAGTTCTCCAGGAGGTGCAGAACTTGTCATCCACGTTTCACTTAATGCTGGGTGGGATTAGACAGCATCTGAGAGTGTGCTGTCATCACCATGCTGATGACACACAGCTCTTATGTCATCTTCTGCAGGTAGGCAGTGGATCTGCTGATTGGTGCCCTGTCATGATAATGGACTGGATAAGGACCAATGGCATGAGTCTTAATCCAGCCAAGATGGATTAGCAGGTGGATCTTCTGACCAGGTGAATGGCATGCAATCTGCTCTAGACAGGGTGAGACTCATTCTGAAAGGTCCATAGTCTGAGTGTCTTCCTGGCTCCACTGCTGTCACTTGAGGGACAGGTGGCCCTGGTAGTGCAGAATGCTTTAGCTTCTGTTTTTTGTTACAAAAAAGTTAAAAACCAAAAGATTGTAAGTCACTTGCAGTGTAATTGAAACCTAGGATCCACTGGGATGAAAGAATTTGGATATGGCAGATCTCAATGGGTGCTCAGCCGGTGGATCTTAAGACGGTATCACTTACACTAGCACAAGTTCCCCCCAGAAGGGGGCATTCTGGAGATGTGGCAGAGCAAGGAGAGACTTACACCTCTTCCAAACACCTTCTGGCTCAGTCAAGTGACCCAGCAGCCCAGCGAATGTAGCTGGCAAAGAGTGTCCTATTCCTTCTGAACTGAGTTTGGAATAGGGGTAACTTTTGCCACTGTAACATGCCAGCATTATTTATGCTAGCTTTCTATAGTTAGGATTGCTCCATTAGAGACTTTTGTAGTAAGCAACTAATAATTTAAATCCAACATTAGTAGCCCGATCCAACACTAGGAGCTCACTATACTGAGGTGCTTATTTTGTTTGGGGACAGAGTACATAAATCAAATAGTGAATATGAATATTCCAGTGCTGGAGAGGAGTGAAACTAACACATATACAAGGAATAAAAGCTGGTATCATTAACCATGATGGATAAGAGAGATTTGCTGTGGTGGTTGCTGCTGCTACTGTATGTCTTTATTTTCAATGGCTATATGACCACACTGGATTGATAAGCCTCTAAGCAAAATCTGCACAGCTATAGGGGCAGAAAATTGTACCAATTGTGAGCAGTGAAGTCATGGCCATTTCTAGGTGCCTGTGACATCTGTACAGCCTCATTCCACGCAGCACGCCAAATCAAAACAAGAAAGCAAGGGGATGGGTTAGGCAGGTGGGGGCCCGAGATAAAATATTAAATTAATGCTCTCTATTGGCAAAAGAACTGTGGTCTACACGTTGGCAAAATCAGAGGAACAGCACTGAGGAGAAAGGCTGCCTGGATTCTCTGCAAATATGAGTAAGATCTACATATTTATTGTGCAATAAAATTATTGTTTGCAAAAGGCTATGGAATATAGCCTTGGGCATGCTTAGCATGAGCATAAGCATAATTTCACCTGGGTGCTACCTCTTAAGGTAGCTACAGTCTTTCCTAAGAAATGTGTTTCATGGGCCATCATATTTTCAATATTTTGGAAGTAGAAGGCACTGGTTGCAAAATTACGGTAAGTTAATGCACCACTTTAAGCCTAATATAACTTTAACCTTGGTGCATCACTGCAATATCCAGTAATAGGCATACTTTTTCTGATTTATCTTACGTAAACTTGGCCTTTCGAAAGAAGAGATGGAAAACCTTGACCGAACCAGACTAACACAAAACACCATCCCCAGCTGTAAAATGTCAACAAAGGCCCCAGTACTAGTTTTAATAGCAAGAACATTTCAGTTTTGCATGGCTCTTTCCATTACTTTCCCTTCCTTATCTCTTCACTTTAGGATGCAAAATTCTTAGCAAAGCCATTTAGTTTCCTTTTCTCTCTTTCCTTCTGCTGTTTCCATCTCATAGTTACTATTTTTATTTGTAGATCACTGTACAGAAATGCAGAAAGAGAAGAAGAGCTAAAAAGAACAGAAATAAGGTAACAGAAAATGGCTTAATACATGAATTTCAATCAACTGAGGGCTGCTCTGGAAAATTGCTACATCCAAATCCCAATCTCTAAAGCTTTCTTCAAATTCAGAATATAGGGATAAAATTTGAAAGAAATAAAAGTGTCACAGCCTCCTTAAAGTATGTAATTTAATCTTCCATATCAAACTGAGCAGTGGTAGGATTTGAATTATGCCAGATGTTTTCTACTGCCTTGCATAGCATGCTAATGTGCCAATCTTTATTAAGAATACATATTAAATGATGCCAGAATACCAACCACGGGTGGGTGGGAGGATATTACCCACAAACATTAGCTGAGGCTTAAACTTTGACATTGAAAACCAAGCCTTCACACTTTGATGGAAACCTCTCTCTATTAATTCCTAAACTTACTGTGCTATCCTGACTTTGGCATGTAAAGATGCTTTGATTTTGCAAGTTCTACATATCAAATGAGTGCTGGATTCCAATGTTCAAATTATGGGGGGAAGGGGGGGACTTAATTAAAACCTCACATTTTATCCCTCAACCCCCACCCCAGCTTTTAAGCCAGTCATACTCCTCTCTGTAGCTTTCTACAGTGTAGTAGTAGTAGTAGTAGCTAATATGAGTTTCACAAAATATAAGGGGGTTGGATCCCCTGTGACTTGAGCATTGTTGGGTTCTAAAGTAGTTCAATCTATAATAATACAGCCAGTTTCATATTGTCCACTCAACAGAGTTAAACTTTCATGTATCTCTTGAAGCGTTATGACTACTCAAACTCAAATCCCTACTTTTTTCTTGTATTTTGTGATTGCATGGAGGAAAAACACAATGAGGTTTCCCTAGAACAGGGGTGGGGAGCATGTAGCTCTCCAAATACTACTGAACTAACTTACAAAATCCCCTGACCTCTGGCTAGGCTAGCCAAGGCTAATGAAAGTTTGAGTACAGCAACATCTGGAAGGCCACAGATCCCACATCCTAGCCCTAGAGCGCCTGTTGAAGTGGAGCTGAAACCTAATGAGCATCTTAATCTGAGTAACTGATTACGGAAGTTAAAGATATTCAGAAGCTAACAAGATCAGAAGGTTGTACTCAGTTGTCTCTCTCCATTAATGGGCAGTACCCTGCACTAGCAGAGGTTTCCATGAATGGAAGGGAAGCAGTTTTCATTATCTTCTGGGGGCCACCTGCCCCATCAACCTCCACAATCCTTTGGAGCAGACCAGGGGAGGTCTAGGGACTGCAGAGAGATTGGGGGAAATCAGCAAACAATGCCTGCCCCCATTCCATTAAAGGAATCCTATGTTGGATTAAAGAGTCTTTGGTGAGTGGAGCGACACAACTGAAAACAAACCTATTTACCATAAATTCTCTGAAAAACACACACCACTGAAGTGAAATAGGAGGTGAATTTCTGGAGGAAGCAATACATTCATGTGATGTGTGTACATGTTTGGTGGATGGATATTTAACAAAACACTCTAGGCTTGAAGGCTGATGGCTAATCAGAATTACATCATTACCGAAAGCTCAGAACATTATGTAAAAATGTGCAACAGACATCAACTGGAATGACAATGAGCTCACTGTCCTAGTGCTTTATTTATAAAACAAATGTGCTTAAGAATCTAGCAACCTTTGTCAAACCTGTTATAAGTAGAATGTGTTCACGTACATGTGAGCACGCCATGCTGAATCAGCAGGAAAGTCCTCTTTGTTTGGATCAATTTTTACTACTGCCTTCTGATAGTTTGGGAGATTTCATGAATAATACAATACCTAGAGAATGAATGACTATGGCTCTTAACACAGAACTTGCATCCTATAGGAATGCTGCCTGTTGATTTTATCTTTTGCAATACCCAGCAGTGCAGAAAAGATACTGATGGTGTTCCTGATTTGGCTATTCTTGGCTGCTTCAACAATGAGGCTACAGATACAGTTATGTAAGTTAGAGCAATCCTCAAGCTGCATATTTCATGAATGAGATGCAGAGGCTCTTAGCTCAGCAGCATAAAAAACAGATTGGAGGAACATCTAGTGCAGCCCACTAGAACATAAAAGTTATGCAAGTCTGATTGTGTGTAAAATGTGTTCATTAGTTGGGTCTTATAACCATGGAGCTATTTATTATGAGGAAACGAAGGTACAGAGAAGTGATGAGACTTGACCAAGGTTGTGAGTCCAGAACTTCCAATTCCAACCCAGCTATCATGAGAAGGATGGATTTACCTCCCTTCTGAGTAATAAAAAATTACCACCCACACCCTCCAAAAACAGACAATGCTGCAGATCAAGCTATGGGATAGATCAACTTTAATTCAGCAACAGCTTGTGCTAAACTGGCAGAATAGGCAACTGGGCTCACATACCAGGAGGATACTTTCACAGAAAAGAAAACTTTCCCCCATATAGGTATGCAGAATCCATAAATGAGAAGCAACCGCCAGGTGTCAGTGAAGGCACTCACTCTGACTCCACTAATGCTGTGTCCAACTATCTTGAGCAAGAATTTCTCCTTACTTTATTGATTCAGTAATAATACGTAATTGTTCCTAAGGCTTCTGTGTGACAGGATCCGTTCTTCTCCTGCCATTAGATTGCTGAAATATATCACAAATGCACTGTCTTTAATTCACTGCATCACTGTGCATCTGGGAAGGGCTTACAGAACTTTGAAATATTTCCCCTTCTAACTCTACAATTCTATGATTCTAGGATATGAACATTCTGGCATGTCCTGTGGATATCATATAGATATATATATATACTACTCCAGAGTCTGGGTGGGGGGTGAATAGGTACAAGTAGAAGTGTAGGGGGCTGAAGAAGGGGGTCATATTATTGCAGTTTACCATAATACCAGTGCATCTAAAGAACCAAATTCTGAAGTCTCCACGGTCTCTTCAAACAGCAAACCTCTCAGGAAGAATTACTTACGTCTGTGGAGCTGGGGCTGGGCAGGGACACAGGATGAACAGTTGCGGGGAAAGAAA
Source organism: Podarcis gaigeae (assembly GCF_964106915.1). Lineage (NCBI taxonomy): Eukaryota > Metazoa > Chordata > Lepidosauria > Squamata > Lacertidae > Podarcis > Podarcis gaigeae. Next base: position 51,315,594 of record NC_139678.1, on the reverse strand, counting down.
ATGTGGTCTCTGTCTTTTCATTTTCAGGGGAGTCAGGATGACTGGACAGAGGGGATGTGGGGGTCAGAGCCCCAAACCCCAGCACCGTGTTGTATTTAGGTGGACGACCTACACATTAACAAAAGGGAACAAAAAGGGGAGGGGAAATAATCTTACATACCTTTGGCCAGTGCTCCTCATTGGCTAGCATGAAAAAAAAGGAAGTGATGTAGTACAGAGAAGAAGTTAGTATTATAGTCACGAGTGAAAGAAAGCCAAGTCAGGACTGTAAAGTTATTTTTATGGCACTTAAAGGAGAAATGTGTAAGGAAGGATGGTATCACAAGAGAGAAAACACATGCCTTCAGAAAGAGCGCTACTCCCAATATATCTCTATAACCACACTAATGTCTTTAACTTTTAACTTACCACCCCCAAATTCCACTGGCAAAGAAAAGCTGCCATGATTTCTACCACTCTAATTTATCATGGTATCTCCATCACATTGTTATGACCATTGGTAAATCACCCTCAGTGAGCCTAAGGTGAAACCTACATCTAAATACCACCTTTGTGCTAAGAAAAACTCAACATTCCACAAATGCCAGAGAAAATTACAGCCTGCAACCCCATGAGATCTCTCTCAGCAAAAGGAGCTGCATGGTAGCCTAGGTGGGAGAAAGCCTCAACAAAGCAAATCTGCAAGTATGAAGAGTTAAGATAAAATCCTATCCTGCTGACTGTAGGAAGATATAACTCAACGATAAATTGTGCTATTATTCCAAGTGAAATCACAACACTGTAGGAGACACCAATCTTTGTCTTTTGCATTACCACTACTCTGATGATTGATGAGAGGCATATGCTCAGAGAGGAATATATATATATATATATATAAAGATATTTAAGCAGTCAATAAGTGAAGCTAGAGACTGAGAAAAGAGGCAGGAAGATCAAATTAAACATGCATTGTAATCATTATCTTCAGTAAATGGCACCTAACAACTCTGATGGAAAGTGGCACTGAAGGCCAATGCCCTCTGTGTGTTGAGGGACAGAAAGCCAACATCAGTGCAAAAAAACCCAGTACATCCAATTTTGCTTCAGGTGAGAAACAAATTATGCAAGGAAAGAAGGGCTCCTCTGAACATCTGAGCTCCTGGGGAAATGCACTAATAGCTGAACTGAGCAGTTATGGCAGCAATTTTTGGGTAAAGTAAAGCCTGCTCAATATAAACTGCAATGAGACCATCACCTTATTTTCAAAATGCCAAAAGCTGCCAAAGACTAATAAATAAAATAATAATAATAATAATAATAATAATTATTATTATTATTATTATTATTATTATTATTATTATTATTATTATAACAGGCACTATCATTTTAAGCAAATTCAAATCAGTGGGCTAAACAGAAAGAGACAAATGCACTCTACTGAAACTGCTGAGCTACCTAATAACTCACCCAAACACTCATGTGCATGAACACACTCATCCTACTAGGTACATAGTGCATATATCTTTTAACATTTGAAATATCAAGTATTATACAACTTATGTCCTCTGACCTGGCCATTTGTTTTTGAACAACAGGCCCTGGAGCAGAGCAAACATTAGAAAGCATTACAGAAAGGGCATTCAGTGCTCACCCAAGATATTTAGCACTGAACAGAGTCAAAATAAATTAATCTCAAAGCCAAGCTTAGTTCTACTGTGCAATTGGCTGGCTCTAAGAACACAGCAACCACCACACGAGAGCAGATCAGTAGTAACTTGTCTCAGACACAAAACAGACATGCTTGGTGATGTATTAGCAACAACAAGCATTGATGATATAGTACCTCTCTGATTCCTGGCCACCAACATACATTCTCTGGTGATCTTAGGGTCACCCAAAGCATTAGGAATTAACTTAACCTCTCTTGAACTCAACCATGTCGATAGCTGTCACAACCTACTGAAGCAGAGGGCTTCATCTCAAAACTTCAAAAACTGTGCATCATCTGCTTCTTGGAGACCAAACAACACTTAAAGGTTCAAGATGCAGGGAGAATGCAGAAACCTTCCCTCCTCAAGGAAAAGTGTTTTTGAGATACTAGATATATTGTTCACAGTGGAAGCAGCACAGTTTAGGGATAAAATAGAGATCCCAAGTTCTTTTCTTGTTCCATGGATTGGCAGCCCCATGGTCTGCTTTTCCTGCCTTACAGTTTTACATGGACAATTTCTAAAATACATCTCAGGACTGGCTTATATGCAGTCTGCCAGAGTTTTTCATTTGCAACATTACTCCTAACCCTTAACAGTTTACAGATACACACTAGGGCACATGAATAGATATGACCATGTTACTACTGCCTTTTTCGTTAGTATTTTAATCAACGTTCGCCTTTGCTGGCATGGATTAGTAACCTGTAAAGGGGGGGAGGAGTATGCAAATGGAAAACTAGCGAACTGCATGTGTAGCAGCCTAAACAAAGTCTGTACGTTAAAAACAGAAAAATGGCAGATTACTGGTGCCATTCCACAAGCAAGATCAAGAATTCGGAACCTTGAAATCTAAGGAGAAAATTGGGTGGGAAGAATTTTGCAAGCATCCGTGTAATAATTTTAAGAGTACCATGGTTGCTACACGATTTCATCAAAGATCAAGTAACTCGCCTTTCAAAGAAACCTGAACATGTTCTTAACAGCACAAGAAATAATTTCATTTCATAAACAGTGAGTCCTAACATAGGACCAAACTCACTTAGTCACTACAAGGGAAAAGTCTCAGAATGGGAGCTCAATTACCACCTTGGCATCCCCCTTCTAGTCTGCATGACGGGTTACATTTACTAATCTGGGTTGGGAATCTTTACTGGCCCAAGACAGTTTACACACAGGAAATTCTCCCATTCATATCCTTATTCATTCCAGATTACCCCCAACGCCTACCAACAAAGGATGCTTCTGTAGAGTAGCTGCCTACCAGGGTTACAGCATACCTACGATGTGTATTCAGTACCACAAAACTATTTTCTATATTGTTATATTTCAGTCCAAAAGAAAGGGAAATAAACATACAAGGAGGTGCTATTATGAGACACCTACCTCGTTTACGTGTCCCAGGATGCATTGTGCTGTTCAGGTATGTGACTGCGCTCTTCTTGCGCTTTACAGAAGAAAGGAAGAAAGTAGTTAGTCAACTGTTTTGGCAAGTAAAAGCTACATCTACACACACACACAAACAAACAAACAAACAAACAGACAGACAGACAGACAGACAGACAGACAGACAGACAGACACACAGAGTGACTATATAAAAAATCTGGAAGAGCACAAGTGTTGAGTCCCATTGAAGCAAACAGGCTTTTGCACTTAAATCCATAAATTTCAGTAAGAATCAAATGTAGGTTTAACTTTCTTCAGATTATGTCCATTATCGTTTCAGTGTTTGGATACTACCCTGTAGAAAAGCTCGTCTTTCACACAATTACAGGCAATGCTGATCCCACTTGTGATGAGAGAAAAAATTCAATGCCAAGTCTGCAATCATGCCAGAGAAGGAGGAGGAGGAGGGAAGATATAAGGGAAAGAAAGTATAAAGTAGGAAACTTCTTTCCATTTATAATTGTCCTTCATGTTCTCTTGATGACAGTCCCACTGTCTAGCTTTGAATGTGATTGTTTTCATACACCTAGAATGCTGAAGCAATGAGCAAAATGCTTTTCAGCAAGTTATTTACTTATTTTATAAGCAAAAATTGTTACCTCAGGCTCAAAGACAGCTCCGCTGTACACTGGATTTGCTGTTGTCCTTCGTTTCCTTTCTTGTCGCTTACTTTGTATTTCTTGGGGAAAGGGTAGAAATAAAAGCATTTTAGCGCTCAAAGACCTCAATATCTAGTATGAGCAAGTTAGGAGTCAGGAACTATGGCTTCTGAAATGCTCTTTGCAAACTTAATTCTGAAGAAACATCCATATTATATAAATGGGTTGAAAGTAAAGTGGAAAGTTAAGTAAAAGAAAGTAAATTAGCTTAAGAAAGCGTTTCCTGCTCTTCCAAAACCTCTCAGCTGATATTTTTATCTTCCACATTCTGTGCCACACAAAATTTGTTGTTGGCAACTTTTTTCTGCCAGAAGCAGGGAGTTGTTTGAAGACTGATTTATTTGCTTGACTTATATCCCAGTATTTCTCAATGCAATGAGCCAAAGGTGGATTATAACAACTTCATATCAAAATACTGCAAACTTTTTTTTAAGGTACAAAACCATTTAAATATATTTAACCCAGGGGTGAGGAATCTCCAGGCCATGGGAGGCTGCTTTCCCCAAACCACACCCATGTGCCCCACACCTGACTTTATATGTGACAACAGGTATGGGGCAGGTAGAGATGTGGCTGCGAAAGCACAATTGAGAGCTTAAAGCATGCTCCCTGTTGTTCAAAGTGGAGCAGATGGAACTGCAGTGGGTTGATGGATCTGCTGTGCAGATGATATCTCTGCACAAAGTAGGCTTGGGGTCACTGCCCACTGAATTGGCAACACAGCTGATCCTTACAGAAAAGAGACTTGGGGTCACTGCCTTTCAGCTGATGGGTAAAACCTCAAGCCTCATGTTTTCTTTTGCAGCACGCTTTGTTGCACAGAAATGAAAAATTAGTCACCTGACTTCATAGTGAGACCAGCTGATTGGCAGAGTTGCTGCCAGGGTTGAGGGAACCTAGGATCCAGCCCGCCAGTCAGAATAATTTCCCTCAGTTTAAACAATGTGCTAATTAATTGATAAAGGAAATTAAGTTATTTGAAAAATAGTACTGTGGTGGTTCTGCTATTGAAGAAACCGTATTTGTGGCCTTAGATCTCCTAGTCAGAAACCTAAAAATCAGACTAGCATTTAGGATCATCATCCTATTTGGTCATTTTTTCAACTCCAGGAAACAACCCAGAACCTTGAACAGAAAATATTTCACTTTTTAAAACTGATATTTTAAACTTTGATACATGGGAAAGTATGCACTCTAAGCAGAAATATTTGAAACTTGTACATTAATTCCAGAGCTCTGGAATTTATGCAGCGCAATCCTAAACTTATTTACTTGGAAGTAAGCACCATTAGGTCAAATAAACTTTTTCCTTGATAGTGTGCAAAGATTGCAGCCATAGTCATTTTTCTTACCTTCTAGATGGTCATGTGTAACCAGTCCAAGAGACACCATGAAGGCAAGTTTCTGTATCAGAAAAGAAGAAGAAAACAATTCAATCAAATTAAGAGAGGAACTAAACTTCTTTTAAGGTGAAATAGTAGCTTAAAAAAAAGTGATACAATTTTCACTGAGCAATTCTTCAAAAACATGCATCACCTGTATATCTCAAATGGCACTTCATAAAATGAAGCAAATAACAGCACTATGTATCTTTATACAACTTGCATATCCCTTAGTTCAAAGAGGAGGGTTGGCAAGCTCATCTCTGTGGATCTATGAGACTGAAGGCAGCTCCACACTTTACACAGAAATCTTTATGCAGCAGGTACACTAGTTTTTTCTACAGCAACCTCATAAAGGCTGGACAACATAGATGCATATAGGTGATTCCTAAAGTCTGACTAGGCCAGGGCTCCCAGAAGCATGGACTTGTTAGTTAAAAGATGCAGACACAAGTGTTGCTGCAGAGAAACACCAATTTAAAACCAGCTGCACCTGTAACTGCTGAATTACAATACATCAAGCACAATGCTATCACTTGTGGACTGACCTAAGACGAAATATTTGTTAGCATACTGAGTAAGATAATTAGCATAACTATGCTAGGATGTCTGTATTACCAACAACTGCTTTGTGAATTACCACTGCTAATTAGATACACTGTCTGTACTTCTCTGCATTTCAGCTTCCTCTGACCACTATTTACAAATAGCCCCCAACTCTGCACCTAGCAGTTCAGCTGCACCCTAGGCCTTTGCTGTCCATTCAAAACTAATTTGAAAAATTAAAAAAAAAATCCCTGTATAAACTTGCATGTGTATCAGATATATTGTAAAATTCTCATGATTTTATGGTTTATCATTTTGAAAATTGCTTTGAGGTTTGTTTGTTTGTTTGTTTTTACAATCAAGCAATGTATAAATGAATAAAATAATAAATAACATTATACTTTATGAAAATGAAAACAGAACATAGTGTGATTTGAATTAAGAAAGCCATAGTTATCTAACTGGAGATTACTCAAAACCTGAAAACATGGAAGCCTTCCAGCACAAACAGGGATTTCTGAACTGTCCAGATGATTGCTGCATAAGCTGTTTGCTCAGAACATCACAGCTGTATGTATCTATTTTAAAGAGACAGCCAAGTTATGCTATTCTTAGAATGCTATAAAAAGTTTTAGGGCATGAGAACCGTCAGATTCAAAAAGCAGTAGTTCACTTTCATCTCATCTCGCACAACTGTTCAGGTCAAGTATTTGCAGTCTATGATTTCTTAACTCCACGAACCATGTTTTAGAATTCAAGAGACTAGACCTGTGTGATGATGTTTGGCCTCATTCCCTTTCACTGTACATAAATCACATGGACTGCAAAAGGACAGCCACAGTGGAGCAAAAAAGTATTTCAGATTCTGACAATACTAAGTAAATTAGTAAAAAGTAAAGTCTCTTGGCTCATTTAATATCTTCTCCCTGTGCAGAGAGGGAAACCAAGATCTCCCCCTTAAAAAAAAAATATCAGAATTTTGATGGTAGAATATTGTCTAAATGGGCCCCAAGGGAGATTCACTAGTTCCAGTTGATTTTGTGTGTTGCTCAAGCTGCCAAAATCCAGGTTTCTTAACTTGCGCTTTCTGAAAGATTTGCAGGGTGATAGCTATGTTAGCCTCTTGCAACAAAAAGAAAAAGAAAAGAAAAGAAAAGAAAGAATTGTGGCACATTGAAGACTCACAAATCTATTATGGTAGAAGCTTCTGTGGACTACAGCTCATTTCATCAGAAGTATTTTTCTGAGTTGCAGGTATTCATAGAAAACAAGCTGTCTGAAATGCTATTATAACTCCACTCACCCAAGGAAAGAATAAACTCACCCAATCTCTTTTCTAACAGCTGGGGGAACCTTCACACACTCACTTAAATGTGTCATTGTCCCACAGAAAACAAAATAAATCCACAGGCATTTATGTTATTTATAATGTGTTATTTTCAAATTTACATGATGCAAATGTTCAGGAGCTTGATTAAACAAAAACCCTATTTGTTGAAATGGATGGTTACCAGAGAGCTGTAGCTTTATTGTTAAATTTGTATAGGTATTAAAACATGTACCAGTCCAATAGATCTACTATGTGAATATAATTTGGGTCTTATTATTTGTTATACAAACCATAATTATGAGATTTTTCACAGGGTGTATGTTCATCTTTGGCATTTCATAACAGGAAAGGTTATGAAAGGCCTGGGAAGGGAGGGCTGGAGACCCTTGGAGCACCTTCAAGCCGAGGTGTCAGGACACGCTCAGCTTTCAGGAAAGGCCTGTGTGTGTGTGTGTGTGTGTGTGTGTGTGTGTGTGTGTGTAGGATGAGTGTATTGGGCATCCTTGCACAAAATCTCTTGGGACATCCTTAAGCCCCCATGCTACCTTTGCAAAGGGGAGGGGCAGTCAAGGCGCCAGCGAATACAACTTTTCCTTAGCCAAACAAGGCCAACCGAAACATGTTTAAAATGTGCCTGTGAGATTGGAGAAGTTGCCTTGCGTGATGCAATCTGAACACTCAAAAGAGCTAAGGGCAATTTGGGATTTCTATGTATATAGCACAGTAGAGCGAGCTGGAAAAGCCACTGTTCAAGCCTTACCTTAGACAAGAACTTAAAGCAAGGCTAGATTCTTTCAGCCTCCTTTCTGGAATATGGGGCCTCCATTACACGGTTATTGCAAAAATTACTAAGAAAACATGAAGCACTTTGAACACCCTTAGGTGCTACATACAAGCATCATTATCATAAAGTCAGGAGCTTTTGCATTCTTTCTTCCAGCCCTGAAAATATTTGGTGAACAGGAATTTGTGGCTAGATATAGCATTCCTCAGACATATAGACCTCTTCATTGCAGCAATAACACTGTGAAGAATGTGAATCTCTTTTAAGAGGAAAAGCGGCATTAAAATGTAGATGAAAATAAGCATTTCTAAAGACAGATTTTTTTAAAAAAATCTGCCCAACCCCACAAAAGGATATTGTAGATATCTGTACTAGTACCTGTGGGTTTTCTTCTCGTTTTGGTTTGGGTGGTGCAGGAGGAGCAACTGTATGAATCTCTGTTGGCTTCTCCTCTGTTTCCGCTTGGGGCTTGATAGTCTGAAAGGGAATCAACAGCAAGTGAACACGGGTTTCTTAAATTCCTAAACAAACAAAAACAGCGGCCAGTGTTTTTCTTTACCAAAATGAAGAAACGGATGGAAAGGAATCCGAATAATACACGAAATATTTTCCCCAAGAGCTCCTTTAAAAAGTGTGGTACATTTTAAGTAGTGAAAACACAATCCCAAATAAAAATTACTATTTAGAACAGCAAGGGTACAACTGCAACACTTAAGTAGCCCAATTCAGCAACTAGATCATGCAATAAGAATAACTTTACATCTAAGCTGTGGATAAGAGGGGCTACGTATAAGAGAGACCTGGCAAACAGAATAACTACAGATGGGGTGACGTTTTGTGGAATAACATTCCATGAAAAGCTTGTCCAGACAACAATCTGTCTGAGAGATGCACCTTGCATCTCTCTCATTCATTATTCACTATAACAAGAATTTGCCTGAAGATAAGTTCTCCAGAATTCCCAAGTGCTGGGTTTTCCTGAAACCCATTCCTGCTTAGTGATGTCATAATCCCCTGCATATTGCATCATAAGTGCCTGCCCAATGATTCCCACTTTATGACATAGCTGTGACATCACAAAATTAGATCCATCTGTTCTAAGATGACAAATATGTTTTCAATGTGTTTACTCAGAAATAAGAGAAACATAAAGAAATAACTTGAACCATATTGTTTGAAATTGTGAATTATTTTGAATTACTTCTCGGTCCCATTTACTAGACTGTGTGATCCCACTTGCTTGTTTGGATGAACCACAACTAACACTATAACTGCAGTTGTGCTGGAAGAGCAGAGGGGGAAACTCAAGAACCTAACACTAAACTATGGTTTGTGGCTTGCGCAAATAGACCAATGGTTTGACAAGTGAGGATGAAACCTTGTTTCTTAATTGTTTTATTTGAAATGACGGTGGCCAATTTGGACATCTCACTTAGAAAATAAAAGTAGGAGGGTATACCTTTTATTATAAATAAATACATGTGTGTGTGTTTTTGTTCCTAAGACTGGTAAGTGGAAAAGAGAGGTCTGGCTCTGTTCACACTTGAGAAAACTTTCTGCCTATTTACGACAAGAAAAGCCATGACCAGACTGGAAGCAGCCTTCCTCAGTACATAAGGGTTGAAAAGCAGTTTCTCTGCACTGGTACTATGTATAGGCTTCTCGTCCACATTTAAGCACTAGGGTTTTTGCTGAAGGTCCTTGCTTCTATGGAACCTAGAGTTGTGGCCAGTCTTGGCACATTGCCACCTGTTGCAGAGCCATATCAACTTGCACCTGCTTCAGAGTGTTTTGTAGAGAGGACGATAATGTAAGTTTTTGGGGGAAAGGTGACACACTTCTGTCTATTTAAAAAATAACTGCTCATGGCAAATTTGTCAAGCTTAAAAGACTGAAACCAAGCAAGCTTTTGAGAATACAGATCAGTAGACTCAAAGGTCAGTTTAAAGTGCATTTGCACAAAAAGGCCTACATCTGATAGATTGAATTAGAGGAAATTCTCAAATGTCCAGCATTACAAACTACTTACAAAAGGTTAGCTGAAACTGATGGTAATTAAGTCATCTGCATGTCTGCTTCATCATAAATGTCAGCAAGATTATGGATAAATATTATTTGATGGTTAATGTTTTATGCTGAAGCAGCAGAAAAAGCAGAAAACGAGTAAATTTTAATTATTCTGATGTACTATATATAAAATCACAAATTAACTGCTCACTCGTTATGAATTATTGGTACATTCCCAATCCCTGTCTGAGGAACAAGGTATTATCAACCATCTCTATTCACACATTGTATCTCATGATTGGCATGAGACAGAGAACAGTGCTGTGACTTGCTGGCCTGTCCACCCGCATCCTCTCCTGCCAACCCTGCCCCATCTATACATTGCAAGAAACCTCGGAACAGGAGAGCCTACCCTATATGTGTATCCGCCCCCTGTGATATAGAATCCAGTGAAATCAGGATTATAAATTTGGGATGGAGGAAAATTTCACTTGGCTTGCATTTTTAAATAGATTGAAACATAATTATACTTTGGATTTTGCACTTCTCCAAATTTTGCAATATAGTTCTTGGCTCTAAAAAAGTATCAAAATGCATTAAAAATTGGGAATTTGCTTTAGGATAAAATAGGCTTTCCAAACGCCAGTTTGGAAAATACACAACTAAATACATATTTTGATATTAAAATACATATTTATGTATTTAAACGCAGAGCTTTGGACAGTCTTTTAAAAACTGCTCAGCTTAATATGGAAACAGGATGGAATGCACTTATGAACACACACAGGAAATGGACACAGGCTGGAAATGGACTGATCCACCCATCCCTATTCCAAATTGTGCAGGAAGCCTGCCCAGGTTTCTCCAACATATGGACAGTCTAAGTGGTGGTGGAAGGGCGAGTGGGCACAGCCCTGCTCTCGGTCACACAAGATTCCCAACCACAGGAGAGGCAATGAGAGGACAGGTCTTATGTTATGGTTAATTGCATTTGTATCTCCATTAATTCTATTGACTTTAGGAGAAGGAAACGATTCACAGTTTAAACTACTAATGCATTTCTCCATCTGTACCTGTTTCTCAACATTTGGTTTGCTGATTTGTAGAGTCTGAGGTCCAGCAAGTCTGGTACCTGGGGCTGCTATAACAATGCTGGTGAGTTGTGCCATTGGAAAAGTTTTGGCTATGGTTGCTGTTTGCCCATTCACTACACGGACTGGGTGTATGGAATTCTGAGAGGAAGGTAAGGAGGTGGGTGTGAATTTTGTTGTCAGCATCACAGGCCTCTGAATAAGCTGAGGAGCAGCGAGCATAGGAGGAGGTGGGGCAGGGGCGATAGGAATGTTGTTCTGGGCAACAGGTTTAGGTCGAACCTACATAAGAGAGAGAAAAACCCATATCAGACCACATGCATAGATAAGATATAGTAATTAACACATAACTTAAGGCTGGGCCAACAAATATGACTCAGATTACAATAGTGTTTGTATTATGTAGTGCTACACATCTGCACTGGAAAGAACTACAGTAGGCCCAAAACTTACACAATTGCAGCCTTGCGTACTTCATCAAAAAACAAATAGAAAGCAGTGGGAGACTGGAAAAAACCGTCAGGAGGGGCCATGCAATCTCTCACAAAAGCCTCCAGAGCCCTCATGTGACCTTCCAAAGCCTGGAAAACAAGGCTCTTTCAGCACCCAGTTTTCCTGCCATGGAAAGAGTTTTTAAGCCCTCTGCCTTACTTATAGGACTCTCAGAAGGTTGCATGAGGGTCCAGGAAGGCTCTGCAAGGCTCCCAAGATCTTGCCCGCTCAGTGCGCCGATATCAAGATGGGTAGGAATTATTTGCAGAGGAAGGCAGTTCCAGGTTGAGTGTGTGGTTTCCTGACTTTGAATGATTTTGTCTTTGCATGTAGACTCCTGGAATGTAACCCTCACATACATTTCAGGCCTACCACACTTTTAAAACCACCCCAAATCTTTTTAATTCCAGCTATGACTGTTGCACTGTGTTTGCCTTCCACAGCCTACTGTCCTCCAGAGGTTTTGAACTATGATTTTCATTCTCCTTCACAATATCCCATTGTGATTGTGGCTGAAGGGAATTGTGGTCCAAAACACTTGAAAGTTGCCAGGCTAGTGATGGCTGCACTATGCATTAACTGCTAGTGCGCAGATGTTAACCACACATTCTTGTACATTTCTACAATACTGCCATCATTTTGTATGTTACATTTTGTTTGTTCATTTTGTATCTTCACATATTCAATGTTAATCATACTTTAAAAGGATATACTGGTTCTGGAAGCACAGGTCTGGAAGCACAACTTGCAATGCTATATTCTCAAGGAATATTGAGTGTTGAGGGGAGTCTAAGCAGGTTATCAAATACAATTGCATTACCAAAATATCTTTGGATAGATCTGGGGGAATTCAAAGGTCTGTTAATTTGAAGTATTTCTAAAATCTAGGGTGTCTAAATTGGATACAAATGGCTATGCATTCTAATTTATTATTAGATCAACTGTGTTGGCAAGAGTAGCTAGTTTCTGAATTACACAGCCCTCTCCTCCAATCAGGGATTACATTTTTGAGCCCATCTAACTTTCTTTGGGACGCAGGTGGCGCTGTGGGTTAAAGCCTCAGCGCCTAGGACTTGCCGATCGAAAGGTCGGCGGTTCGAATCCCTGCGGCGGGGTGCGCTCCCGCTGCTCGGTCCCAGCGCCTGCCAACCTAGCAGTTCGAAAGCACCTCCGCGTGCAAGTAGATAAATAGGGACCGCTTACCAGCGGGAAGGTAAACGGCGTTTCCGTGTGCGGCTCTGGCTCACCAGAGCAGCGATGTCACGCTGGCCACGTGACCCGGAAGTGTCTCCGGACAGCGCTGGCCCCTGGCCTCTTGAGTGAGATGGGCGCACAACCCCAGAGTCTGGCAAGACTGGCCCGTACGGGCAGGGGTACCTTTACCTTTACCTTTAACTTTCTTTGGGTTAAATGCAGGTGACTAGAGCATTGGATGGGCATATCTATAGTGCAGCAGTTAATATTTTCACACTTTCCTCTCTTTCATTACCCATTACAACTGGTTAATGATTGTTGACATTACAACTAGGAATTTGAATAACAACTACATTAAAAATCAACAGTGTGGGTAGGAGAAGAGATGTAGCTTCAATGAGATACAGATGGCATCCTCTGAGAGAGAGCAACTATATTAATTCTAGTAATTTAAAATACTGCAAACAATCTATTACATAATGCCTTCATCTTTGGGTAAAAGATCAGATTTTTTTCAAAAAGGTTGCAGCTCAAGTTATTTCTAGATAAAATCTGCTCCTCTTTGGAAGAAAGGAGCAGGAAGCTAGAAACTACATTAATTAGATTACAGTTACGTTTTGCTTAGCAAAAAGGCTAAGGATTCACATTAAATAGGGTCTCTTTAATCAAAGAAATTATGAAAAATATTCAGGTTATTAATATAAAGGTTATTAACAAGAAAGGCATTTCTTCATCATCTCGTCTTTAATTCAGTTCTTACAGAACTAGTGCAAGGTAGAGAGCTGACAGGGAAACAAAAATATGATAGCAAAGCTGGAGATTTAATCTGGAAAGCATATTAGTTAGTGTTCAATTATTACCAAGTATACGAAACATCTGGTGTTGTACTTCTTCCAATCAAAGTCACACTTTTAGGACAAACTCCCCACTCCTACCCCTTTCCCTGTTTTGGACAAACTCACCTGTGGAAGAAAATTTGGACGAGGTGTGAGTCTGGGAGGAGGGATGAACTGTGGCACTTTGATGGGCTGAGGAGGTGTAGCTTGAACCTGCTAACAATAAGAGTGGGGCGTGTGGGAAGGCAGACAAATTTAAGCAAAGGGAATAGGTGTGATAAGCAACTTCAAAGCTATTCAGGCACAGCCTACCTTTCTCACAGTAAATAGATTCTTGCTCTTCAAGCCATTCTGAAATAAAATGGCATTTCATGGGCATAATGAAGCTAAGTATCCTTTTGTTTCACCAGCATGTAAAACCCAAGAACTCTACTATTTTTAAAAATATGCCCTCATCCTTGACATTTCAGAATTCTCCTCTTTGTTTTACGAGTCAATGCGCTACAAATAACCACAAAGAATAATCAGGTTTGGCTGCCCATTCAAATGGAGCTGCACATGATGCTTAATTGTGCTAAGGCTTCATAACTTGGGGGGATGGTTTGAAATATTTGATAAGAGGGCATAAACAATAATATTCAAAAATGCTGGAAGGATAAGTGTTAGGTACTAGATAAATAATTTAGTACATTAGGACTCTGGTTCTCTCTTAAATGTGTAGAACACTGTTTTCATATACAGTAATTTGCTTTGGGAATGAAATACTTTAGGGTATAAATGGATTTCATTACAGCTGCAGCTCTGGATCAATTCTTATTTAAACAGCAAAACCCCGTTTAAATGCCTGGCCTCCCTCACAAGGATATATTTTCCACTCAAGTTACTTTTTACATTTCTGCGGGCTTCAACTGCTTAGTACTTTGTGAAACTGATTAACAGAGTTACTAGTTAGTCACAAAAGCGCCCCTGAGAAAGACTGGTTCGCAGGTTCAGGAAGATGCTTGCTAGATCCCGTCATGCAGGATGATGTGTTTGAGGATCCAACAGCAGCAAAAAATAGAAAACATTGGTGAGCCTCATTAAAATAATTTTAATATAAGCAGTGAAGGGAACATACATTTAAAACCATAACCTACATAAGGTCCTACATGCCTTTATTGGCAAGCAGAGCATTGTAAAAAGTTGGAGTGAAGGTGCATTGTCAATTATCTTTCAGCACACCAAGGAAAAATATGATATGATAGTAATCATTTGTTAAAGTAGTAAATTATTTTAAAAATTGAAACCCATTAGAGCAAAAGTATTTTCTCACATTAAACAAAGTTTCTCAATACCTGTATATGCCCCAAAGGGTATGCATCTCTGTTTCAACAAGGGATTTTTTAAAAAAATGGCTCACGTCCTTAGAACATTAGGCAACAAAGACCACTTACCAATGTGACTGTATTTTTTGCCACTATTTGAACTGCCTCTGTTCCTGGACCAGTGACTTTATTTGTTGTCTGGAGGTTGACTGGCGTGTTCTGTGCATCAGTGCTAAGGACAGTTTTCTGGTTGCTATTGATGGCAGTCACCATGGCAATTGTAGGTCTTGGACCCACAACGGAGGCAGGCATGGTTGCTGTTGCTGCTTTCAGGACAAGAGGTAGTGTCTTAGTGGTGATCATAGAAGCTGTAGTTACCGTCTTCTAAGAGAAACAAAAAAGAAAAAACACTTTGGAACCTATTCATCGCAAACTGGACAGAGTTTGCTCTAGAAATTCACAAGTGAGAAAGCAGAAGCTGAAATGCAAGGGAAATGCAACTGGGAAGATTTAAAACACCGATTTCTTACCTGTCAAAGCTGTATGGAATCAGCCTACTCCTTTATAAATACTTTCAATAAACCTTCCACATATAGACGTGCAACCACACAGGAAACACCACGCCATGGCTTGCTTAATGCATTGGTGAACTGTGTGTGAAATCAATCATGTCTTGATAGTACATGCTTTGGTGCATATAATGTCCCCATGTCTCTTGTCAATTCCATGTCCCCCAAACATTAGTGTATCTATACGATGCCATAGGCAGTGTCAAATGGGATTTGTTTTGAACCAGTGTTTGTAGGCTGTGGTCAAATGGATAAGAGTTAACAGGCTAATACTGAATCCAGGTAGATGGACATTTGGTTGCTAGGGAATTTAGGAGAATTTGCCTAGAAATGTCCTTGACAGAGTGTTGAACTAACTGTTCAGTAGCAGACAGGAGTCTGAGAACCTTGGCCACCAACAGTTGTAATAGTGGGCACAATGTACTGGGCAGGAGCAGCAGGGTGTGTGTGCTTGTACTCAGCAAACATGGAACCAGGAACACTGAGGTGCAAAGTAGATGCAATGTGTACTTTAGCAGAATTTTCCAAGCATTTGATATTGAATTGAGTTTTTTTGTTTTTGCTGTTGCTCTAATGTTCCTTTTTCATTATCAGATTTAATTGAATTGGTATTTTATGTAATTTTATATTGTTGAAACACCTTCAATTTCCTTTGATATTTCAAAGCTAAAGTATCAGGGCTAAAATGAGGGGCTTTCAGCATAATCAGTAAAAGCACATCACAACTACATTTTAGCAACACTATTATGACAGTGTTTTCACTAGTTCTTATGATTTACACAACACATTCCACAACTAAAAATAATCAGGTCTGCTAAAATCCCTTATTGAAGAACTTATTGTGGTTGTTGCACAATGTGGAAAATGCTTTGTTTATAATTATTTCAAATGAGAAAGCACATATTTAGCTAGTTTTAAAGAAGACTAATTTGGAAAGCATTGCAAATTTCCGAGGAGACAATTCAGAGATGCATGTGTGTGTAACATAAGTTATAACTTAGTTTTCTCTATACACATTAAAGGAACGGGTTGCAGATTCAGTGCTTTCTAAGAAACACCCTAATTGGATGCTGGCAAGGAAAGAGTAGAAGCAATTTCAATACAGTGTCACTAGAGGGCTCTTTAGCATTGAACATAACTTTGTACAAATGCAGAAATGACCTGGAAGTTAATCTCAAAGTGCACAGCACAGAATACAGAGAAGAACATGAGTGTCCCTTTACAGTCAAAACTCTAGATAAAAGCAGACACCAGTAATTAAAAAATGACTCACAATCTACCTGAAAGATAACCTTGTTAATGCACACTTTGCTCTCTCACATTTTAAATATTATTTTGCTTCAGTTACTTTAAAAGCACATCAAGTGGAAAAATCAGATGAGAGTCCGACAATTCTGAATTCCTAGAGCAATATCTGAAGTGGTCCTAGTCAGTAATATATATCGACTTCCAGGTGAACAATTCCCATACAAAGCAGAGCCTTGCGAACTAAAAAGTAAGTATTCCACCAACTGTCCTGCAATTCTCTGTATAGACATGAATTGATGGTAGGATATTCATAGCAGGCCAATCCCGATCTTTCTCCTCTTCTGATGAAGCTTTCTCTCTTCCCAGCTATGATCTAGCAATGTCCATTCCATCATGCTGAATGAAACCAAGGGAGAGAAGGAAAGGAGGGGCAGCAGTTTTTTGCTTGCTTTCTGTCCTTGAACTACTTCCATTCCAGTTGATTTTTATAAGAACTTTGTAACAACATACTAATGACCGAGTTGGCTTTCCACTTCGCCTTCCCACCAATTCCCATTCTCTTTAGTGTCACTTAGTTTAAGTTTTAAGCCAAAGGGCAAAGATTGATCTCTGTAAGCCTTTTTGGGGCCCTTTCTTCAGTTGAAGAGTGAGGTAAAAGTGTATATATTAAGAGCAATGATACCCTGATATGCTGCTGTCCAAAAGGGCCAACACACTGCCTTACATGAAGTCAGACCACTAGTGCACTTAGCTTAGCATTTGCACTAACTAGCAGTGATTTTTCAAGCAATCCAGTTAGTAGTCTCTCCTGATCCTAACTTGGAGATGCCAGAGATTTCCAGGCAGGAGTCTTTCCCAACCCTAACTTGGAAATGCCACAGGTTGACTCTGGAACCTTGTGTATGTAAAGCATCACTGCTACTGAGCTGTGGCTCCCCAGACAAAGTTTCCAAGAACAGAACTAAATGAAATAAATGCCAAAAACAAATGCCTCATGTCAAGCTCCTCCTTTGTAACATCATGTGTCCAGATGTCATCACCCTGTCATCACTTCCTTGCTTCTGCTCCATATATTTTGCTGCTGATAGGGAAACACAGTGTCATGGCATGTTACTGATGGGAAAGGGTTTTCTTTAACAAGGGGCCACCATTTTCAGTAAGATTTCCCAGTTTCTAGAGTATAGTCTCTATCATGCTGAGAACAGAAAGAGGAATAGTTGTTCCCTGTTGAGATGAGAGTTTACTCTCCTCTGCCTCATTTTAAGCCATATATCAGAAGCTAGATTGCCAAATGTCTACCCACAAATAACTTATTTTTTTGCTAATTCAAGCAACTAGCTTTCTAAACTGACTATGTGATTCAAGCTTACTTAAATTGCAGCAAATGCCCTCAGCAATTATAGATGCAACTACATTAATCTCTGTTATTGTATTTGTGGGGAGAAGACAGTGGGAGCAGTTTATGTGGATCCTTTCTATGTATTTCTTTGTTTATAGCCTGTTTGGTTTTATATTATTATTTCTGGTATTCTGTTTCATGCTGCTGAAGCATATTGAACTAAGATCTCTGGACACTTGTAGTTCCCTAGTTAACAACTTCTGAAGGCAATCATTTCCACAAAAAGAGAAAACTCAAGACAATTCCACATTATTTTCCATTTCCTTACAGAAAATGCTGCAAGGTGGATTCTGATCCAGTTCTTAAAGCAAGAGTGTATACTCAGAACACTAAGCACAGATTAGCTGTGCCTTAACTGTTAAAGACAACCTGGTTAACCTGATGTGCAGTGATGCACATCAGTTCATCATGAGGGTCCTAAAAAAAACATAAAAACTAAAGCATGCAAGATTCATATAATACTGTTACTTCAAAATCCAGCAATTGACTTAGCTTTCTGAGGAAGCAGGGAGTGATCCATGCTTAGACTCAAGTTCATAAAGTGCTCTTGTTTCACTTAAATGCTACTGATAGCTTTGTAGCACAATCTTACTACACATGTTGATTCAGAATTGAGCCTTACTGAATTCAATATGACTTACTCTCTAGCAAGTGTGCACTGGATTATGATAGGTTAACTCTGATTTTGTGTTCTCTTCTTTATACAGTGATACATTTCATTCTAAGAAAGGAATACATTTTGAAAATTAGTGTAACACCTTCAACCACTTTACCTGTGATCCAAGCAGGTTTGGAGAGGCTGCAGTAGTTTGCTGCTGCTGTAGCTGTAGTGGCTGTGGAGTTTGTATTTTATTTTCTGACTGTGCCAATGGTTGTATTTGAAACTTACTGTCCGGCTGTTCCTGCTTTACCATCAAATTCTTCCGCAGCTGTTCAACCACTCTTTTCTATCATGGAAACAGACACAAAAATACAAGGCATTACATTATTTAACTTGCAAAACACTATATACACTTGTTTTTAATTTATAGTGTATAAATCCATTTACTGTCGGGCTTCCAAAGGATTAATATAGGTGGTCCAAGCCAACTGCATCGGCACTGTCCCTTATGTGTGATACAGTAGCTGTTACAATGAAAGTGTAACTGACAGGCAGCAGTGGCAGAATAGACATGTACTTCAAACAAGATGTAATTTAGCAATTAACTATGGCACTACAGTTACACATATCTGTAGGATCATCGAGCTACTTGGGTGCTACTTAATGAACTCCTCAGTATGCATTCCGAGTATTCAAGAGGGATCCTAAAAGTATGGTCATGTTTCAGATCAAGGAAATAAATGAAAAAAATATACTGGTTCATTAGGCCAAAGTGCTACCAGTTACTTTCCCCCACTTACAGAAGGCGTCTCAAGATGGATTAACAAATATTGGCAACTTTAAAAACTCTTTTAAAAAAATTAAACACTGCACACATCCATTAGAGAACTCATTTTTCCCCAAATGGCTGGATGCAGAAACCATCAAATATGATAAGCAATAATAATACAGCCCTCAAACCAGAAGTTACATGCACTTAAATTGAAATCCCCCATGCACTATTGTTCCTACACAGTTCATCCTAGAATCTGTGGTACAGCCAGGGCATTCACAGTTCAAGCAACCTGCCTGGTTTTCAATCCTGCACAAACCTATCAGGCTAATTTCATGCAGGCAGTAAGGAGGGGGAAATGAGAGATAGGGCGGAGAAAGGAATGAGTGTGTCCTACCCACATTTGGCTTCATCCCCACCCACTGCTAGCATGAGGTCCCTGAAAGATTGTATGTAAGAAAATGGAGCACTCTCAAGCAAAAAAATGTTTCCACACTCTTGTCTTAAAAGTAGTTCAGTGTTTCATACAGCAATAACCCTGAACTCTTAAGAGTACCCAATTCCCTACAAATTTTAACTCCGTATGTTTTCTGCTACAGCAGAATCTGTTTCAGGTTCTTTGGATTTCTCTCCCCCCCCCCCCCAATCCCCTTTGGTGGCCATTGGCCAGCTCTTAAAACTGCTCAGCCATTGCCTACTCAATCCACTCAGACATTGCCTTCTCAGTCCATTCTTTTATCAAGTTCTCCCACCCCACCCCACCCCCGCCGTCATCACTTTACAGTGGTGTATATTCCAGACTTCTGTCATCTGTTCTAGAACTCTATGGCTCCTGACCTATCTAGGTGACATTTCTAGGCACTTGGGTCCTTTGAAATGACTGCTTATCTCAGACATGCAAATAAGGTAATTCAGTCACTAGCTAACTTTAGAACCCCACATTTACTTATGCTGACCATTTGTGGCTCAGTGGTGGCCTGAAAGTATGTTATTTTCCTTGCCCGGCTACCTATGGGTGATTCTTATCAGTTGCTGCAACCTCCCACAGTTGGTCTTTGCCCCCAAAAGGCGCACTCCTCCATTGTCTCCCAAGACAGGTGGATGTCAGTGCCTTGTCTGGCTACCTATTCGTGATTCTTATCAGGCAACCAAGCAAGTGGCTATTTAAAAGACTGGTTTGTAGTTTATCAAACCACGTTGCACTATCTGAATTTATTAGACTACTTTACCTGAAAACTTACACATGAAAATGAAATATAGACAGCTGACATCAAGCAAAGAAATCTGCTCCATATCTGAGTTTATATGTGCATTCAACCATTGATCAGTCATTTAAGGTTGCTTTCTGAAACATCAAGTCTGTTATCAAGCTATTTAAAATGCTATGTCAGCAAGCAGAGACAGGAACAAAAGGAACATTTCCAGAAAGCAGAGAAATGTAGAGGAAGTAATAGAACAGAAACCAGTTACACCTGCCAAACAATGACTCCACCTATTAACATCACAGAGACTACATTACTGTGTCGAACAAGATCAGACAGCCTCTTTTTTATTTTCTATAGCTATATTTATGAAGTTCGGGGATAAGGGTGATTTTCTACCAGTTCCCTAATCAAGGAAGCCAGCAGCAGAGAGCTAGCATTCATTTGCTCAGTGTCCTTTATCACAAAACAAAAACAGCAGGGAAAGAAGGGGAAGCTAAGCTCGCATAACTCATGCGCCAAGCTGCAATCATAAGTGAGAACCAATCGGAACAGGAATTTGGTTGAGTAGGAGTCAAGTGAGTCATATCACATTCACAACTCTTCCTCCCCCAGGCCCTGAAACAAAGCCCAGGAAAGCTGTGGAGGAAAATAGGAATGAAACACCTGAAAACTTTCATTAGTTTTACAGAACTAAAGACTTGCCTACTAGCATGAAGAGCAGACAAAATGAGGGAGAAAAGTTGTTTCTCTGCTCATTTATAAAGAGTGAAAAGTTGTCATGCAGGGACACTTCCTGTCCCCTCGCCTAACTTATTACAAGACAGTTCCTTTGTTCAGTTTAAAGGAGCCATCTTCAACCTTTTCAGACCCAGGACTCACTTTTAACCCAAACATGCTTTTGGGGGTCTATTTCTCAATTTTTTGCCGTATATTTGCATGGTCGTAGCGCTCCTGTTGTGACTTACCTCGGATCAGGCCACACTCCACTACACTGGTGGCCAGTGGCTTAAAGAGACTGCCTGTGTTTTATGTTTTAGAATTGCAAAACTAAACACTAATAAGAAGTGTATGTATTTTATAAGCAAACATGCTTTCTAGGAAATGGTAGCCAGCCAAATACCCTTCAAAGCTTAAAAACAGGGTACCTGATATTAAGAGAAAGAGCCAGAAGGAGCAAGAATGGCTGTGAAATCCCTTCTGTCTGTATGAGTGAGAGAAGGTTGTGTAGTCTGCTTTCTCTTGGGTTTGATCTTTGCATAACATGGGCAAATGCTTTCGAGGAAAATATTATTCAACCTATTTATTTCCTCCATCACACAATGCATATAATATGTAACTTAACTCCCTTTCTTGAGGTGCCTGCACTGTGCTTAGGTTACTTCAATGCAGTTGCAGTCTGCATTGTGTTGACCTGTGGTGGTCTGATACCACATACAGGTCGCATTGCTTGCTGGCTGAGGACTTATGAACACATAGAATAGCAGCAAAACTGAAGTGAACTTAACATTTTATGTGGGCTCCATTCTTTGATGCACCAGACCTTTTCCATTGGCCCATTGTGCCATGTTGGCTTGTTATGACTGGTGTACCTGTGTGGAAGCACCAGCTGCTACTGTCATGGACTACGGCCATCATTACATCGGAGCCCAATACCACTAATCCATCTTCAACTGCCATCGTGTCATCAAAGCAGCTAAGCCATGAGACCAGGCTAGGGAACGGAGTGCAATTATGGACAAGTAACACAATTAAGCAGCTTTTATTAAAACATATGAGATTATACACTTCTGAAGGATACTTTGTTGGCACAAACTGGTTGTGCATTTTGGGGACCATGTGACTGACAATGCTCCTTGAATCAGCAGTAATCATTATGTTCATTTTCTCCACATACACTGTATTGCTTGCACATTCTTTTTCCTCCTTTTTACCACACCCTTTTCCTAATTACATGAATATTAGAAAACCTCATGTCCTTGGACATATGTCATTTGCTTCATTTCATTGTCAAAGCTACCTTAAATCAAGCTAAGAGTACATTTTGTTCAACAACATTCTTGAGGATAAAGCTGCCAGAACTGTATCCGCTTTGTGAACACACTTTCTGCTGTTAAATGTACAGGAGATTCAAGATCAAAATCAACAGCTCCTAGTCTATGCATAATTGCACACACATGTTTCTAAAGTCTACATATTTTAAATATCTAAAGTCCAAGCAACTCTTTTGAAACACCCCGTAAGCACAAAACAGTATAGATAAGTGCATCTTTTAATTGTTCCTTTGTGTACAAAAGTCATTACAAGATGATGCTAACTGCAAAAAAACTACAGTATAAATATGAAACATATCTGACTGCTAATGGTAAGCAGCAACTGTCCCTTGGCAACCACAACTGAAGACACAGAAATAGCCTGCTGCCCCTCCAGAAGTTGCTGGACTCCCTATCCCATAAACCCCAGCCAGCCTTGGTCAGAGATGATGGCAATTGTAGTTCAACACATTTAGAGGGCACAAAGTTGTGGAAGGCTGGCCTAATGTTCCAACCTGAACTGCCCAAATACCAGGTTTATCTATATATAGGCACTCCACAAGCCAGTTATTCATTGCTTCACTTCCATTTGTGAAAGCACTGTGAGCTCAGAAAGCCCTCATTTCAAATAAACTTGGAAGTCCAACATTACTTGGGGATATGGGGGTCCTCTCCTGCACAACCGGAAGCAACGCTAACAGCCTCGGCTGGTCGTGGGGGCGTCTGGTATGTCCCACCAAAAATGGTATGTCAGTCTGCTGGGTGTGGTTTTGGAGATGGACCTGAGGGTGCCCTGGTATATGGGCTCATGGGGGGGGGGGTTGTTTGAAGGCCCAGATGGGGGCTAACAGGCCATAAAATTTCCCCAGTGGTGGCCAGGTGGGTCTACCCTATTTGATCTGTGTCATGGGGGCGGGGGGCTTTAACACAGGATCAACCCTAATGAGACAATCAGTCAGACCGATTCAGGATACATACCCAGTGCCTAAGCCAAAGCCTACTAGAATCTGTAATCAATAAACTTTAGGCCATTTTTAATCCCAAGATGTTGTCATGTCCTTTTTGTACTCTCACACCACCAGTCCCCAGTGAACCTGGGCTCACTATGCCTGGGCTCGCAAAGAACCAAGTAGCATTGCAATTACAGACTCCTTGTGCAAACAGGAAACAAATACTGGGTAAAAATTTTGTGTCTAATATGAGGCAATATAAAAACAAGAAGGTTTAAGTAGGATAGAATGATGGTTTTCTTTAAGCAGCGAACTAGTTACAATATTTTTAGTGTAATTTCTCATGAATGAACTGAACAAAAAAGAAAATTCTTGGCTTGCTGTATCCTGATTTAGGTCCTGACAGATCTGTTGACTTATGGTCCTGAGATACTCAGTCATGGACTCTCCAACTGATGTGGTACATGTCCTGCCTTAAACTTCCACACAAAATCTCTTGAAATTAGCCCCACATGTTCATTTTCTTGAGAGGGAATTGATCTGACTATTTAACATTATGCTATTTAGCTGATGAGATGGCAATAATACTTATCACCACATAAATGTTTAGTACAGACTTAGCAAAACAAATTGCTTTGCAGTCGTGGTCACTTGAAGTCTCAATTTCAAGAGTGGCCAAAACTTGTACACCAAGTCTCTTTCTGACTCGCACAATAATTACCCAAAACTCCAACCAACTTGACCTACTACAGAGAGCACCTCCAGGAAGTTGGACAAAGATTAAAACCATCACCCAAGCATAATCTAATAAGGTATCATCTGAAATACTCTGTCCAGTTATGGTCATCTGCAGGGGTGTAGAATGGGGGGACTGAGGGGGGCCATTGCCCCAGGCACAGTTTTTTGGGGAGTGCACCAAGGTGCCCTGCCCCATCATCAACTGTTGTGTCCTTCTCAATGCCGCCCAGCGCTGCTTTGGCCCATGGTCTCGCCAGCCCCCATAGTGTGCCATGCCGCCCTGGGCTCTGGCAGGGAATGCTCTGCCACTGTTCATCTGTGTTCGAGAAAGCTGAAGTTAAACTTATTTTTAAAAAAGTCACGGGCTGAAAGAACCTATCTTATCAGCAGGCTGAAATGATTTGGCTGTTTGTTTTAGGGTGGAAAAGCATTGCCAGATATATGACTAAATCATGACATTCTGCAAAAAACTAATTTTGGTGAGGTGAATTCAGGTTAAGGAAAGCTATCGGTACAAGGACTAATCAACAACTAAATGGAGGCTAAATAGTTGGAGAGATAAAATTCTAGAATAGTTATAAGAATGAAAGAATAAGAATAAAAGAAACTTACAGAGTTAAAAAAATACTGGCAGGAGTGAATACACACCCCAATGATTCCTCAACCTTCTAGTATAAGGAATCCCAAATTCAAAAGTGATTTTTTAAATATGAGAATGACTGACTATGTACACACTATCACAAACTTTTACCATGTAAAAGAAACAAGTATAATATGAGATAAGCAGAACATTTTTGGAAGGTGAGGGGAGAGAATGAGAAGAAATTAGAAGAACTACTATATTTTACAGGAGCTTTCTAAGAATGCCTTTTGTAAAAGGAGGCCCTACGAAATGGAATGAAAACCTTCCTACCAAGTTCACACATATCTCATAATGTGGTCGTCTGACAGCTACACTGTCGTAATTTTAGACAGTTGAACCTCTGCTCTAGGGTTTACACAAGATCAAGTACTTGTCACTCTCAGAGCAGGTATAGTGAGACAGAGTGGGCAAACAGTCCATTTTTCTTTATAATTACACTCCATTAACCTTCTACATGAGAGCTCCCCTGTGCTTTCATACCAAGAACACCAACTGTCCACATCTGATAAGTCTTTATGGAGTCTACAAGACCAGTACGTGTAACAACAAAAACCAAAGCACTTTAATATTTCAGACTTAAGCACAAGCCAAAAAGTTCTTTTACTTAACAATAAAGATATTGATAATTATTATTTATTGTTGTTGTTGTTGCTGCTGCTGCTATCATCATCATCATCATCATTATTATTATTATGCAAGCCCAGCATGAATGTTAGAGTCCCCCAGAACCACTGTCCTGGAGTTCTCCAAGTCCACATGACAGACCACTCTCACTCTCAAGTCAGAGAGCTTACTGGGCAGAGGGAAACCAACAGCATCCCTGTTCTGTCTGTAATGCTCAACACCAGGTTCAGAGCCTCAAACCCAGCTCCTAGGCAGACTGGTTTCCTAATTCAGGTACATAGCCGTGTTGGTCTGAAGCAGACGAAATAAATAAATAAATTTAAAACATTGTCCAGTAGCACCTTAGAGACCAACTAAGTTTGTTTTGGGTATAAGCTTTCGTGTGCATGCACACTTCTTCAAATACCATCTGAAGACACCATTTATCTGAAGAAGTGCGCATGAGTATGAAAGCTTATACTCAAAACAAACTTAGTTGGTCTCTAAGGTGCTACTGGACAATTTTTTAATTTTTTTATTTCTTTGGTCTCCTAATGAGAGGCATGGAATTTTTATGGAAAACTGAAACATCCCCCCACCTCATCTGAATTGGTGCTGCCATGAATACCTAAGCGAGCAGAGCTAAGCTGGGTCTAGTCCACCCAGATCTTGGTAATGGCCAATGGCTAGCTCTCCCTGCCTTTCCATAAAGCTCAAGCAAATGAAAACAACTACCAAAAATGCAGGTTTTCACAACTGAGAAATTATTCATCATATCAAAATGCACGTTGAGGTGCTCTCCCTTCATTGTGGAATCTTCCCAACTGAAGAGTGTTCAGCAAATCAAGCATGACATTACAGAATAACTGTCCAATGAGAATGTAAAATAAAACTTTAAAAAAAATATAATTTCCCTTCCCTTTCCAGTAAAAATGTCTAAATAAAAACTGGTTAGCAAACATTAGATCTATCTGTTTTTCAACACTGATCATATAAATGACAGCCTACCTTGGAGTTTTACCTCTGTGTCAAGAATACTATTTTTCCTTATGCTTGTTTATAATGATGAAGTGTTGCTGGTCCCCCCTTACACAAAAATGAAAAACAAAACACAAGAAACACAGAACTGAACAATCCATAATATGATCAGAGGTTTTTTAAGCGTTGTACACTCTGGATAAATACAGCCAACCAATTTACCACAGGGAAAATGTGGACAAATTCTCCACTTCTTAAATGTGTGAACTGCAACAATACAAATGTCCATAACTGGTTTTGTAATATTCTGTGGTTGCTGTGCTCAACCACTAGTGATTGACTCATTCTTGGGTTGAGTACACACCATACATTTAAAGTACATGACTTCCCCTCAAGAATTCTGGGAACCATAGTTTACCCCCCCACAGAACTCCAATTCCTATAACCCTTAGAGCTTCCAAATTTCTTGGGGGAGGTTGTGTGCTTGCAGCAAGTGAAGATATTAGTTCTACCTATTTATTCGTGTATTACTGCAGGGTTATTGTTTTTCAATCACTAGCCTTCCCCCCCCCCTTACTGGAGCAGAGTTTATTCTGTTCCACCAGATTTTAAAAAGTTAGCTCAGAGCTAATTGTCTTTGTGCTACTTTATCAGCCAGTTAATGCATGTATTTATTTATATTACACTTTCCACAGATTTGTGTTCACACTAGTTAATGTTTTCTAGAAGTTCACTGCCCTGTTTTGTGTTTAAATTGGTTATCCAGTGTCTACAACCCAAACAGAATACTGAGGACCCCAAACGTTCACTTTAACAAATTAAATAACAATTGTATATACACGAATACATACCTCTTCATCACAAAACAGTAACAAACATGACTTCAGAGATATCAGAGTATAATTTATTGTAAAGGAAATT
Source organism: Podarcis gaigeae (assembly GCF_964106915.1). Taxonomy (NCBI): domain Eukaryota; kingdom Metazoa; phylum Chordata; class Lepidosauria; order Squamata; family Lacertidae; genus Podarcis; species Podarcis gaigeae. The sequence continues at coordinate 51,288,177 of NC_139678.1, read as the reverse complement.
AACTACTACAAAAACATGAGGGGGATTAGAACCCCAAATGCCTAACAAAAATATCAAGTATTTAAGAATTTCATAGAGCACAGAGCCAACCACTGGAATTGTGAATTCTGAAAACCATTAGGGAAAAGCAGAGGAAATAAACAGTACCTTCAAAGGAACCTCTAGCAACGAAATTTTGGAGTGCAGAAGAACACCTTCCTCACTAACATCACTAGTTACAGATATTTATCCATCAACATGGAAAATGTTTCCAAAGAATGAAATTTGGAGAATGTACTGCTAAGCAAACATGTGTGTCTTTGAAGGCATGGATGGGCTGGAGGGAAAATAAGAAGGTTTCACAGTGACTTGCCTAAGACAAGGTTAGAGATCCTATATTTGCATAGGAATTTGAATTAATACCTCTGTCTACCCACATGGGTGTCTAAAGGACCACCCTGAGTTAATAAAGAATGGACAGAAATGTTAGGGAAAACAGCAAGTTTAATATTAAAGTACCTCATGGCACCTCATGAAAATAAATGTTGCCATGGGTGTGATTTCTGTTCTGAGCCCATGTCCCATGTATAAGTGACGTTGGTTAAAAAAAGCATCATACGTGAAGTGTCCCTAGATTATTATTCTCTCCTCCACTCACAACCACCAAATAAACACACCATTAAAATGTCCCTATCCTCACAGACGGTGCTGACTGAGCTTGCTTTTTTGTTGATGAGCAAGTTGTTTAGAAAGACATATTCTTAGTCTATATTAGAAATTCATTTTGAGGCACAAAGGCAGCTGAGTCAGTCAGCATTTAGTGGTGCATTTCAGAGGTTCTTTGTCATGGAGACCAGGCATTAATATTCCCTGAAATACTGCTGAATGCACAGTCATATACAGAGGATGGAAAGTTGTATAAAATCTTGTAAACACATCTGTCAGATGGATAGTCTCCTGAATGATTACATTTTTTAAAATTACATCTCGTTCTTAAAGAGAAGTAGTGAACAGGCTTTTTTATGTAAAAGAATACACTAGGCACTTCACTGGATATTTTTTACCCAAAGCCACTCAACTTGCAGCAGCAGCACTTGCTCCCACATTTTATTTGCAGAGCAGCTTTCTTAGAACACCTTAAGCTGATAATAAAACAAACCCTCTGTGCAAGGCAAATAGGCCAGTCCACAAGTTACATTCACACACCAAAAAGGAACTGCTATTGATACCACAAATTTGCTTTCTGCCCTGTTTACTCTTTTGGGGGAGGGGGGGGCTGCCTGGTGCTTTAAATATTACATTCCATGACAAAGAAGAACCAATAAAAATCGTTCAAGTTTGGATTGTCTAGGGCTGCCATTCAAACAGGGAAAACATTGCTTTGATGCCCTGTTTGCATTCCATTTCTAATAACAAGGATGAAGGTCTCTGGTTTCTATGGTAACTCAGATGGGCCACAATAGAAGAGCCTTACAAATGTTCAAATGCTGAAATGCAAAATCAAATTAAGCAAGAGTTCACACTACTTTGTTGAAGCTAGAACACTAAAATTAAAAGCAGTACTATGAGTATTGCTTTTGGACCATGATATCCAAATGATGACTATCCCGTATTTCTTTAAAAGCTAACAAATATGAATAGATGTTTCCTTTAAACTTGGAAAAACTTAGAAAAAATATTTCTTACTTATAGTTTAATCCTATTCTCAAATTACTCCTGCTAGATGTGGATAGGATGGCTACAAAATCCCGTTATTATTCATTCATTCATTTTATATACTATATATGCTGACACAGTGCTAACATTACATTTATGTTATACTACTACTGTATACAGTTTAACTTTGCCTGCACATGACAGAGGGCTACATCATTCGGTCCTCATGTCTAAAGAACTTGAGTAGTCAAGAAAAATTAGCCAGATGAGAACTCTGCCAGCACTAAGATCACCCACTTGTCTTCTCAGAACTCCTTTCCAACCTGCAAACGAAACCTCAGCACACCCAAACAGAAACCCTAACTCCACTGCTATAACTGGGCTTCAAGGACAAGGAATGCCCAGACAACTAAGAACGTGTATGGGTGGGTCAACAGAGAACACTCAAATGCCCATAACTGGAGACTGTGTCTTTCCTGCTTCCTACCTGTGAGAGGGAAAGTGGGTGGGCAATAATTCTCCCTTACGCAATGGGTAGGAATAGCGTCCCATTCACAATGCATACCTGCAACTTCTGTAAGAGGGTCCTGATGGCCATGAACCACAACATACAGTAAGTTCCAACTATGTAACAGTGCAGGCAATGGGGAAGCACAAGATATATTTTATTGGCGAATGCCAGCCATTCCAGGTAATCTACACCAGGGCACATGGAAAGCGGGGGAGGAAGAAACCAGACAGAATTCCAGTGCAACTCCCTACATTAGATAGGAGAGTATTGTCACAATAGGGGAAGCTTTGAACACAGACACAAGGGAAACCGGTGAGGAGCTAGGCTGAGACACAGAGAATGAAAAAATTACCAAATTGAAGTATCTTCTCTCAAGAATGCACCCACCAACACCTAATGAATGCCTGTGACAAAGCGTTGTGACTAAAGTTCTTTTCAGTTGTGTTTCAGATTAATTAATTTGCTTTGGTTATTACTGTTTTATACTGCATTTTAATGTTTGTTTTAATTTGTGAGCTTGCCCAAATAACTCCTGCTATGGAGTGCCTATAAAAATGTAAGAAAAGAAATGAACAAACATGAGTGGCAGCAGCTCACGACTCATTACCATCACCATGTTCCTCTGGCCTCCGTTCAATGGGCAATGAGACGAGGATCTTCCCCACTCCCAGTTTAATGCAGCTCATAAATGAGCCCTACAGCAATTACCCAATGTGTAAGCCAGGTGGCCACTCTGGAGTTGCCATATTTTTGGAAGACAAGGTTATTAATGGCTACGAGTTACAGTGGTTATAAGCTACACTCCCAAATTAGACGCAGCATTTCTCCAACTACCAGTTCCTGGGAAACAACAGTAGGAGAGCAATGTTTGCTGTCATATCCTTATTAAGGGCTTCCTGGAAGCATCTGGTATGTCTCTGAAGGAAACAGAATGCTGGACTAGATAAGGTCTTTGGGTCTGACCTAGAAGGGATTCTTCTGTCCTGTGGTTAGAGTAGTTAATGCCCATTGGAGTGAGAAGTATGGAGTCTGTTACTCTTGCTTCTCCATTTTTATGTTTTGCTTTGTGGATGTTACATTTGCATGTCCCAGGGCAGCATTCAATCTGCTGTCTCTCAGGCAGATCATGAGATGGCTTCCTGTTGCCGTTATAGCTTCCATTCTTCCTTGTCCAAGTAACTCCTTCCTTTCTCTATTTCAAAAAGCTTGTTTCCTTTAAAAATATACCACTGCTTGTTTGTTGAATTCATAGTCCTTTGGTGGAGCTTAAATCATTATTCCAGAATATATCTCACCTATATATTATGTTCTATGTTAGTTTATTCAGTGTATGCACTGCTTAACACAGCCAAAGGAAATCCCATAGTGATTTACACGCAAAGACATGAAATAAAACAGAAAATCCTTTAAATAATACACACGCACACACATATAAAACAACCACTTCACACACTTCACAAACACCAAAAAATAAGTGACCAAAAGCTGGATCATTAGTGCTGACCAAATGTCCAGGAGAATAGAAACATCAGAAGAATGACGAAGTTGGTACCATGCAAGCTTCCCTGAGAGGAACCTACTTCAAAGGCACAGGCCATATTCTAACAAACATGCACCCTGGCTGCTAGGTGGGCTCTGATGCCAAAAAACAAACATTACTGGGTTAGTGCTAGAAGATTCCCTATGGTGCTCTGCATAGACTCAGAACCAATATGTGGGACTACACAGAGGCCATATGCAAACTAAGGGTTGGTTCACATATGCATATACAATTACTTGATTTCTCATCAGTCAATGGCCAACAACTGAATATATGAACTTACTCAACTGATGAGCACTGTGTTTAAGATGATATTGATCAATGAGAAAGTTTCAGTGGTGTTTCATTTATATTGAGTGATGATAACTTGCATGTGAGGAACATGCATATAAGAATTGGCCCTTATATATTTGCTGTCCATGTGCAATGCCAAAAGAATATAGAATGCAAAGTACTTTCAGAATGAAGTAGCAATTTAAATATATAAATACATAAATATATAATATATATAAGCAGACCTTTTGCTGCTACTTTCTGAATCAGATAGTTTGAGAGTTTTCACAGCCATTACTCAACTATCAAAAGTTAAATAAAATGCTCCTTAATCTATCACTTTAAAACTACTCTATATGAGCAGTGTGGTTGTCAAGTTTTCAGGTTATAATGCCTATGCCTAGTTGTAAACCATTTCTCCACAATTTCTACATCAGTTAAACTTAAACATTTCCTGTTCCCAATTAAGGAAAAACCAGAAACAGTCTGTAATATCCATAGCTACCTAGGATATTCTATTACAGGTTCAGGCAATAGGTAGCTACGGAAGGCTTAGCTTCATTGTGATGGCAGCAAGAAAATACAGCTGAGCCTAGGGAAAAAGTAATAATCTTCAATTGCAGATATTGTAAAATTTAAAATAGCAAGAAAGAGCATTAAGATCTTGGACAAATGTTTCATTAAAACCTCCAGATACTTGCCCTTCATAAATAATTCCTTTTTTGAGTATTGCCATTTACAACTATGCAAACTCCTTTACTACTTTTCAACTCACAATACTGTTTCAATCTTACAAGTGAATCATTATATAAATGTGTACACCATAAGAAAAAAAATGCTTTGATATGCTAAATTTCAGCTGTAAAAGATACTTGTAGAAACTATTTCCAGGATCTACTTCAAAGACAGCAAATAATTTACTTCTGACTCACAAAGAACGCAGGAATAGAAAATTCAAGGGACACTATCAAATAGTTTGAAATGCAAAATTGTACTTCACAGGATATGCCTTGATTTCCTAATGTATAATATTAAATCTATAAATAATAATCTGTATTATTCAACAAGCAGGGGATAAGGTGCTATGATAGTTTAGGACCAAAATAAACAAAAAAAGAGCACCATTTTGCTAGTAGCAGTATCAAGGATCACAGAAAAATATGACTGCTGAAGTTTGAGTATCTTATGGTTGAGGAAGAAAAAATATTTAAAGGGAAGATGGCAAAGATATGCTTTTGATGTAACCCTCAATTAATAAAATATGTTCACTGACAACAGAAGGGCTGAAAATCGTAAGTTTAATATGTGTTCATGTGCCAGTGTATTTCCCACAATATTTACTAAATTTCATATTATATGAAGTCTTTCATTATTGACATTCACATGTCTAGCAAGTATCCCACTGTAAGAACAACCCTGAATACATTCCTTTGGAGCAGGAGTGGGGAACTGGATCTGGCGGGAGGGTCAGGTCCTTATCTCCACATATGCCCATAGGCCAAGTGTGATGACAGTTGACCCACCCCCTTATCAATTGCCTAATGGTGTCAGGTGATCCATGTTTGCCCACACAGTTTGAAATCAAGCCAAAAGTGGGTGGGAATGCATGCAGTGGTTCCCAAGCGCTGATAGTCGGTGCCTGGGCAGCACTTCTGCAAGGAGCTTTGAAAGCACCACCTGATTGCGGTGCCTGCAAAGTGCCTTTCATTCAAACCCTACCTTTACATGCCACACACCTAGTATCATTCGAGGAGACCTAGTGTGTCCAATCAGGAATATGAGGCACCAGTTCCCCAGCTCTACTTTGGAGGCTTGCAGCAAAATGCTCATCCAGGATGAATAGCCATTTCTTCTGGGCAAGTGCCAGCTTGCTCAAGCTGCTGTTGTGATGGGATGCTGAAGTGTCGCTAGCAAAGTTTCTGCTTCATCTGCAACACTATACTGCAGTAATAGCAATATAAAAGCATATCCAGGTTCCCCAGAGGTGGGAGCTATCAGCTGTGTAAAACAGTTTTGGTGTACGAAAGCAAACCCAGCCACAACTTTTACTGAAATGACTTGGGTACATTTTCAAGTAAGGGCATGCACAGTGTGTTAATGTGTTTAATAGCACGATGAGCTGCTTTGCTGAAACAGCTTCTAAAATCTGGAGGTTCTGCCTCTGACAGCACTTGGAAAAATCCACACCACCCTGACACAACCACCACACTTGACACAACAGATGTTTGAGGGCACAGGCAGCCTTGAACCTGCTGAATAAGCATGTAGCTGCACTCAGGAAGTAGCTGGAGTAAGGGGAGTTGCAGGGCTTTTCAATGACAAGTGGAGCAGAGCTGAATGTGTGTCAACTGAATGGCACTTTTAACTGCAGCAGCACAAGCCTGTGTGAACTGCTGCAACTGAAGCAGTCCCTTGTGATCAGGCTGCCCAACAAATCAATCCTGAAGTTGCTACCCTTAAAAGCACCAGGACAGAAATAATCAAACACTTTGTTCAAAATTAAGCTCAACCTTCCCCCACGCCTCCAAAATCCCTCTTTGACATTCTGCCCTTTATCAATGAATGGAAATCCATCTTTCTAACAAAAATGTACAGATAGCTAGTTAATTAAAAATATCAACAGCACAAATCAGGATTCTCAGCTGTTCCATGAGCAATACTATACCAAACACAGCAAACTTAATTTTCAGGCTAGAAATAATTTTAACTTGGCAAATGTTTACCAGCTCAGTTTGATCAGCTTGGAGAGAAGCCCACTTCCATTAACTACATTATAGTTTGGTCTGGTGAATTCAAGTAAAAAAAACCCCTTAAAGTTCTTCATACTGGGCTTTCCCATGAATAATATTTTAATGTATATGGATGAATAAGAATCCTTATAATTGAAAGACCACTCTTCCCCTCTCCTTGGAAAAACAACGAATACTTATGGAGACTGCTTATATGTATTTGTGTGTGGGTGATAAAAGGTGAAGTTACAGATTTTAAGAATTATGATTCAACTTTTTTGCACTGTAGCCAAGTCGTCACCCAGTAAGGTTAAACAGAGGAAATAATAGAACCACTTTTTGAAGTCACTGCCATCAGACAGCTTTATTTTTATCAGTAAAAAGCAGGTTAGTAGGACCATTTTATATTCTGCTTTAAAATATAAATATCTATTAGTGAACGAGCAATATGCTACCAGATTCACAATCTGGGCAGATTTAAACACTTCTTTCATAGGTTCTGTGATACTGCAGATATATGGAATGCTTTTCTTGGATCTGTGACCTCAAAATGAATTCAAGATTAATTTCCATAAGTTGTTGTCAACCTAAGCAGAAAGCATTGCAGCATCAATTGCCGAGATTGCCATCTAGTGGGGCTCTTAAGGTTTTCAATTAAATCAGGTTTATTACTGAACCACCTGAATGAAAACATTTGATAAAATCAAATACCTCTTATCATATACACCACTGAAAATTATTCAACATGGTCATTAAGAATAAATAAATCTTTCATTAAAACAAAAAAAAACTTTCATAAAAGGTTAGTATAATCATATTTATCTGTGACATATGGACTGCAAAGATTAGCAGCAACAAATCAAGCACTTTTACAAACAGTATATTTCATGGTAAAGGTGACTGTGCACTTGTGTATATTTATGGATGGAGAGAGAAAAGAAAAATGAACACACACATTACACCTTTCAAACAACATTTAGCTTTAGCTGATCATACTAAAGCTAGTTTTAACTACCATCCTTTAAAATTTGACCATGTTTAAATAACTCCCAGCTGTATCAGTAATTACATTTTATTAAATACTTAAGGTTCAGAAGACTGAGAATGTGAAAGATGTGCATAATTATGTGTGTGAGCCCATGTGGAAGCATACACACACCAACATCATTAGAAATACTAAACATGCTGATGAAAAAGCAGATATAAAAACAACAGTAATTTATAAAGAATTGTTTTATAACTTTAAAAAGATAACCTTAGGTGCCATTTCTATAGTTCTAAACCTTTCAATGTTTTTCTGACTACAAAGTGATGAATATGTTTCAGTTTTGAGATATAGTGAGTTTTGCAGCAATTTTGGAGTTTGAAATGTATTTTTAGCAACGCAATGGCACAAAAGGCCAGTTCATACAAACTATGTGTCATTTAATGTTTGATAACTAACACATTTGGCTGCATGACATATTTTGTAGAGATTTTTGTGTTTTTGCCCTAAATAAAATTCACTTGGCTGCCATGTCAACCTAGGTATCTAAAGAAACTATTAGACCTGATAATAGCTCACCCTCAAAATGTAATAAAAATAATTATTAATGTGGCTGCAACAGCATGTTTACAATGGTAAGAGTTGGTTGCTGCTACCTTGGTTTGCAACTCTTGGCTTTAAGGTACAATTCAGAAGGTCAACACAGGCTCAAGCAAACAACACCCACCTCAAACAACCTCAAAACTTATGCCAATGACTAATTAATGGGTGCTTCAAGAGCTGGAAATAAGAACAAAGGGTCCCCCCTTCCCAAGTAATCACTTTACACTCTCTCCACAGAGCAGCAGCTGGGTACGCTGGCATTAGCACAGAAGTTAGAACCAGAAGTTTGCCCTGGTGAGTTTTGGAAAAATGAACACAACTTGGTGTGGCAGTTCCAGGTAGTTGCAACCCTAATGTAGCTCCTTTGAAAAGACATGAAAATACACGATGCAGGCAGATCCCATTCTAATTCAAGCATTAATAGAGCAATATGGGACCTGCTTCTCTATGGCCAAGCACGCACCACAGTTATCCAACATCTATAGAGGAACCACATGAGGCTGGCAAATGATGTGTTCCTTCCCCCAATACCAACATCACTGGCCTCTAAAAGAACAAAAATGTGAGGTCTGTAAGTCTATTCCCAATCTATTTCATGAAGACAGTACCCCACTTGAAGAAAATAAAATAGAAAGGGGGAGGGCAAGGCCATGTTCTCTGTTAAGTTGTGGGTGAACATATCAGATGACACAGCGATTCTTCAAACAGCTCTTGTTTATTCACAGGCCAGAACAGAACTGAACTGAATTGCAGGGTTCAGCCAGCCTGCTTATATAGAGCTCCACTACAACGCAACAGTAACCATCTTCTGAAACTATCCAATCACTGAACGTTACTTTCAATCCAGTATCCCCCTGCTGGCCCAGGGTGAGAACTTCAGTACATAGGAAGAAGAAGAGTTTGGATTTGATATCCCGCCTTTCACTCCCTTTAAGGAGTCTCAACTTTCTCCTTTCCCTTCCTCCCCCACAACAAACACTCTGTGAGGTGAGTGGGGCTGAGAGACTTCAAAGAAGTGTGATTAGCCCAGCAGCTGCATGTGGAGGAGCGGAGGCGTGAACCCGGTTCCCCAGATTACAAGACTACTGCTCTTAACCACTACACCACACTGGCTCATAACATTCTCAAACACTGTATTGCCACAAGCTGTTTTTAGGAGGTGGCACAGAGATCAGCTGCAGAAAAGTGCAATGCTTGGGCAAGATAAAATTGGGGGTCAGGGATTGCAACAATCAACACTGTAATAGAAGCGGGAGTAAAGTATAAATAAGAAAATGTCAATAGGAATGCATTAGAAAATACTGTATAGCCACAACTAACAAGGAAAGCCAGGCTAGTGCAGCAGTTAATAGTGTTGGGCTGCGGCTGGGGAAATCCAGGTTCAAATTCCCACTCAGCCATTTAGCTCACTATGTGACCTTGGACCATCCACTCTCTGGGCCTAACCTATCTCCCAGGGTGGTTATTACGCTAAAATGTGAAGTGAGAAGTAAGGAGAACTTGCAAGCTGTTCTGAGCATCTTGGAGATGAACAGGTTAAAAATGCAATATCTGTATTTATACTTTTTTATATATCATTGTTGTGACTCATTCTCTTATCTCAGTGGGTTGGGTGATGGTTCTAAAACTTACATTAAACTAGTTCTCGAACAAAACTCATGAAGCCTGGCGACAAAAGGCGACAACTTTAGGAATATGCACAAGCAACTGATGCTTTCTACAGCATTCATAATACAAAACTGCTTTCCTTCAATTCTATTCTATACAGTTCCCTAGTTACAAATCACTTCCTACTTTAAAGAAAACTGTTGATGTAACCTTAAGTGGGTCTGAGTGGTAGCACAGTTAAAGTTTCCCTTGCAGAATCAGCATGTCTTTAATGGCTGAGATTAAAACTTTAATAGGACATTTTCATTGCTGAAGGCTCTCTAAAATACACAGTGCTTTGAAAGTTAGGAACTGCAAAAGTTGGGACAAGGAACAGATTTTTATTGTAACTTTGCTGAATACAGAAAGAGATCACTTAAACAGCTTATGGAGCAGAGATGTCTGTTTGCATGCACTTTTTGATAAGCTTGTCATTGCAGCTAAATAAGTTACAGGAAATTCAAATCAGCTGTTAGTTATTCAAGAACATGTGTGATTAAATCAGGTAAGTAAATATGTAAAATAGGCAACACTTATAATTTATACAGCATTTCAAAAAGCAAACTGAATTGTAATCCCTGCCATTGAAGAAAGGAAATGATTTAGCATGTACTGAACTGACTAAATCGCTCTCCAGTATAAATGGCCACTTATTTTAGATTCAGCTTTTAACAAGTAAGTGGCCATTGAAGTAAGTAAACACTTATTGGCAATATGAATAGCAGACATGCTGACATGCAAATCTTGTGTTAACAGTCTGCCAGCAATAAAACAGGGGCATGATTTGTCACAGCCTCACCACTACTGCATACTAGGCACATCTTATTCCAAACACCCATGGGGAGGGGAGCTGCTCAGACTGAATGTGCAATTTAGATAGAACATAGCAATTGTGAGAAAAATCTAGGCAGTTGTCTGGGAGTACCTGTGACACCAGTAGGTAAACAGTACCTCCTCCTCCCCCATGACTGCCTTGTTTTGTGACCTTTGAAAATTGCTTAATTTTTTGTACCAAGTCAAGCTGCTCACACACTTTACAACTGAAATATAAAACTCCTTTAAAAATGTGGCAGACATCAGCAAGGACATGACACTTCAACAATGCCTTGCTATTTGATGAATGGACAGCTTTCTTCTAAAATATTAGCTTTGGGACTTTCTAGGGGTATTATTTTTTTAAGGTGAATGAATAGTTACCTGAATATGGCTTCCCCACCTCTTTTTTTTTTAATAAAAAACCCCACCCTGTATAAACAACCCGTAACTACCTGAGGGTAGTTATGCAGTAAGAAAGTACTGCATAACTACCTTCAGAAAGGCTAAAATGCAACTGCCAATGATAAATTACCTCGGTAAATCCCAAGAAACTGACCATGTGTGTATAAGTGCAACTTGGAGTTTGTATGAATTATTGATTTTTAAAATGTGGGAAAGTGATCACAACATTACTTTTGAATTACTGAAGTTTTTATAATGCAACACCAATGCTTATTCATGCTAATGCCTCCTCTAAAGGATTCTTGAACTACTGAATCTAATGCTAAACCCTCTTTAGCATGGACTCTGAAAACCAGGCACAAGTTCTCATTTTGTAATTTGTTGTGAACTGCCCTGTGATCTATGGATAAAGGGAGGTATACTAACTAACTAAACTAACTGAACTAAACTAAACTAACTACTAACTAAATACATACATACATACATACATACATACATACATACATACATACATACTCTGTGGCAGCAGTCAAGGCAGTAATCTAGTAATCTAGAAAATCTGGCTTCCAGCTACCATCCAAACATTGTTTGGAAATGGAAGAGTCATCAGAAGATACCGTACCTTCTGTTCAAGGTATGTTTTAGCCTGCTAGAATCTGCTGAAGAGAAGGTAAGGCACCATCTCAAAAAGGAAACTTGATGCGGCAAATGAAAAGCAGGTCATAGCTCTCCAGCCTTCCACACACTGAGCTAAGGCCAATGTTCTAATGGTTTCATGAAACATTTTTGCATGGTGGATGCAAAAACAAAGTAGAGTGAACACTTTCATACACCAAACAACAACAACATTGTTGAGCATGGAAGCAATCATCATCATCATCATCATCATCATCATCATCATAATGATACAATAAACAGTTTAAATACTGTACCTGCAATTCTAGTCACCAGACACCTTAGATATTTAAACAACATTCTTTCATATATTTTCCAAAACAAGATCACTGACCAGATTTCAAATACGTAAGACTGGTGTAACACAAGTTGGATTTTTCAACAAGAAAACAGAAGAAACAGAAAACTTTATAATGCTCCAAACCAACAACGCTATGCATCAAAGCTACAGATGAGATGCCATTGTGCAATCTTGGCTGAGATTCTTCATAAGCCACCACAACAATCCCTTTCCTTCCTATTTAGCACTTCACTTTCATCTCTCAACTTGTAAATAGCTAATTTGGATATCATATTCTGTATAAACACAATATGTTCTAGCTAGTTAATAAAATATTTTTAGTGCAAAACTGAAGGTTAGGAGCAGGTTAGGCCAGTAAGGTGGAACACATTCTCTTTTTACTTCTACAGATCCATTCTCATATGGCAAAGAGCCAAACCAGAAAAAGGCTTCCTGTTCCAAAACCCAATATGTCTGAGACCATATCATATTATATATCTAACAGGACATTCTTGAGAGACCCCCAGCCAACTATCTGTTCCAACTGTCTTCCACAATTCTACTTGTGAAGTGAAACTTACTAACTACCTCAAATTATGTTGCATGCTAATTAGTGTTTAGAATTCTGCATGCTTTTAGAATTTGGTATTTATAAACAACAACAATAATAACAACAACAACGGAAAAAGGCAACTTTGAAAAACATGAATAACAGTCTTTCATGCACAATCAAAATCACTTTATATCAAACAAGGGCATACATTATTTTATGGTTCAACGCCTTTACATGTGCAGCACTATTAAATGCTGTAGTCCTGAAAAAAGGAAAGCATATTAAACGCTTCCTGCTTGCAGGGGGTTGGACTATATGACCCTTGGGGCCCCTTTCAACTCTACGATTTGATTTGATTCTGTTCTATTCCTCCATCTTAAGTTCAGAAGCTTCTTTTCTTATTGCAATATATTTGCTGCTAAAGTGTATCTTCTCCTTCAAAACTAGAATACTGAGATACATACAGTCATTTCTATCTAAAACGTTACAGCACAGAAATTCAGCTCCCAGCCTTCATGATTATAAATAGGCTGACAATCCAGCCAGCAGTAGCAGCTGTCTCCCACCACTTCACTTTTCACGCTTTCTCTGATTTCTTGCATGATAGAGATTTCTGTATATATTTTTTTCCTTGTGTTCTAAAAGATATGATATCCACAACAGGCACAATTACATTTGTTTTTATGATTATTCAAATCAAATTCCATACCAATCTGCCACTCTTTGTGTTGTTTGTGTACACACAGATTTACAGGCCTGCAAAATTGCATCATGAGTTATGAATTAAGCAGTCTGCATTATAATTCAGCACTCACACACAGCCAACCACGAAACGCGCCTTTCTAAAGGCACCTGAGCAACTGTTCCTTTTCTATCATGTGAAAAGCATTTAAACCATAAACACCAGGATTTTCTTTTAAAATTCATGTTCTTTATTTAACAGTAGCACAAACCAATGAGGTGAACTGATTTGCGTAAGAATTTGCAAACAGTAAAATGAAGCCAAGTGTGAAGCGTTTGTCATTTTATATTTTCATCACTAAAAGACTATGATTAAGCATTGGTTCTTGCAGCCCTGTGTATGTTGAAATGCAATAAACACCACCTACCATAATTAGCATTCAAAGAATATCCATTTTAAAGAATTATTCCTGTCTTTTTTCGTAGTTTCAGCATATAATTCATTCCATGAAAATGCTTAATAAGTAAAGTGGCTCATATTTTATTTTCTTGTTTGCTGCATATTAAATGTCATTACTCGGCCTGTTCTAGAATTTCACTTCCTGTGATAGTTGCTTCCCCTCATTCCCCCCCCCCCTTTTCTGGCCATAGCAAACCTAGTGTAGTAACAAATCTAACGAAGTATTGTATATGTGTCAGTTTTTAATGACAACTTTCATCATGGAAGGATTTTAAATTCTCAGTAAGTTTCATTCAATAGACTCCAATATTATCCTTACTGAAAATTACTTACGTGGCAAATATAATTTTCCAGGAGTTAATTTTAGTGAGTGGGACCACAGTTTAATACAAATGATGGCAAATACATATACGGATATGCTTTAATTCGTTAGTGTTTATTTTATCTCAACTAAGAAAATGAGGATGTCAAGATGAGACTATGAACAGATAAGCAGAAGGTTTTGCAAGTTTGATTTTTAATATGTCTCATTTCTGAAAGTGCAACTGAGATTTATTTTTTTAAAACAAAACAAAAGCTATACTAAAAATTGCACCTGCCACTTAAAGGTACCATCTCATCACAAGCTACTAGAAACATTCATCCAAACAGGTAAATTTTACATTGCTACCACAGGATAATCTGAACTTTTGTGGAAAAAAACACTGTTATAAAATAAAACACACAACGCCACCAGGTTCTGAGAAGCTTACAGTTCCAAATGTATTCAAATCTCAAGTGCTGCGCAATCGCTGTCCAAAAATAGTGAAAGAAGCCTGCATATGCAATAGCAGATCCAAAAACAATTTGTAACACGTCAATTAACTCTGGAGGGGGTAAGGAACCCAGTGGCTGGATTACAGCCAATGTTTTACCTATATTCAAGGAAGAGAATAAACTCTATCCAGGTAACTACAGGCTCTGTTAGATTTAACTTAAGTGTCAGATGAAGTCTTAGAACAAAAAGTTATATAAGAAAATAGCAAAGACAATGCAAAGCAGCATGGGCTCACTAAAGATAGATCATGCCAAATTAATCATGTACAGTACAGGGTTGGCACTAGACCAGTCAATTATTGAAAGCAGAAACTTTTTAGAACAGTAACAAAGGCTCAAACTACATGTTACTTTAAACAAGACATATCTGAACTACATACTTGGGATTTTATTGTTGTTTTCTTCATAAAAATCAGCCATAGGGCTCCTAATCCCGATCAGAACTACAGGATAAGGCAGGCAAGGAAATAAAATTTAATCCCTTTCCCCATGTTGTTCTCTCACTGGAAAAAAAATCACACATAGCCCTTCACCCTATGCAGGCCTATGGTGTAGAGCTTTTGCAATGATTGCTGAGAATTTATGTGAAGTACTCCAAGCCCATAAAATATGCTGCAAATATATTCTAGATAGTATTCACTCTAATTTAGAAAGTTTGCTGTTTTAGCAAAATAATTATCTCGCTCCTTTGACCCAGGAGTGTGGACCTTCTGCCCCACCAGACCTCCCTGCTTGGCCCACCAGGTCATTTTGGCTAAGCCAAGCCCACCTGCCCCACATCAGACAGCTGGTGTGGGGCAGGCAGGTAAAGGAGCTGCAGACAGTGCTATATTTATCAGCATTTTCCAAGCAACCAAGAACAAACTGGTTGTCAGGTGCTTGGGAGTCACTGCGTAAAGCACTTCACCAGCCCTATACTCAGTCTTTGGGAAGTCTTTGCATAAGGGACCTTGACAGGCATTGATCACCAGGTGTCGCTAGGGTGTCAGGTGATTTTGTCCCACCCCATCTATCAAGGTTGGATCACAATGCTGGAGAGATTAAAAAAAACTGGCCTGCCAAGCCAAAAAGGTTACCCATCCTAGCTTTAGTCTGTGCTGTAAACTTTGCAATATCTGTGTTACTTATTGTGTACTGAAGGCCTTTGAAACCCTGTTGTCAAAACAGAGTGTATATAATTTTTAAAATTGTTATCCTCATATTGCTAGTGAGGCCCTGAGGTTGAGACCTTAGTAATCTGTGGCTGAGGGGTAAGTGAATTGGGAACTTCCCAGCTGACACTTTTAGTCACTTGGTGCAATATGTGTGGCTTTCCCTTTTCTTGCTAAAGTTTCTAAAACCCATCAGGAGGCATTGGAAAATCCATGCCATCTTATGTGAAGCTTAAAAACTCATTTCTGTGGCATTCCTCCAAAGAATTTGGAATTCAGAAGCAAATCATCATGACAAATCAATGATAATTTTAATATCAACAACTACTACTACTACTACTACTACTATTAAAGGTAAAGGTAAAAGGTACCCCTTACCAACAGGTCCAGTCGTGACCGACTCTGGGGTTGTGCGCTCATCTTGCTCAAGAGGCCGGGAGCCAGCGCTTGTCCGAAGACAGCTTCCGGGTCATATGGCCAGCGTGACTAAGCTGCAGCTGACGAGCCAGCACCAGCGCAGCACACAGAAACGCCGTTTACCTTCCCACTAGAGAGCGGTCCCTATTTATCTACTTGCACTTTGGGGTGCTTTCGAACTGCTAGGTAGGCAGGAGCTGGGATCGAACAACAGGAGCTCACTCCATAGCGCGGCAATTCGAACTGCTGACCTTTCTTTTTTTAAAATTTTTTTTTATTAATTTTCAATACATCACACTCATACACATTTTATCTGATTTTAACAAAATTCAAATTTTGGTCTTCCTTCGGCTTCTCTGGTAATTATCCATTTTTACCATACAATACACATTTCTTTCATTATATTGCCATTTATCTTCCCTCATTTTTCCTATTTCCTTTAAACAATACCTCTTAGAGTTTTACAGTGCCTCTTGAAACCCCACTAGCGTTGTTTGCACCTCACATATATTTTTCAGATAATCTACAAATTTCCCCCAATCTTCGATGAACTTTTGGTTTCGAGTATATCTTATTTTCCCGGTCAGTTTGTCAAGTTCCGAGTACAGTGGTGCCTCGCAAGGCGAAAAGAATCCGTTCCGCGATTCTCTTCGTCTAGTGGTTTTTTTGTCTTGCGAAGCAAGCCCATTGACAGCTTAGTGGATTAGCGCTACAGCGGTCTAGCGGTTTCTAGCGATCAGCTGTTAAGCAGCTTAGAGGCTTAGGAAAAGGGGGGGAAGGGGAAAAAACCCGCAGGGACTCGCAAGATTTTTTCGTCTTGCGAAGCAAGCCCATAGGGAAATTTCTTTTGCGAAGCGCCTCCAAAACGGAAAACCCTTTCGTCTAGCGGGTTTTCCGTCTTGCGAGGCGTTCGTCTTGCGGGCCACCACTGTAGTCCGTTAGTTTCATTCTCCATTCTTGGATTGTCGGTATTTCCTCTTGTTTCCATTTTTGGGCCATTAAAATTCTTGCTGCTGTAACTGCGTACTGGAAAAGTTTACAGTCTTCTCTTTTTATTTCTTTTCCTGTGATCCCTAAAAGAAAAGCTTCTGGTTTCTTAACAAAAGTGTATCTTAACATCTTTTTCAATTCATTATATATTGCATCCCAGAAGCTCTTTACCTTTTTACACTCCCACCACATGTGGTAGAATGAACCCTCCTTTTCTTTACATTTCCAGCACTTATTACATGTTTTATACATTTTTGCCAATTTTGCCAGTGTGATATACCATCTGTAAAACATTTTCATTACATTTTCCTTCAACCCCACACACGCAGTAAATTTTAAATTTTCTTTCCAAAGTTTTTCCCAATCTTCAAATTGAATATTATATCCAAAATCTTTGGCCCACTTTATCATTACCGATTTCACCTCTTCATCTTTCGTATACCATTCTAACAATATCTTATACATTTTTGACAGAGTTTTGTATTCATTATATATTATCTCTGTTTGGAACTTTGAACCTTTTTCTGCAAATCCACTTTCCTTAATATCCTTTTTGAACATTTCATTTACCTGAACATTTCATTTACTCGATCAGCAAGTCCTAGGCACTGTGGTTTAACCCACAGCGCCACCCGCGGTCCCTTCACTACTACTACTATAACTACTACACAAACTTGAGACTTTTCTGTGGTTTCTAGTCAGGCTACCAAGCAGGACCACACCCACCTAAGTACATCAACACTTCACTGTGTGGTGTTCTTAGGCAATTCATGGTTTTCAACAACTCAACTCCCAACATGCTCCATCTTGGAATCCCTGACTTCCTACCTAGCATCATTCCAAGTAACCACACCTATGATACATACTTGAAAGAAATATATCTACCTCTATTTCTACTAATAAGAAAAATCTTTGGCCCCTTGAGCTTAAGTTATTTTACTTTAATTTGTTTTGACAGCAATTTTACAATAATGGCCTCAGGAGAAAGGCAGCCACATGAGTAATAGGTATACCAAATTACTTAATAGTCATAGATAAATGGAGACAAAGTACTATTTGAACTGCCGTAAGAAAGTTTTCAGACAATCTGGTATATAACATTTCTGGGATGAAATTTGCTCACAAAGACCAATGTGCTTTTATGAAGAATTAGTACCTGAATTTGCTTGTTTTCTCTTCCCTCATAACTTTTTCCTTTTGTACTGTGTCTATCATATTGCAAAGTGACTGTGTTTTTAAAATCATTACAAACATTAGCTATTTCTAAATATAAAGAACATCCTGTATGCCAGGGTAGGGAACCTCTTCTGGCTGGTGGGTCAGTTCCTTATCTTCTCAACTGTGATGGCCCACATCTGACAGATGGGCATGATTTGAGGGAAACTGTATTGTGGGCCAAACTAGTAAGTTTTGCACATGGGCTGGATGTTCCTTATCCCTGCTGTATACTAACTTATTCAGCAAATGTAGATTCTTATGTACCAAAAAGGGCAAGCTCAATAGAACCCAAAGCTAGCTTTAATCAGCCATGAAATGCAAAGGTTTTGAAAGCACATTCTGACATGCCCCTTGTCAGTGTCACCAGCTTGCAAAAACTGAAACCAATCCTACAAAGAAAAGCTAGGTGGAACATTGGAAATCTCACTCTTTGGAGCAGAAGCAGTGGGATACAGCTTTTTCAGTAAATGAATAAATGCAAAAACACATTCCAAACAAAGTCGGTTTAGTGAGTCAAAAAATCCAAAGTGCCTAATGAAAGCAACTGCAAGCACTTGCAATTTTCTTTTTACCAGTTTTGTCAAAGAAATGTGACTTCCAACACTGTATCTTTTCTGCACATATATGATGCAAATTATTGGTTGGTGTTGCCTCTCATTCAAAATCAACCAAGAGTCTTATGACCCCTTTGGCCCACTTTATGTTACAATGCATTTGTTGAAAGTGCCTCTTTGGTTTTTGTTTCCTGGAACAGACTAACACAACTCGCATCCTCTAAGAAGAATGGATAAAACAGTATTTGCAACTTATTTCACACTTACAAAGAAGTTCAGTATTAGATATATATTTAAATTGATTTAAAGTTAATACAGGCACAAGTAGATATAAATACTGCCAACCATTTCCCAGGCCTGGAATAGCAGTCACGCATCACAAACGACCAAACAGGGCCATTTGAAAACAAACAAAACCTTGACCCACTTTCATAAGTCAGCAGCAGCTTTCCCCTTTTGTTGAAGTATGAATATTTAAATCAAAATGATGACTTCAGAAAATCCAGTCTGCATATTATATTGCTCATGTACTGCTGATCTGGAAAGATTGCACTGCCATACAACAGCCCTGACATTAATGTTTCACTTAGGAGTCTCGGAGGACAGTATACTAATAATGTAACCTACTCTCAGTCTACAAATGGGGAGACAGGAGTTATGTTGGTAAAAAAGCAAGGATGACAGATTGCAGCAAGAATGTCATCAATTGTGTCTCTCCACCCTGCACAAATAGAGAGAAGCAACATCTTTCCACTTGATCTTAGGGAAAAGTTGACATGGGAGAAGGTAGTCCCTAGGTGGTCAAGCAATTTTCTTTCAACTGACAATATTCAAGAAACTAAACAGAAAATAATGAACCAGGGTATAACATGCTTGAAACATTTTTTATTGATTAAGTTTCTGTTTGTATATGGCACTCTGTTGTCCTATTAAGAACATGCCACACCTCACACCAGCTATTATCAGGTCATGAAACCACCATTTTCTAAGTCTTCAGCACTGAGACCCTTCTGTATGCAGAATCCCCACAGCCTAGTGCTATGAAATAGTTTACCTAAATTTACCGATTATAAAATGTCTCCTGGAAGTATAGAACAAACCAAAGCAGCAATGGCACCAAAATTTGGAATCGAGCCATTATGCTCAAATGCTTCCTGAAGGTCAGGCCTGGTTCCCAATTGACTACTTCCTTGGCTGCATCTGAACCTGGTCAGTGCTCAGATGAGTTCCACTACTGCTAGGCAGCTGATAAATGAGTTCCTAATCCATCATCACCCAATGTGTTAAGCAGAGAGGCATTGGGAACTATTTCCTGAGTTCCCAAGCAGAATGGATCATTTGAGCACACTCAGAAGGATCCAGGAATGCCCATGCCTTCAAAAAAATGAGGCTTCTGTAGCTACAGAAGCCATCACAGCAACTCTATTGCCCCTCTTCGCTAAGGTAGGTTGTGGGATAGAGGGCTGGCTAGATGCTGAGGTAAGTTTCTCAAAGTTTTGTTTTGGATTGTTATGGAAAGTGCTTAGAAAGAGTCCCAGCATGTTTCAAAGTGGTTCAGAAAATCAAAATTGATTATGAAGTGCCCAGCCATCACTAAATCTGCTAGAACAATGTCTTCACACCAGCTCTGGACCGTGTCTGCCTTACTGTTGGATTCCTTGGCCTTCCTCTGATGGAACCATCCTCCCAGTTACTGCAAGGCTGAGCTATACTGCCTCCTTGATTGAACTGTAGTGTAGTTTGGTCATGTCCTTCATCTCTAAAGTCAGCATTATGAATAACTACTCCAGGAACAGTGACAGACTCCCTGCTGCTGCATTTGCCCTTCTCCGCCTCTCTTTGCCAATACTGCTACTATAAGTTGCCCTCTCCCATGGGAGCAGGGACAAAGCTGAATGTGCAACTTGAGATGCTCACACTCACTCACTCTCCCCTTCCTTTCTACCCCTTTTCTAGCCTTAAAATAGCTAAAAGCTCTAAAGCTAAAAAGCATCCACACATGCTGCCATCGTAGTGCTTGTTCTGTGCTGAACAGGGTGGCTATGTGTGGTGCTCTATTCCTGCTGCCACTTCCCAGCAGGTATTAATGAGTCAGTATCAGGCAATTATAGTAGCAACTGGACCAGCTGAAAAAGTTAGGAGCAGCACTCTAAGCAGGAAACTGAGTGGTCACAGGTAAGAATGGCAAGTGCCAAATTACAATACTAAAATACAGAGGTAAAGTTCCAGACTGGAAAACTAACTACAGAATAAGGTAAGGGTAAAGGGACCCCTGACCATTAGGTCCAGTCATGACTCTGGGGTTGCAGCGCTCATCTTGCTTTATTGCCCGATGGAGCTGGCGTACAGCTTCTGGGTCATGTGGCCAGCATGACTAAGCTGCTTCTGGCAAACCAGAGCAGCGCACAGAAACGCTGTTTACCTTCCCGCCGGAGTGGTACCTATTTATCTACTTGCACTTTGATGTGCTTTCGAATTGCTAGGTTGGCAGGAGCAGGGACCAAGCAATGGGAGCTCACCCCGTCGCGGGGATGTGAACCACCGACCTTCTGATCTGCAAGTCCTAGGCTCTGTGGTTTAACCCACAGCGCCACCCATGTCCCAACTACGGAATAGATGGGCCCAAATAATGAACTACTTGTTCAAATCCATTTCCCAAAAATACTTTAGTGAAAAGTAATGTTTTAAAAATGTAATTCCTTCTTAAGAAAATAGTTCAAAAAGAGAGCCTTGACTTGTGGCTCAGTCAACAAGTCCATATATATAACATGTTCCCATGCAGAGACAAATTCTGTCCATTTGTTACATCAATAACTGCTCCGCAGAGAACAATGAAAGTTCTGCCAAATATACTTTCTTTTGCAGCAATCTACTCGAAATTCAATTTAATCCTAAAGGGAAAAAATAGCTTTAACAAAACGTTACGTTCCTATGAACTCAAGAGCAGCATTAGCTAGGATGTTCAGGTTAGGTTTTCTTCAGAAGAATTCACTATGAGCTCCCATGAAGAGCTTGATTACTAACATTTTATGCAAGTCAATGGATCACTTTGAGATTATTTCATTTTCAGAAAGAGATTCTTTTAAGAGTCACACACATTCACTTCCAACATAGTATAATTTGATGAAATGAGTCCTCAATATGTTCTTGCTGTAATGTTCTGCTCACAGAGAAGCCAAATTAAGCACCAAAAGGTTGAGATGACGTTTGAAACACTTGACCAGTTAGAGTTTTTGACCAGATAAAGAGTTTTCAAAAACTAAAATTGTAATATTTACTCCTCATTGAAAATAGTTCACCCCCTTCTTGCACACATGAGATCATGGCCAGAAAGTAAGTGCTTTCTGCATAGTGCTACAGTTCATTCATTACTTCTCTTGAAGTATATGGTAGAAAAATCTAATAAAAATGATAATACACCTTTAAACTGCAAATAGAAGCTGTAAGGAGAAATTTATTTTTCACTTGCCAAATGTCATACAGGTCACTGATTCGTGTAAACGAATTCTGTATAGATCTACACTCATAGTGTCGCCAGAATAAATATGTCAAGTTAACTTCTATGTAGTTTATTTCAAATATCAGCCATGCTATTATATTATGCTAAAGAAAAGGTGTGATTCACTGTACCAATTCTAAAACACCAGAAGCTGAAAGAAGTTCCTTTGGCTTGTCTTAGCCCATCAATTTGTATATATAACGTCACTTCTTTCAAGACTTAAATAAATGCAATCTCAATAATTTCAATGAATTTATGTTGCTTACATATGTTTGGGGCCCAATGTACAAAACCTATTTAGGAACTATTATCTTATTTAAAAAATCCTAGAGAAAATCCAAGAAAAAATATAGAGCTTTTTTTGTAGATACAAAAAAATAGATGTTGGTACTTTAGGTCAACTGAACTACACTAATTATGTTGACAGATGCTGAAGAAAAGCCTTCAAAATGTAATATTCTGGCCCAGCACAGTGAATTTCAGAAAGTAGCACTCTAAAGGGGAAATGGAGATAATGACTTCCCAAATGATCTTGACAACATAGCATCTTGGTCTGTCTGCATCCAGACAATCATGGAGACTGAATCACCCAGTGCAGGAAAGGATTATCTATCAAAGATAAATAAAACATGGGGGTGTCAAAGCAATACCTCTATTACCCCCATTCCCAAAACTGATGTAACCCAAGGATAGGGCAGGGCCAGTTCCCTTAAGCCAGGGTAGGAAATCTTTTTTTCTGTCAAAGGCTGAATTTCCTCAGAGATAATATACTGAGTGGCCATATGCCAGGAGTCCACAGGAGTAGGGTCCAAAGTGGGCAGGCACACACACTCTGCCAAGAAACAACAGTAGAAAACAACTTCCCCAAGCAAAGTGATCCTTGTTTCTTCACGCACCCCCACCTCACAACTTCCACCAGCTTAATAGGAATCTGCCTATGGCCACACATGGTCACCTGACATTGGTCAGGGAGATTAATAGGTAAACAGGATTATGTGTCCATGCATACAATGATGTGCAGGTGTGATCTGTTGATATGAGCACATACTTGAGAGTATTCATCTATGAGTGTGTGGCTCTGTGTGAATTCAGCATACATATGTATCTTGGCTCATGGCAGGAGGAGGAGCAAAACTTTAATTCTACCTATCCCACATGCCTTTGCTTGTGGGCTTCTGAAAATAGGTCCCAGAGATCAACTGCAGGTTGCATAGAATGTGATGGCACATAAGGATGGAATTTCTCCTCCTTTCAGACCATTCTTATATACATTCTAGCGGCAGCTAGACTGATGACTGGGAGTGGCTGCCGAGACCATATAACACCGGCCTTGAAAGTTGGCTCCCAGTACGTTTCTGAGCACAATTCAAAGTGTTGGGGCTAAGCTTTAAAGCCCTAAACAGCCTTTGTTGTTGTTTAGTCGTTTAGTCGTGTCCGACTCTTCGTGACCCCATGGACCAGAGCACGCCAGGCACTTCTGTCTTCCACAGGCACTTCTGTCTTCCACAAACAGACAGCCTTAGCCCAGTATAACTGAAGGAGCGTCTCCACCCCCATCGTTCAGCCCGGACACTGAGGTCCAGCTCCGAGAGCCTTCTGGCAGTTCCCTCCCTGTGAGAAATGAGGTTACAGGGAACCAGGCAGAGGGCCTTCTCGGTAGTGGTGCCTGCCCTGTGGAACGCCCTCCTATCAGATGTCAAGGAAATAAACTACTATTTGACTTTTAGAAGACATCTGAAGGCAGCCGTGTTTAGGGAAGTTTTTAATGTTTGAAGTTTTATACTGTTTTTAATGTTCTTTTGCAAGCTGCCCAGAGTGGCTGGGGAAACCCAGCCAGATGGACGGGGTAGAAATTACAATTATTATTAAATTATTATTATTCTTTCCATCCACCCCAATTTGCAAGTCCCAATTTCATAAAATCAAATCCAATTCTCAACAATATTATTCAAACCTAAAATAAGTTTGGGTACTTGCCACTTTCATATAGAGGATAAAGGACAATTTTGTAGAAAAATAATGGATCCCCCCCCCTAAAAGGGGAGGGGGAAGCTTGAGACAAACAGAGGCTGCAATCTTGGAAAACTTTCCCGTTTCATCATTATATTGTAAATTTATGTAGTGATGTATTCTTTCCCCCTCAATGTTTATATTTAGATTAAACAATCATGGGTATTCACTGACAGTTTAGAGAAGGTAAAGCTGTTTAACTTTATTTGTGTCAACAAACTTTGTGGGGAAGGAACTTTGCAAGTTGATGTTTTTTTAAGTCACTAAGTTATTTTTGTGCATAATTATATGCCACTAGTATATATCTCTGCACTGCCAGTGGCACTGGATCCAAACATCTCTGTCCTAGAACCAGAGGACTCAATATCAGTCATTTGGGAACCATCCCAACCACCTAATAACAGGAACTGGCAGGACCTAGCTGCACTTAGGAAGCGGGAGGGGCATGTGTGCTCATTTGCCTAGATCAGGGTCTGTCAGAGGCAGAAAGGGGTGGAGCTTCCAGCTCATAATTAAACTAAGCGGTTTCACAGCTAGAACAACCATTCCCTCCAAGCTCAGCATTCCTGACTGTGGAAACTGTCAGTTATATTCTGTAGCATATGAAGAACCACTGTTGCAGACATTATTATTAATCCTTCCTCAATTTATTTTCCAAATCAAGTGTATAGTAGACAGCCTCAACACAAATATATTACAGTATTCAGAAAGCGTTACATTGAGCAAGTCCTAAACCAACAAATTAACATGCTCTTGAATAAGCAAATCTATAGTCACAAGTAGTATTCATATTGCTTTTCTTGTGCACTAACAGTACACAGAATGTACTGACAAGACTTCATTGGGAAAGATCCATCCAACTTAGAATTCATTCCTCTCAAAATACAGTAGTCAAACACAAGTGAAGAAAAGCAATTAAAAGAAGCACAGAAATTGAAAACTCATCTTAGGTGTGGTGGTTGAAAAAGTCAGGTCTGTTTAACTTTATTAAAACCACAGCAAAAAATAAAGGAAAATTACTATACAAACACAGCAGAAGAGACAATAGTATACTGGAGGGAAGGTTTATTTAAGTTGAAAGTGACCACGGTAGAAGAATAAATATATTAAATAAGTTTGGATTGGAAACAATAAGGAGGTTTCTAAAACAAGTAAAGATGTAACAACCTGCCCAATTCTAAAACCTCAGATTGAATCATTTATTCAAATATTTCTATCCCATTTCTCAAAGACTCTTGAGGTAGCTAACTACATACACAATAAATATTTAAAACAGAATAAAAGCCAGACATTTTGTTCCACAAAACAGATCCAGCAGAGGCTCCCATTTAAGGAAATGGAAATGGAGGCCTTTCCCCATGCAACCCACAGTGCCGCCACCCCATGCCAACCCTCCAGAGCAGACTTTATAAAATTGCAGGGGGAAGGGGCAATTGGTGAAACCGCCACCTCTCCTCTGCCAACAGAAGCATACTCTGTGTGCTGGTCCCAGGGGGAAGGTTACCGTTGGTGTAGTCAAAGTCCGGTCCTGGGTTGCCAGCCTGGAAACAGTCCACAAGGAGCGGGGCGAGGTCCAAAGCAGGAAGCCGGGCGGGGACAGGAACACTGGAGGGTCAGGTCTGGGTCCGGGCAGGAACAGGTACTCAACAACGATGTTGCTCCCGCAACCTGGGACCGGGCTGACTGGCCTTTATCTTCTCTGAGGCCAAGGGCGGCCCCGGCCCCCAGGAGACCCGCCTCTCCTGGCCTTAAGGCGAGCACTCCTCCTGGGAGAAACCAGTTCCCTTCGCCTCTCTGCCCTTCGCCTCTGCAGTTCAGGAGAGGCTGAAGGGTTACTGGGCCCAGGGGGAGACTCACCTGTAGGCACTGAGTCCTCAACCACCTCTGGAGCCAGAGTGGATTCACCTGGTACCTGCTCCTGTGAATCCGGCACAGGTGCAGGCGCTTCAGAATCAAGGCCCTGCCCCAGTTCAGCCGGCCCTGGAGGCGGGGACTCCTGTGCAGGCTGGGATTCCTCCGGTTCAGCCTCTGAATCGGATTCCCAGGCCATCACACTCGGTTAGCAGAGTTCCACTCTAGTAAGGCAGAATCCATACCATTTATCTAGTGTTATGAAATAGATTAAAAATAAAATAAAATCTCTATCCACTTTCTCCATGAAATGCATAAATAAAGGGGGCACTTCCTGCTTTCCACTGCAAGCATGGTGGAATCACAGGTGCTCCTAAATAGTGAGGCATGTAACAGGTGACTGTTCCTATTTGAGCATGCCTGTAACTACAGATGGAAGCCAATAAGAGAAGTTTTCTCTGGTGCTAAATTTGCCTGACCACTACAGAGTAGGGTGTAAGCAGCCCTCACTTGCTTATAAATAATACCATAATGAAATGTAAAAAGTAAGTTGCCATTGAGACACAGTGGCATTCTTGGAATCATGGAATATTCAACAGTATCTACGTTGTCAAGCAACATGCAGTCAACTTACTGGCATGGAACACTTCAGAGACTCACACATGAGAACTTAGAAATATAAAAATTAGAATAGCCTCCCCTCTCTAAAAGACGACAGCAAAACCCCTAATTGCTATAATATACTGTTATTTGGATAGATTTACACAAGCCTATGTTACTTCAATCAAGTGCCTCAGTCAGATCCTGGTTATTCTGTCATCAGCTATGAGCAGTCAACTTTATGTTCCCTCATGCAGTCTACCTGACCCATATTTCTTACAGAAGGGAGGACTCCTAACTAAATACTATTCTAATCTTGATCTTTGACCAGTAAAGTGAAAGCTTTAGAGACCTTATGACTCTTCCTAAAGCTAACTGTAGTTATGGGCCCCACCAGCCCTACCTGGTTGATGGAAACCAGGGCAACAGTATGTAACTCCAACAATGTTAAATACAAGCAACACTGTTTGAAGTGCTTTCCATCAGAAAAGTTCTCTTAGGGGGCAGAATGTCAGAAAGCATTGGAACACATGGCTTTTTTACAGGCTTCGTGCTTTCAAAGAAAAAAAAGCAAGAAAGTAGCCCACTCAGTTCCAATAACTGCCCTGGTCTCTCTCAGCCTTTCCATTGCAATAGCTTGTTATTTGCTGCTCTTCCTTTTCTTCAAGGTCAGAATTTTCTTTATTATGATTCTGCTTTTGAGACCAGAAATTCCCAAACGCTTCCAGTGAGGGAGTAGCCTGTTTCTTCATTTGCTTTTCTCCTTTCTTCTTCAGGAAAAATGACCTGTTAATGAATTTCGCAATACCTGATTAGAGTCACTAAATACCATCATGATTAATAGTGATGGTCTAAAACATCTTGCCCAGATAAGCAAACCTGAAAAGATGGGTATTAGAAAATGAGATCACTGCAAATCTAAAACTATGAATTTTCTTGCATAGAACATTTTTAATCAAGAAGAAATACTATAATGGAGTCTCAATGAATCTACCCTGCCAGTGTTCAAACAGCCCATATACTTCCACCCAAATCTGGGTAATTCTCCCCTCTCACAGAAGGTGCTTGTGACAGGCAATGCATTCAGAGGGAGAGGGGAAATTACGTTGCACACATGGCATTTGCAAAGGCATCCTTTGGATCCAATGCAATGTTTCTATTTACATTTGTGGAAATTTTGGGAGGCTTTTAGTATCAACATTTATTGCATCACTGCAGGTACAAGTAACAAGCAAATATTTACAATTAATTTTCAGACAGACAAAACTTAACCCAGGCAAAATCTGTATTATTTTCTCCCCAGTCATAGTCTCCACTGACAAAAACAGACAAACACCATTAGACCAAACAGAAAACACAGCATACAAGTTGTCTTTTGCTGATTTAAAGCACAAAGACAGCAACAACTACAGCTGAAAGCATATTGAAAGAGTAATGCTTGTTCCTGCTGTGCTAGTCATGTGAATGTGTGTCTGTATGTCATAATTATCTGAACATGATCACCCGTGGCAAAAAATGTTGCTACATCTGGCAGCTACTGTTCTTCCCTACAAGGGCCAAGGCAGTGGTCTAAAGGCACGTGGTGCAGCAACCTTTCTGAAGCTAAGCAGGTCTGTTTAGTGCACAAAGATGACAGAGCACCTGGGAAACCTATATATGCTGCTCTGAATTATTATTAAAGAGGTGAGATGTTCGTATGCATTTTTGTTGTGTACAAATCTTTAAATATAATTAGAGTATGTAATAGGTACAGCACAAACAGAAAAAGAACAAGGCAGGTAGATGTGCACAGCAAGGGTGCTGTTTTTTTCTCAAATGTGGCCAATACAAGCAGTAAAAATTCAAGGGAGAAACCTTGCCATGAGTGTCTTTCACGTCAGTGGCTAATACCACTTGTAAGAATTCCAGAACAGAGGGGGACTCTACCCAGTGGCAACTGGTAACATTCTGACTTGCAATTACACATGTGCAGAGTGCCACTGCCTCCTCCTCTCTAAAAACAAACATACACATCCATTATTCTCTGCACATCTAAGGAAAGGGAATGAGATTCCATGTAAGAAGACCCATGTATGATTTTCAGGCAAGACTGACTCCATACCTCTTGTTTAGAAGTTAAGCCATACCACATGACACAAAGTTTTGAATTTGGTTTCATTTGAGCCAGAGCACATCAGAACATATCTGCATGCATGGCTCAGCCCTGCTCATGTGCAGAGTTCATCACACCAGACTTATTATACTCAACCTCTATTATGTCTGAGATTTAGGAGAGCATCTTCCAGGTGTAGGGAAGGATGTGGGGTCATATCCAGACAGTATCAGAGCCCAAAAGTTTTCTTTTAGAAATTCACTGACAAACTCACAAAAGAGCAAGGCAGAAATAATAGTGGCAGGGTTCTTTTGCCTTCAATATGTATTCCTTGCCAGGGGTTCCCACACGCTTTTTTCTGGAAATACTCTGGAACTGGACATGGCCCAGATCTACCTTAGTAATAATAATAGTAATAATTTATTACTTATACCCCGCCCATCTGGTCGGGCCTCCCCAGTCACTCTGGGTGGCTTCCAACAACCTTACCTGCCATGTCCCACCCGCAACAGCTGCTGCAGCTTTTAATAAGTGAATTTGGGAAAATGCTTCATATAGAGTTCTTTGCAACACATACACAAGCCATCCCACCATTTCTACTTCCAATTCCCCAATTTTTTAAAAAGCAAGATAATTAAGTAAAAAAGTGGATTATTTATAACAGAAAAAGACCCACTGTTGCTTGCTTATTCTTCTAGCAAGGTCACAAAACAAATACTGGACTAAATGAAAAGAAAGGTCCTCAGAGTAAGAAGCACCCCCTGCTAATTCTTGGGCCTTCAAGAAAACAGATCTGAGCATACTTAGAACCAATTTATGATTCTGTTAGGCCAATGCCACCACCACACTGAGCTGTTTCTGAAGCAATTCTGACTCCTATGCTGGATAGAGAGTTGATTGACAGAAATGCCTCCGTATATTAAAGGGAGCAAAAAATGTGTTTGGGACAGGAAAGAGTGTGTGGCTTTGAAATTTCGAGGAGGATTTTTTTTAAAAAAAAAAGCTTTACATTTCCTCTGGGAAGGCTATGCCCCAGTGGACCTGCCTTCCCTGACTATATTCATTGCCTCTTATATGTGAGTCAGCTCTAAGGACATACAGAAGTGGTGCAGCGGTATGTTTCTCTTAAGACATCAGCATTTTTTGTTGTGTAAATAGCAGCACTGGGACTACAGTGGTACCTCGGGTTACAGACACTTCAGGTTACAGACTCCGCTAACCCAGAAATAGTACCTCGGGTTAAGAACTTTGCTTCAGGATGAGAACAGAAATTGCACGGCAGTTGCAGCGGGAGGCCCTATTAGCTAAAGTGGTACCTCAGGTTAAGAACAGTTTCAGGTTAAGAAAGGACCTCCAGAACGAATTAAGTTCTTAACCCGAGGTATCACTCTATGGGGAGCGGGAAGGGGAGTTTTAACTCTTTCTCCCCCTGCTTGTTCCTATAAACATGCATCTCCATAGATGCTGTTTGCTTTTCAAGAAAAGCCTCCAATGGCTGCTCAGGTTTCTCCTATTCACATCATTAAAAAGGTGCATGTTGCAATTCATATAACTACATCACATCTAGTTTGGCCCTTAGTGTTCAAGCTTTCACACTAGTCAATTCTTCCTTCTTCCTTCCTAAAAAGTTGATGTGTATTTCTTAAAAACTGAATCCCCTTTTACCAATGTAGTATATCTCTTAAATACTAGGCTCAAGAAGTTTCTTTTAAAGCATAATTCCTGGGAGAGGGGAGAGAGAACAGGCCTTTTGAGGCAACTAAAAACTAATTAACTTATTTCTTGTCTAGGGCAAGTGTTCTGAAAAAGCACTAGACTGCATTTGGGTTGAGGGATGCCCTGAGCTTTACAAAAGTACAAACTCAGAAGAGACAGTGGCTTAAGTGAATCAGTACACTCCAGGAGAACTGAAGTTCAGTCAGAGGCAGCATTCAAAAAACCCCAGGTGCCCGGTGTGTTTTGTGACTGGTACAGGTCCAATTGTGACCACATGGAGATCTCTGGATGCCAGGTTGGCAACTGACATCTCTATCTGGCTAACTCCTCCAGCTTTCTTAAGCTTTCTTAACCCGAAGAGCTCATTTGTTGATTTATATCCCACCTTCTTCTCTAAGGAGTATGTGGTTCACCCCGTCCTCAGTAAATCCCTACAACAACTCTGTGAAGTAGGTTAAGAGGGGATTTGAACCCTGATCTCCCAGGCACTAGTCCAACACTCTAACCAGTACATCACACTGGCTTCCAAGAGTACTTATGGAGCAGCTATATAAATTAAGTAGGTAAATAAAATATAAGGGAAGCAAAATGTCAGTTAGAGAGAAAGACATGAAATATTTTCCTTGAAGCTTAAATTTCTATTATTCTGGGTTGTTTTATTTGACGTTTTAAAGTATTGCAAACTGCTTTGATATTTTTTCTTTAAAATATAAAGTGGCATAGAAATGAAATGGATAACAACAACAACAAATCACATTGCAAAAAAAGGTGCCTAAACATTCCATTGTGGCAACCACAACCTAGGTTTAAGGTGCTTAGCTTATTTGGTGCTTAGCTTATACAGTGGTACCTCTGGTTGTGAACGGGATCCATTCGCAACCTGAGAGGAACGCAACCCGAGTCTGCGCAAGTCACGATTTGCCGCTTCTGCGTATGCATGTGACGTCATTTTGTGCATCTGCACATACAGCGAAACCCGGAAGTAACCCTTTCCAGTACTTCCAGGTCACTGCGGGACGCAACCTGAAAAGACATAACCTGAACTGAATGTAACAAGAGGTATGACTGTATATCTGAGTTTCTAACACTGGTCAGAGAGATGGGTATCAAAGTCTCACTTCTGTCAGACTTTGGTTAAATCATTAACTCTCAGTCTGAATTTTCCATATCCAAAAGAAGGAAATAATAGCATGACTGTGAGAACAAAACACAAATTAGCACTACAAGGCATTTTGAAAATTAGAAGTGCACTCTCTATACAAGGTTTTATTGAGGATGCAACTTTTATTATGCAATTTAGTAAAAGCCTGAAGTTCAGCCAAGAAAGCTAACAACTAAAAACTGAGTTTGGTTTATGGCAGAAGTGGGGAACTTCCAACCCAGGGGCCAATTTGGCCCCACCAGGGGATCCCATTTGGACTGTTAGACCATTTCCCCTAAGCTGGTGCATTGGGACCCACTAATGCAGAGCTTTCTAAACTGTGTGTCAAGACACGTTAGTGTGTTGGCTGCAGTATGTAGGTGTGTGGCACGAACACTCCCCAGGCTCCTCCAGGGACTGGAAAGAGGTTAGTTTAACCTCCAGTTTGCTAGTAAAACTAAATTACTGTGTCACGAAATGATGCATGTCTAAGAAGTGTGTCACCGACATGAAAAGTTTGGAAAGCTCCACACTAGTGGGTCGCAGTCTGACCCAAGGTGGGTAATAAAAATAACACTATTGCCATGTAAATACATGGTAAAAGATTAAGAAATGGGTCCCCAAATGCATGTTTAGGTCAAAAGTGGATCCAGGATCTGAAAGGTCTGTAGATATCTGCTCTAAACCACACACCCCGCCTATCTGATGATGCCAATGATTTCATCAGCTGATGGGCGGAATCTTCTTGGAAAGCTTATCCTGCACTGATTTCTTCAGCCTCTGAAAAGGATCAGCTTCAGATAAAAAACTGAGTTTGCTTTCTTTCACTGCACATACAGCAAGCAGACCCCTTTTTCTTCATTGCTGCTCAATGGAACAGACCCTGCCAGAGCCAATGTCTGCTTTATGTGGCATCATAGTGACATTATGTGATTGACAGGTAAACAGCCCTACCCACCTGTCAAAGATGGCCTGCAGGGTGAAGCCAGATAAAGACCTGACCCCCAGAACCAAAAAAGTTCCTTGCCACCTGCTTTATGATGCAGGGAGGATTGCAAGTGCTGCTTACACTTGACAGCAGTTTTTGAGCTCTTGTACATCTTACGGCAGGGAAAATCTTGTTTCCTAGGATTCACAAATGAAAGTAAATCAACTGATATGCTCTCTAAAAGAATTAACTTTTATTAATTATCTGTATGTGATTGCCTGCAAAGGAAGCGGCATTGTAGGTAAAAGTCCTGTATCACAATACTTTACTTCCTCCCAAATAAAGTAAAAATAAATTCTGCATACTGGCATTCAGAATAGGTTGTATTATCCTGGAATGAATCCTATGGATCTACTTCAATTCTGAACATTTTTCTAATATTAAACACAAAAACAGTAGGTGGAGACTAGAATAGGAAGCTCTGGTTTGTTCCTCAAGATATATTTAGATGTGGGATCAAAGGCTTCCTATAATCAAGCTCCCTTACAAACAGCTTTCCAACCTGCCAGGGTGGCCATTATGCACCAGTATCAATCTCAAAGTTGTTGCTACATGAACTATTGCTTGTCCAGTCCAGCTTGTACCATATACAGTCACATATACAGCCAGAAAAGCAAGAAACAAGATAGGGGAGTAAATTCCTTTATTGCGTTGAGGTGTTTTGCAGTATGGAACTGTCACTACCCCTGCCCCCCCCCAAACCTCCTACTGTGTTTTTATTGTGTGTTAGAAATCACAGAGTGGGGGAGGGAGGGAGAATGGCTTACTTCAGTGTTTCCTTATTCTTGCTACAGTTGTAACTGGGAGTAATGCCTCCCTCTAGCTAGTACTTTAAGTATTGTTGCCTGAAAAATCTATTCTTTCAGGAAGGCAGCGGAAGGGTAATCACATTTACTATAGCAAGGAGCACTTAAGTTCCGAAATGCATTCTGAAAATGGGGAAGAGAGGCGCACACAAGAATTTGGTTCAGTGGATGACATATACACATACTTCACTCCCCTGTAAAAGGATTAATCTTGCAATTTACAGTCTCATCCTGTGAACGTATATTCTGAGTTAAGTCCCCCTGAATTTCATAGAGCTTATTCCGAAGTAAGAGTGTGTAAGATTGGGGCCCTAGCGTATAAAAGCATAATATAAAAACAAAGAGCGCTCATCAGAAAACACTTTCTATATAAACATGATTTTTTTTGCTGTTCGTGTCAGCAGCAGATATTTAGAAATTCAAAGGGACGGTAAACAAAACTGCTCTAGTTACATAACTTTATCTACTAAAGAGGAAGACTTCCTATCTCAAAGCGTACTGTGCACTATATTGTTGTAAAGTTATTAAAATTCCTAACTCACCATCTTGTTTCACACTTAAAGTAGGCCATCTCAAAATGCAATAAAGTTTTGAAAGTTAGGAACAACGATCCTAATAACAGTTTTCATCTTTCTTCAGGTCCTCTCCCCCCCCCCCCCGGGATTGAAAACTTGACTGCTTTGATATTTAACAGTACCTCAAAAATAATCCTGCAGTATGATCTAAGCTGGTTTGCAGCTTCTGACACTGAAGTGCACATTTCCTAAGTGACACGCTGTCAGTATAGGAGAAGTTCCAAAGCTTTAGTAAGCGTATTTAGCAAGCTGAGCATTTACTATTATCAGCCTTGTATTTAAGAAAGTAGGCAAATGCATGGAATTCCATGCAGCCAAGTGAGCAGGCCGGAGGATGAGTTCAGATCACTCCATCCCTTCTCTGCCAAGCCACTAGACTTCCACGCTAGTTGTGGTGTAGACACAGTGGGCACTAGGCAGGCAGAGTGAGGACTGTCCCTCCTTCATGAGTCTTGCTTGCTAAAAGGTAAATGTTGTTAAGATGCCAACCGCTTGTGTTTCTACGCTGGCTGCATGGTAATATCTGCATGTTATTTGCAAGCTAATCACTTTTTAAAACAGCTCTTACAAAAATACTAGAAACTGCAACTCAATGAAAAGATAAAAATTCATCACAATAGCCAAATTATGCTTCTCCCCTATGTACAGAACACTTGTGATTTATCCAGAAAACACTTCTGTAAGAAGAAAGAACTAGCAGCTACTACCCATTATAATTATTTCTGCACAGCAATATTAAGTTTTTAATTTTCCTCTTACATGACTTTTAAAAAGACTGTCAAATCAGGTCAGAAAACCAAGCTTTATACAAAATTTGTTCCACCTAATACCACAGCCTCTCCATCAATATACAGCCTTCTCTCCCTGGCTCAACATATGAATTGGTAAGTTAATATGACTCATCTATTGGCATTGCATCAAACTTGCCCTGAAACAATCAGGGGCCCTCTGCACCAGCTAAAGAATTTACTGACACACATATTATTATGCCAACTTCAGAGAACAAATCACCAATATTAACCTTAAAAACTTTTAAGTAACCGACTAGATTTGCCTTCAATGCACAACTAGTTGCTAACATTCTGATCGTTCATTCACTGGAACACTCTGTTGCATTTTAGGGGCCTGGTAATTATTCAGAAACACAAGTTAAAGCTGCTGCCTCTTTAAAGTCTCAGAAAGAATGTTAGCCAATTCTTGCTGGCTGTTTCCTAGGGACTAGCATAGTTCATGACACAGAATTAAGAAACAAAACAACCTTTACTGAAGAAAATTAGGACAGAGACTGAAGTGGCAGACATATCAGCATAACGTTATGATGTGTAGGATTTCATGAGGTAAAGCGTTTGCCATTCTGCTTTTAACCATGTTCCATCTCATTTCAACCTCTTTTAAAACAAAAACAAAGTTAATGCTGACAGTATTGGATTCAGGCCACAGTGACCATGACCCAGCTTGATTCAGTTACTTTTCAAGTAGTAAGCAGCAGAAATTGTTGAAATCAGTTCTTTAAAAAGAAACATGATGCCTGCTTGAGCTCCATCTCCTGTAACTAGGAAGTTTAACCACAATGTAGAACTACAGTGGATTTTGTCCCCATCAGTGCACCACCACATGCGCTAGGTTGAGCTGAATGTGAGAGAGCATACTTCAGTTAAAAACTTCGTTATGGAGTATCTATGTAACAAGCTCACACAGGGCATTCTAGAAGAGCAAAAGTTTGGCTATTCCAGATGCTAGCATACAAACTGGTGTTTTTTGGGGTGTGTGGAGAATATCAAGCTAATCCTTACCAAGGCCACCTGTAGGCTTTCAAAATTCTTCTTTTTTGTTTTATTTACATGTATTTATTTGTAACATAATACATATAATAAGTTAAGGTAAAGGGACCCCTGACCATTAGGTCCACTTGTGACCGACTCTGGGGTTGCGGTGCACATCTCGCTTTATTGGCCATAATAAATTAATATCACAACATTCCAAGGAACACTAATGGGTTTACATTACCCTGTACCTTATTATTCCAGTACATTATAAAAAGGCTCCACTTCTCGATAAATACATTATATTGTTGTCTTCCCCCCTCTGCTTCTCACTGAGCTTTCAATATCTGAACCCCCAGGGAGAAAGTCATGGGCATTGGTACACACTTGGGAGTGCCTTAATTTAATATTTTACTTCATACTGAGGATATTAAGTTTTTGGTAAGATAAACAGGCAGTGGTTTACAGTGTGGGGAGTGGGGGAGAGCAGGTAGGAAAATAACACTATAGGATTTTCCCTCCACTACTGCAATACAATAGAGTTGAACTTCACCCAGTGAGCACTCTAGGCCACCCTCTGCCCTGTTATAAGCGATTCTATGACAAAGCAGTTTTCCACAGATGACTGTTCACACTTTTCTTAAGAACATTCATACAAGGAGATTTCACTGCCTTCCATAAAATGTTATTCCATTGCTGAACAACTCTAGTAGCGAGGAAAGTTTGTTTTAAATACCTCTTTCCCGAATGCAACCATTGTATCTTGCATCAGTGGAAAGGTCTGTTACACTATTATGTTTGATTCTTCCAGCATCTGAGAGGCCGAAAGCAAAAACAGTGTTGGAGGGGTTCAGAACTCTTTGAATATTGAGAGAAGGTGAAGCTGATTCCAACACACAGTGATTTGATGTGCATAGGTTCTGCCAATTCCACTGGTGCACCCTCAGTTCACCCTCATTAGGGGAAAATGGGGAAGGAACAGGACAGGGAAGGGGGGGAAGCAAAGCTAACATTACAGCCTGCTCCAACTGAGAAGTCCCCTCCTCCTGCACAGGGTCACTTGGCACCAACTGACCTGTGGGATGGATCTTGATGAGCTGGTAAGGTTTACTGTCATCTAATGGTAATGTTACTATTGGATTATTATTATTAGTAGTAGTAGTAGTAGTAGTAGTAGTAGTAGTAGTAGCAGTAGTAAGCTGCCTTGGAAGGATCATTATCATTAAAGATGGGATACTATATAAATAATTGTATTACATTATGAACAACTTCCCCACAGCATATAAACAACTGCAACTCCACAGTGATGTTACCTATAATTCTAGTGCACTAGCTTGGATAGAAATAGTAAGTACTTCTAACTGTCTTTTCTAAACAGCAGCTTGATTCACAAAGGCTTTCTGCACAGAAATAATTAAACCTATGCCCCAGCCTTATACCAACACAGTTAAAAAGTAAAGTACCACCATTCATAATGCAAAAGCAGTAGTTATATTCAGCACAAAAAAATAAAAATCTGTACATGACACTTGGTATAACTCTCAAAATGGCCATGACAAATATCTTAGGTGGGAAAACTGAGGAAATACAATTTACAAAAGGTCACAAGACATTTATTTGTGTCTTCTACTGGCTCAAGTCAGAAACGGAACTTCATTAGAAATTCCCTCTTAGCCTATAATGCACATGCACATTTAAAGCTTTTGTTCTAAACTGAACCATTGTTAAATATTTAAAAGGCACAATGCAAAATCACAATTTGTCAATTGGGGGTAACCTCAGGAGTCATGCACCCCCATCTTCCCCCATCACCTACTCCAGCTACAGATCGGAATGAAAACCAAAGTGGCAAACAATGGTCAGCACCTTGAATCCAACTAATAACCAACCAGATTTTCAACTGTGAGCCTAGGCACAATGGAGCCATTGGTAAGGTGGGGCAGATATGACATTAGTTGCAACAAAACACAGGACAACAGTATTGGGATTGGGAGCCAGTGTGGTGTAGTGGTTAAGAGCAGTGGACTCGTAATCTGGTGAACCGGGTTCGATTCCCTGCTCCTCCACATGCAGCTGCTGGGAGACCTTGGGCTAGTCACACTTCTCTGAAGTCTCTCAGCCCCACTCACCCCACAGAGTGTTTGTTGTGGGGGAGGAAGGGAAAGGAGAATGTTAGCCGCTTTGAGACTCCTTGGGGTAGTGATAAAGCGGGATATCAAATCCAAACTCTTCTGGGATTTAAAGAGGCCACAATTTTACAGATGTCAGAACTTTTTGGTGCCGGCATCGGTTTTGTATCCTAACATCAACTAGCCTGACTCCTGGCAGATGCTTAGCAGGGTTAACCAAGGCTGAAGGTTGCCCTATGATGTACATCAAATTGGGCTAACCCCCCTGCCCAAGGATCCCGTTAAAGGGTTACCCTGATACTGTGGAGCAGGGTGAGGTCCGCCCACTCTTGCTCAATGAAAGCTAAGAATCCAACCCAATGCCTTATCTGCCATAATTTGTGACCGTTGCTATGAGGTAGGCAAAGCCCCCAGACAGGCCCAATTAGTCTGCACGCAAATGAGTCTGCCTGGCCCTGAATACCGTGACCGACGGCTTCTTCAGCAGAGCTCCCCCATGGGACGTGCCTGCATACTATTGGGGAGCCCAAAAACATACAGAATAAGGGAAGAGTGAGCAGGGAATCCCAAGATGAACTGAGGCTGGGACCATGGCACAACTGGCTTTTATAGCCAGGGAGCGGACCAGAGGGAATTTTTTTTCCCTTCTGGTCCACACCCAAGGCACACCTCATAATACACCCGCAACTGGTCGCAGCCACAGATGAGCCCCAGCATACAACACAGCCAGCAGAGGAGGAGAAGTTGAGAGAAAGGGGGGTATCCAGCCACAGCTGTTAAGGCCAGCAACTTCCACCTCCTACCATGTGGAAGTAAGCGAGATTTTTAAAAAAGAATCAGATACATCTGGAGTTCAATAACTAAACCTAGTATCTTATTTTGACAGGCACATTGTAACAAGCGTGATCATTTCATTTGTGCAACACTTCGAATGTCCAATGTCTTCCTACTTCTACATTAGTCTGCCTCACAAATTTCCAGCACCACGTTGCACTAGATAAACTTTTCTACGACTGGTGCATCCAATCTTTACTTTTGTTTTGCTATATACATCAAACCAGAGCCAAAAAGTGTTGGATGCCCACACTTATTTTCACACATGGGAAAAAAATTAGCAGTTTTTGTGGTAGCTGGGAGAAGACGTATCTTTAGAAGATGCTATTAAAAATATACCAGTTTCCCTACCTGTTTCTCACTCAAAGCTGTGATTTTGGCTTGGAGTTCATGAAGCTGCTTCTTCAGATCAGCATTCTGTTTAGAAAGGGAGAGAAAAAAAGAATCTGTGAGAAAGCTCTTTCAATTCTTAATAAAGAATAGTAGTAGGACTCTAAACTCATAGGAATGCTATAAATAAAGCTCCTCTAGGTTGTAACCAATGGGACTGCTTAAACAGCACAACACTGAAGCCTATTTGAACTGCCTGGTGCTACAGTTTTATGGCTCTTTTCAATATTTAGCATCATTTGGGTGGCATTTTCATGTATTTCATGAAGACATAACAAGGACATCAAGGAGTACCCTACAATATGCTCCACATTTTCTTTCAGTGATGTGCACCACTAAAGAAAAATGAAATTATTTTTAAAGATACATCTAACATTAAACCACCACCACATTCCAAATTTCACACTTAAAACGTTCTGAACCAGAATGTGCCTATAGTATACATGAGGTGAAAGAAAATGAATGCACCTCCAATGTTACAATTTTGGTGAACTAAATAAACAAACCACTACCTTCCTCATGATATGGTTTTTAAGAATCTTCTTGTGAACAAAACAATGTCAGAAATAATATTGAGACCGTTTACTTAATATATGATCTGATGAACTTTTCTATTTCACTTTGTGAAAAATGCAACAAGAGGAATGTTTGTATACTGAGTTCAGAAATGAAGAGTGTGAACAAAACATATTTACCTGTGGATCCTGCTTCATTTGGGCAACCAGTTTCTAAAATAGAAGGCAGTGGTATTAGTATTGCACGTGCTTTACTGAAAGTTCTGCAAGCAAAACCTATACAGTGCTCCTTGACTAAAACTGGATTTTTCATAAAAGGTGTTGCTTATTTCTGCCACCCTTATTCACATGTTTAAGTATGCTGCTACTAGGGATAAAGCTGGGTAAGCTAAACTAAAACTACAATCTTAAACTAATATAAAAAGCAACACAGACAATCAGTTCGGTTGTAAAAAAAGCTATCTATATAATAAAAAACTACAGAATTTCCTTCATGTGGTCTTGGTTGAGGGACAGAAGTCAAAGAACAAACTTTGCTGCATCCCTTGCCCTGCTTCTTTGTGCTACTTTTCTATACTTAAATTGTAAGTCAGAAAGCAGGGGCTTGTTACTGGTGTTAGCAAAAGCACCTAGTATTTTGGTGTTTTACAAATAAATGAAAACAATAATTCTGTAAGAACTGGCACTTCAGGTTAAGTTTCCCGCCTCTCCAAAGAAACTAATAAACTCCTCAGGTATTCTGCTTCTCTGGGTACTTTTTCATATTTTTAAAAAGCCAGTATAAAAACCAAGTGGCATAGGATGTTTGTTACATCTGGGAGAGCACATTAGAAATATTCCCTCTGACCACTTGATCCTTGGTCTTGATACGAAGCTTATTCAGTGATTTTAAAAGGCTTGCTGGCGAATTAAACTGTGTAATCCAGCTAAATTACAGGAGATAATGGCTTGAATAGAGAAATTAACTTCTCATAGCATTATAAATCTGCTAGGTTAATACATATAGAATATGTGTTTGCTCTATCAAAATTAATTAAATTGGCACTAGTAAACAATTTTGCACTATACCTATATGAGGATTTAGTGATCTTTCCCACAGTTCCTAACAATACTTTCACTCTATATGAGCAGCACAACAACATCATTCTAAATAAAACTGTATACTGCTGGGGGGCGGGGGGAATTGATGTCCCATTTGGTTACCTCTCCCCAACACATGAGCACACAGAGAGAGTAGTTTTTGGAAGCAGAAATGCACTATCTATAATAGTCTCCTCATGTCTCGCCTGACAGAACACACTTTCATGCAAAGAACACAGGTACCATTGAATTCAAAGGAGAGGCTTGTGCTTTAAAGCAGAAAGGTATTGACCATTACATTCCCACAACTATTTAATGCTGAAGTTATTCTAATTCTGGGGTGAGCGAAGTCTGTCAAAATTTGCTTTTGATGTATTTAAGAATACTTTCTTTTGTAGGTTAATAATTTGAATTTAGAGGGACACAAATTCTGAATTGCCAAAATTGCAGGAATGGACAAAATAAACCTGAGATGCATTTTTCATCACCCCACAGTCACTTGTTAGAAGATTTGCAGCTTTCTTTCTTTCTTTTTTCGTTCCTATCCATCTTTCTTGTTTGAAAGTGACAAAGATGCTAAGGGATCAAAAATGGCAATGAGCATGTGAACTCTGTTTATTATTCTGTCAAGGGCTGACAGCGCTCTGATGAGTGTGTGGCCAAAGCAAGGGGGGAGGAGACTGACCTGGGAGAGGGTGTCAGCAATTATGCGGTTCGGTGCCACTCATGAGGCAGGAGCCAGAACAGGGGGGAAGAAGAAGGAGCACGGCTGTTAGGGATGAACAGGGGGCGAAACAGGACCTGCCAGAGGTGGAGGAAGAGGCTGATCAGGCCTCAACATCCTCTATGCCATTGTCTTCTAGAAACAGGAGGAACTTGAAGAGGGAAGAGTTGTTTTTTGTGGGGGTTTTTCTCGTTCTTTTTGTATGTTCCATTTTTGTTTGTTTGTTTGTTTGTATAGTGTTATTTTGGATTCAATGTTTGTAATTTTTGTTATGATTCTGCATTGAAAATAAAATTAAAAAAGAAGAAGAGGGAAGAGTCACAACCACTTCCATGCAGATGTCTCACGTTATGTGTGTGCAACCCGTCAGAGAAGGGTATATAAGAAGAAGAGTTTGGATTTGATATCCCGCCTTTCACTCCCCTTCAGGAGTCAAAGCGGCTAACATTCTCCTTTCCCTTCCTCCCCCCCAACAAACACTCTGTGAGGTGAGTGGGGCTGAGAGACTTCACAGAAGTGTGACTGGCCCAAGGTCACCCAGCAGCTGCATGTGGAGGAGCGGAGACGCGAACCCGGTTCCCCAGATTAGGAGACTACCGCTCTTAACCACTATACCACACTGGCTCCCTTATAAGCCAGCGGGGGGGTGGGGGGTGGAGTTCATGGTCCCACTGTTGTTGCAACGCTCCACAGGGCCCAGACGTGTGGGCAACTGCCTAGAGGCTAGAAGCCCATGTGTACATGGAGTACAGTGGAAGCTGCTGTAAATGCTTCTCTTGTCAATAAAGACTTAACTATCAGACGTGTGCCTTCCTTAGCTGGGGTGGGGCCAGTACATAAACCTATACGTAAAGACTTAGACCCAATACTTACCTCCCTCCACATGAGTGGAAGTGCTTCCAATATTCATTTACCGGGGGGGGGGGCGGAGTTGTCTCCCTATCCAACAGCCACTTGTGCCCACTGGAAAACTGCCCCAGGACAGTAAGGCTTTTCCAAATTGTATGCAATGTCATGATGTTTTAATTAATTTTTATAATGAAATATTTTGAATGTGTAACTATTTGATTGTTTGATTATTTGATTATTGTTAGCCGCCCTGAGCCCGGCTTCGGCTGGGGAGGGCGGGATATAAATAAAATTTATTATTATTATTATTATTATTATTATTATTATTATTATTATGTGAGAGAA
Organism: Podarcis gaigeae; assembly: GCF_964106915.1. Lineage (NCBI taxonomy): Eukaryota > Metazoa > Chordata > Lepidosauria > Squamata > Lacertidae > Podarcis > Podarcis gaigeae. The sequence goes on along the minus strand of NC_139678.1, from coordinate 51,245,334 downwards.
TGAGTGCCTCACCCACAACCTGTACATGAGTGGTGCTTACGTTTCTGCAAGCAAAGTCTTGGATTCAACCCAGCAAGAGTCGTATACATGTGAAAGACTGAGGCTTTCACATGCTGTTTAACTATATCCAGTATCCAGAGCTGTATGTATTGCCTTGGTTACTGAGTTGGAACTATGCATGAAAGACAATCACATAGTTAGTGCTATCAGCTTTGTAGTGCTGATCTCCAGTTGGAGATGATGACTGACACAATCAAGCTGACCTGACAAACCATATAATGGGTGGATAATTGTTTTCAGACGCGTACATATGTTGTTCCCTGAAAATGGTCTGTTTTTTGCAGACTCTATATTTAGAATCAAAATATTTCAGTTCCAGCTATATCTGCATACATGAAAGCTTGCAGATCACTGACACAATAGTCTTGTACAGCACATACAAACCAGATAATCCCATAGAGTTCAAATGCACCTAGTCACAAATAAACGTGTATATGATTGCAACTATGTGAAAGATCCATCAACTACATCTCTCAAAAAAAACTTGTTATTTCAGTGCTAATTCTACTACTTCAAATGCAAACTCAAACTCTTAAGAGATTATCCTGGACAAGTTTGACATGGTTTGGTAATCTGAAGGCAAGAGCTTTTACATGTCCTGCATAAGGGCAAGTCATGCACAACTTGTGAAGAACTGTTCTCCATATTTTGTTTTGTCTTAAATGTCTCACTTCTGTAAATAATTCCACACAACCATTTTTCTCAGTCTGCATATAAGTCAGTGTTACCAGTGAGCTGGTCAACTACATGAGAGAAATATTTATTTATGTACAGACCCACAGCATCTACCTTAACGTTAGAAAATGGTGTCAGAATTGTCTACAAGAGCTTTGATTTAGTCTGAAAAGAACTCAGGTCTGAGAGGATAAAGTTGACTGTGCAGCTGAATTTACATTCAGAGATACCCACAATGTTGTTAGCAATGTCTATGCAAACAATGCAGTCAATGACAGGATCTGTCTAGCAAAGATTATTTGCTATAAAAATATGTTCAATGAATATCCCAAGTCTGATGGATCTTTCACAATTACAAAAATCTATACAAATTTACTCGTGACTAGTTCCCACTGACCTTAGTGGGCCTCACCTGCTCCATTTGGGGTGTAGGACTGTGTACTTTCTGAGCAATTTGCACGTTTCCATGTGCATAAATGTTATCCACAGCGTAGGGAGGAAGAGAAGGGTAGAATGTCCCACCATGCAAGGAGAAATTCTTGCACTGGTGGAATTTTCATTTAGCGCTGTTAGATTCCATTCAAATTATTTTTATAGTGAGCTTTTGCATAAATTACATAAAAGTTCCACAAAAATTGAACCTACTAAGAAGTAACACAGAAATAGAGGCTGGTTTATTGCTTTGACATTAGAAACAGGCTGGAAATTGTCAAACTTGAGTTCTTAAAACAAATACACTGTACAATAAGTAAACCACGCCTGCCATCTATTGTTTAGAGTTGACCATGTTGAAATCTAGAAGTAAACCACTTTGAAATATACCCAATGTAAAATATAACTGATCCACTGGCTCATAATATATTTTCAACACAGTCATCAGAACTGAATGAACTGGAAGACAGAAAATTCAGAGTATATCTTTGTTTGAGATTCTGTCCTGCCATGCTATGCAGCACATATGAGAAGCATATCATCTTTTTTTAAAAAAAAAAGAAAAAGAAGAGGAAGAGTTTGAATTTGATATCCCGCTTTATCACTACCCTAAGGAGTCTCAAAGCGGCTAACATTCTCCTTTCCCTTCCTCCCCCACAACAAACACTTTGCGAGGTGAGTGGGGCTGAGAGACTTCAGAGAAGTGTGACTAGCCCAAGGTCACCCAGCAGCTGCAGGTGGAGGAGCAGGGAAGCGAACCCGGTTCACCAGATTACGAGACTACCACTCTTAACCACTACACCACACTGGCTCATCCAAAAAAAAATCTGGAATGTAGCCTATAACATGTATAGGCTGTTGCCATGTTTCAACAAACCACAATTGTGAGGATGGAAGTTAAAGCTATTGTATATCAGTCAGGCACTTTCTCTTACTGCCTTTTCAGTGGCTCTTTCAACAATACTTTTAAATAGAGATCTTTATCCCAGTTGGTAACTGTACTGGATCTGAATTGGTTTTATGTATGTGCTGCTTTTTGAGACTGTTTTTATATTTATAATTGATGTTGTTGTTTTTAATGTCTTACATATGCAATTGCTTTAACTGTTTTTATACATATACCGGTAACTGTTTTATATATGTTTTTATTATATTGCAAATTGCTTTGGGATAACTCAGGGGAAGCAAATCCTAACCACCACCACCACAACACAACAACACCACCACCCTGAAAATAATAAATCACCACCCTGAGCCTTGGCATTGCTTAGAGCAGTGTTTCCCAACCTTGGGCCTCCAGATGTTTTTGGCCTACAACTCCCATCATCCCTAGCTAGCAAGACCAGTGGTCAGGGATGATGGGAATTGTAGTTCAAAAACAGCTGGAGGCCCAAGGTTGGGAAACACTGGCTTAGAGGATCCTCAACACTTGAATTAGAGACCATTTTGCACCAGCTCAGGCAGGGAGATAGTAGACAGCAAGATGGTCAGTTCACAGAATTCTCTCATTTGTCCTTACTGTTCCACACCTACTACAAACACTTAAAATTGGGACTCAGTCAGAATTAGATCCTGGAGGGAAACTAGAACCCCTATACACTATAGCAATCTTACCTAACCTACGCTGGGGGTTCACCGAAAACCCAATTGACACAGCTGAAAATTTTCCTCACAGCTCAGCTGCCCAGGTCCTGATAATAAATGTAGGTCAGGTTGGTTCTAATGACTCTTTTCTAAAGTTATAAGAATTGTCTTAAAGGTGTTTCTTCAGAGGAAAAGCTTGTTAACTTAGTAGGATTATGTCCTTAGAGCTCTGAAAATCCAAACACGAATAAGACTCAATTTTTTTAAAAATAAATAAAAAACACACGCTTTCATCTACAAACATGCTGTATTTACTATTTTCAAAAGTTCTACACAAAACTTCCCATGAAATCATTTTTGCAACACCTACCTACCCACTAGAATGCCCTCTCAGTAATATCAGACAAGCACCATCTCTATTATCTTCTTGGTGACTATGGAAGATCTTCCTTCGCCCCCATAAGCCTTTTAAATGAAGGTTTTATTTTGGATTTTATATACGCTTGTAAAGTTGATATTTGTAAGTGAAGTTTCTGTTGTTCAAGGTGTTGTTCATGGAAAACAATTCATAAACGAAATGAAGTCAATATAGTTCACATTTCTTTTTCTTTTTAATGTTGTATAAGGATTGGAGATGTTAAATTCAGAGTCAATAGTTGCAATTTATGAGCTGAAAAGGGAAGAGAAAGATTGTAAGACCTGTTGCTGCTACTCCAAAGGGCCCGTTTGTTGTATGCTTGCTCTGTTTATCATACTTTGGGAAAACTTGGATTGTGAGTTCAGCTAATAGAGAAAACTATGAGTTAGAGAGACTAGGAAATATTGGGACAACAAAAACAACTAAGCTCTTTAATCACTGTTTTATCTTTATGAATTGTAATTTTTAATTTCTTCTAGCTCTCTTCTACCCTAAGCTTTTAATTATCCAAATTACGCCAACTATAAGCACCATGGGGACAGAAGTATTTGCGTCGTGTCCGGGGAAAGAAGATGAAAACCACTTTGAGCTCACAATATATGGTGGGCTATGAAGTCAATAAATTAAAACAGATAAAATGTGCACTATAGAATGATACTTACAAGCACACCAGAACTTAAGAATCAAGCAACTATTAGTATTTGGTCTGAACTCCTGAAGTCGAACAACCCCTTTTACTATTTCAAGTAAGATACACAAGGCAGAGAATGCAATTTACCTGGTGAACCTGAATTTCCACTTTCAGAGCCTCCTGTAGAGTCTGCAACTCCATTCTCTACCTTCTCCACTTTCTTGAGCTGTTGAGGTTACTAAATCCCCACCACCTTCAGACACTTGCTTCAGAGTAAAGGAAATATTCTGGTCTTTACGCTGCAGCTGCAAAATATATGTTACTTTTATCAGGAAAGGGGGTGGGGCCATCAACTTGTCATATATTATACAAGATTCTTGTCTTTTATCTCAAGGCTTTGTAATGGAGGGCACGTGCCCAACACAGTGGATCCCCTTGCAGCATATCTGTGTTAAAAAGCTCAAGGGCTAAGAACTACATGTTAATTCAGAAGCAAGTTTGACCAAGCAACTTATTTTCACAGTGATATATTAAATTACACAAATGAGAACAGGCTATATATACATTCACAAGTAGCAATTAGGCAGATATTAGTGTACTTCGTGCAAATAAAATGGCATTGAATGAGTAGATTAACAAGAACAGCTCTTCTTAAATCTAATTTATAAGACAGTTAGGACTACTTTCAAAATCAAAATGCTTAGCAAGTCATACAAATCAGTTAACTAAAAACAAAACGAAACTATACAGTTGACTTGAAACTTGAGTGGGGTTAGGTTCTGGGGATTGTACATGGAGCCAAAATTGCATATAGCCAAAACAACCCAGGAACCACCCCCACAAAACCTTTCTGGAGCCGTCACACCAAGCGGGCCTTACCACACACACACACACACTCCGCAAGGCTTTGAAGGCTCTTGCACTGGCTCTGGGAAGCTCCCACAATATTTTGCAGGAACCTCCCAGAGCCTGCGTGAGAACTTTCCAGGGCCCAGGAAGCATGTGTTCAATTTGTCTAACTACATGCTGGTTAAATGCACACAAGTTGCAAGTCAGCTGTAATAGTGAACATTGTACCTATCATGTTTGGATTTATTTGGTCAAGTTTGACATGAACGTGACAGAAAGTGCTTCAAGTCCCTTATCTATAATACTAGAATAAGAAATGAACATTTTACACAACAAATCTTCATTGCTTATTTTAGGGATTTCACTAAACAAAACGTTTATTCTGACTAGAAGTTCAACATAACCAAAAGAGCGGGGGGGGGGGGGGGAGGAGAAAATAGCTTACCAGTTTTGGAAAACAAGTATTCTCTTCAGCTCTGTTTCCCCCCTACAAAAAAGAAACAAGGAGGAATCAGCAGATAGTAAAGTTAACAAAAAATGCATTCAGACTGGCAAACAAATATTTTTAAAGAAATTATGGCAAGTCAGAAAAAAAGAGAGAAGTTTAATATATCAAGGAAAAGTTCTATTACAGTCTGTGCTAAACCAGAAAGGAGTTCAAATTCCTTTGACAAATGGACAAAAAAAGGGGGGAAGCAGAAACTATTCAACCTCCCTCATTCTTGTATGTTTATTAAAACTAAATTAAATCAGAATCAGAATCCCAAGAGGGAAGAAAACACCTAAAAGGCCAAATGTCTACCAATTACCCTAGGCTGCACAAAACCTGCCACAACCACACCCTTAAGATCCTACCTACTCTCCAAACATTAGGATGACGCTTGGCCTTGTGGCACACTTAAAGCAGTTTCCAAAAGACAACTCCTCCCTTTGGGGACATGCCACCTATGTTGGCCTGGCTAAAAGGCTTCCCAGCCAGCAGATGTCAGAATTGGGGGGTGTATTCAGTTACAATATGCCTGGGACATCTCTCCAGCCAAGCAAATGGCAGACAAAATGGCAGTGTAGAAACAAATGTAGAGCTTGGACCAGATGACAACAAAACAGCTTGCCTGCTCCATGGTTGTCCTGGCTGCTGTGCCTGTCTGCTCTGCCTGTTTGAAAAGCATCCAGGTAGGAAAACTAAATGGAGCTTGGGTCCTGGCATTGCTAGGGACCATGTATAGGCATAGTACTGTATTTAAGACCACAGCCTCCACCCCACAAGTACTACTCACAGTTTGAAATAGCCAGCATCAAAGAAAGGAAGTTAAATTTCCATTGCTCCTACATTCAGAGTTAAGGACCTATCTGCATGAGAACATAAGATGCTAAATAAAGACCACAAACAGTTATTCTTAATGATATTTTTTGTGCTTACTGTTCATTGACTCTACTTGCCGAAGTTTGGACTTTTATTTCTCCATAACTCAGATTCTGAACAAAGCCAGTACAATTTAAAAACAAACAAATACAACAGGAAGAAAATACTGCAATCTTTGAGAGTGGCTTCTTTTTTCAACTTGCAACATTACCCAATGACTTCAGGGAAGGCAACATAGCCTTCCCTACAGTGGCAATTTCTACCCAAGATCTAGAGAATAGTGAATTGGAACCAGCTAATCTAAAATTTAAAAAATTCACAATTTAAACCAACAGACATGGGTGCATAGTATTCTCAACAGACACCAACACTTTGTTTCTTGACTATCTTATCACATAAGCATTATGTCATATGGGTATAGCTTATATGCTTCTCATTTTTTTCCACCCTACAAAAATGTGAGAGACTTGAGGAAGCTCATGTGCACAAGAGCAGGAAAGCAGCTGGACTGTGGAGCTCCACACTATCTCAAACTTGCTCATCTCCCCCTGCAGCAAATCTTCTACCACACAATTGCAGGTTTCTAGACCCCAATCAAGATGTTGGTCTTGTCGTTTAAAGTTTGGGACTTCTCAGAGTTCCTCCACCATCTGCAGTCTAGTGGGTTGATAGAGAAAGGGTTTTGAAGTGGTAGCACCCCAGCTCTGGAAAGCTCCAAAGACAGATTTGCCAGGTAGCTTCAGACTTAAAACTTTTTTCTTGTGCAGATCTGTTTTCAGCTTTACTGTGTGCATGTTTAATTTTTTTTGTACTTTATTTTATGCAAACTGCCCTGATAACTAGATTAAACGGTCGGGTATGAATTTGAATGGATGCAGTCAGGCTCTTGGGGCACAGTGCTGGCTCAGGCACCTGACAACCCCTTCCTATTGTGGTTTATGTAGTTAGAAGGGATGCAGATACTGTAACTGCATGGAGTTTATGCAGAAAACATATGTATCACATATGGCAAACAATTCATGCACCTTACAGAAAGACAACAAACTAAATCATATAGCTCAGTCAGTAGAGCATGAGACTCTTAATCTCAGGCTTGTGGGTTCGAGCCCCACGTTGGGCAAAAGATTCCTGCATTGCAGGGGATTGAACTAGATGACCTTGGTGGTCCCTTCCAACTCTACAGTTCTATGATATACCTTTAGAAAGTGTTTTCCCCTGCATGGTGTGAGTTACTTATTACTATTAAATCCAACTTTGGCCCCCAATATTCATTCTGCAGTTCAAATTTAATACTTTTTAAACCAGGGGAGAACAGAATATTTTCTACCAACTTTGTTGCATGTTTCAAAATACCTGTAACAGTTATGTTTAAGCACCTGAAGTGACAAAAATGTATTTCAGGATAAGTTCAGAGCTAAAATTATCTGAAGAGTGGAATTCTGAGGTATTCATTGACTATACACACACACACACACACACACGCTTGTTATTCCACTTATATATTTTTCTTTCTTCGATCATGTAAATCAAAGCAGAATACATGAGACTGCCCGAGATGCCAATAAAAATCAATGCCTTCTGCATCAGTTCTGTATGCAACCTCACCTATGTAGTTACTATACAAGTAAGACTCAAGAAGAACAATCAAGTGCCACTAAGCAAGAAGCTCTCACATACTAGAAAGCAAACTTTGCACATCTCTGTACTCAGAGAACATTCAAATGCTCATGTTGAAACATTTTAAAAATAAACAAACCAGGGCTTTTTCCAGCTGGAACTCACTGGAACTCAGTTCTGGCACCTTTCAGGTGGGTGCCATTGCCATTATAAGAGAACAAGGGAGGGGTTCATGGTGAGTTCTGGTACCTCTTTTCTAGAAACACAGCACTGAAAACAAACGATACAGAGGTTAAAACTAATAGTTGTGAAATTATTGTATTGTTTAATAAAATAAGTTCCAAAACTTTCCAGAACTGGATATATTCTTCAGGAGAAATATATTATTTATTAAAATACATTTTTCTATTTCCCTTTCATCCATCCACAACCTCTCTCACAAGCGCAATACCACCCAGCTGGGTGTTTTCTTCTAGTATCTCTACTTGTCTGAAGAAGCATTTTGACTATGGATCTGTTTAATGAAATTAATCAATTTAGCATGGATATAAACTTTATAAGGAGTCTGACAAGATCTGCTTTTTATTTTAGCAGAACAAGTTTTTAAACTCCAAGGCAGCAGAGATCAGTTTTCAAACATCAGTAGCCAAGCCAGCACGGCTTAGTAACGGAAATGTAGCAGCTACTTTAAAAGAGGAGAAAGCTTTAATTCAGAAAAACTTGGAAGTCACATGTAATATGCTTGTTCTGGGTCACAGTGAACAGGGTCAAATGGTATAGATTTTGTCAAGCTTGTGGCTGTAATATTCTTGAGTGTTCAGAAGGTACGTATATTCAGTCTAGTGTCCAGTAAGGTTGCCGTCAGTCAGGAATTGGAAATGCATAGAGGTTTTTAGACAGCTAGCCCTGTTTGTAAATAAGGCTATGGCAAACTGGGCAAAAGAACAACAAAAATGGTTTAGGCAGGGAGAGGAAGTAGGCTATCACCACCTTAAGAGTGGCCCCCTGAGTCCAGACAGATGAGTGAAAATCAGTCACCTAGCTTTTTCCCTCAAAAACAACAAAATGCCATGATATTAAAATGTTTCCATCTCCAAGGTACCTGGACTACATTTTTTCTTTGTGCAGAAAAAGCTTTTCCCTTAATTACTACAGTACTGTCAGTTCCTGCTTAACAGAAACATTTCTCCTTTCATTTGTGTACAATCCAACACATTTAATGTAATTTTATTTAATAGCAACAAATTTTAAAATGCTGCTTTTGAGCATTTTAACTGAATTTCGATTTCTATGCAAGTGCAGCTTCAAAAAAATAAAAAACCACACTAAGTTAAAAGCTAATTATCTAGCAAACAAGCAATGCATTTTCAAGAATGACAAAAATAGGAGTTTAAAAAAATATGAATTTTAAATTGACTCTCTGTAATAAAGCTTAAACCTATTATATTCCTCTAAAATAAAGAGACAGAATAAAATTAATTCTTTTCATCTCATCCCTCTTGGGCTATGGGCAAAGAAGCTGGGATTATACTACAAGGGAGCAATCTCCTTTGTGGACACACGAAAGACTAGTTTTCATGGAGGCGGCAGGCTTCCGATTGGGCTTCAGACTACAGGTAAGTGCTTGCATGATCAAATGCTCTTCCATGGACACATACTTCTGCACATGAGAGGGGAGCACATTAGGGAAAAGGATAAGCTGAACCTCTCTCCTTTGACAAGCAAGTTTTTGATGTGGAGTAACATTCCATAAATGTGAACTGTCACCTACAGTTTGAAGTGGTAAAGTACAGGCAAAGACTTCTCACCTTAGAGAGAACTAGACCCTGTATTTCCTATAAACACACTTCTAGTTGCATCTATAATCTTAGCTCAGTGCAACAATGTTCTCTCGCTCTTCCCAAGCTCCTCCTGAGAAGTCTACCATAAGAGCAAGAATGAAGCGCAGGAATCAGTCTAAAAAAGAAGTGCTAAGTAGTACTCAAAAGTGAATCATAAAAAAGGATTGTTTTTCTAAAAAGATCAAAAAATTGCTACTACACCACAAATAATAACACAGCTGGAAAGTACAACTCGCATGTTAGGTTGTCCCTATACAGGATGGATCATTTTTATAACCAAATTAAAACGCCAAGAAAAGGGCTGGATTGAAAGTGATTGATAAAATCAAGTTTCCAACTTTCTAATTCATGTAGTTACTGACTGGTTGCTGTAATAAATGAAATCTGTGTTTGCAAGAAAAGTAAGCTTTTACAATACCAGGAGCATAGGCCCTGACCCCTGTTTATTCAACCTTCATAGCCTTTGAGCCACAGAATTTATTTCTGCTTAGGGAAGCAATTATGAAAGTAAGTATTTCTATTTGGTCTGCACACACACACACACACACACACACACACACACACACACACAGTACTTCTTCGTGCAGCACATAGAACAACTGTAGAATTCGCTCCCACAGCCTTGGTGGCTCTGCTCTGCCTCCACAATCAGAGGCAGTATATAGTATGCTTCCAAATACCAGTTGCTAGAAACTGTGGAGGGGTTGTTGTTCTTGTGCTCAGATGCTGCTTGCAGATTTCCCACAGGTATCTAGTTAGCCACTGGATAACAGGATACTGGGCTAAATGGGCTATTGGCCTGATCCAGCAAGATCATCTTATGTTCTTATGACACTAAGCACACCCATTACATGTGAAGATGTGCTTAGAACTATGCAGGAGGAAGAGCTGATACTTACTCTGCAGAAGAGAATTTCACAATGTCATAGAAAATAAATGTCCATGCAATTTAATCAATAGTCCAAAGGTTCATAGTCTGAACAATACTACAAAAGAGACCCACAATGGCATAATTATAATGCACAACCTAAGATTACTTTCCTGTCCTGATTTATTCTTTTACATAAAAAGCAGGGTTTACTAAAATGTCAGTGAGTTTTTAAGGCATTGTCTGTAGTGAGTGCAGACAAAGTTGTTCATATTAGATTTAGGTATTTTAAGCCAGGGAAAGGACACTTACTCTAACTGAAATTCAATATGAAATAATTCTGATTAAAACAAAGATATTTTATCTTATTACTTCAAAAATCAGTTTTATTTCCATGTTGCTGTGAATAAAAACATGGAGAAATTTGCTCAATGGACAGCTCAACAGACACAATTAGAAAGGAGGAGTGCAGATTTTTTTAAAAAAAAACTTTATCAATATTTCTGAACTTTCCTTTGAACTCATAGCATACCTTTTCAGAGTGTCTATGTACACTTCAGAAAGGCAAATTATTTCCTTTCTACAGGAAGACTATCTGAGAGGAACTCTGGTATATCATTGCATGACATCACTGAGTACAACTACCTGTGCAAAATGCACAGAAGGTGGTATTATTATTATTATTATTATTATTATTATTATTTACTTACACCCCACCCATCCAATCGGATTCCCCCAGCCATTCTGGGTGGTTTCCCACATAATATTAAAGCAGTGAAATATCAAACATTAAAAACTTCCTGATGCAGGGCCGTCTTCTGATGTCTTTGGAAAGCTGTGTAGTTATTTAGCTATTTGACATCTGACAGGTGGGTGTTCCACAGGGCAGGTGCCACCACTGAGAAGGCCCTCTGCCTGGTTCCCTGTAACTTCACTTCTTGCAGTGAAGGAACTGCTAAAAGGACCTCAAAGCTGGATCTCAGTGCCCAGGGTGAACACTGGGAGTGGAGACTCTCCTTCATGTATACAGGGCCGAGCCCATGTAGGGCTTTAAAGGTCTGCACCAACACTCAGAAACATACTAGCAGCCAATGCAGATCTTTCAAAACCTGTGTTAGATGGTCCCAGCGGCGGCTCCCAGTTACCAGTGTAGCAGCTGCATTCTGGATTAGTTGTGGTTTCCGAGTCACCTTCAAAGTAGCCCTGTGCAGAGTGCATTTCAGTGGTGCAAGCAGGAGTTAACCAGATCATGTACCACTCAGGCAAGACAGTGCACAGGGAGGTAGTCTCAGTTGGCATACCAGATGGAGCTGGTAGACAGTCACCCTGGACAGTCCAAAATGACTCCAAGGCTGCGCACCTGTTCCTTCAGGGACACAGTAACCCCATTCAGGTCCACGGAGTCCCCCACACCTGCCCACCACCTATCCCTCAGAAACAGTACTTCTGTCTTGTCAGGATTCAACCTCAATCCATTGACTGCATCCACCCTCCAAATGCCTCTAGACACTCACAGAAGACATTCACCACCTTCACTGGTTCTGATTTAAACAAGAGGTACAGCTGGGTATCATCCGCATATTGGTGAACACCCAGCCCCAAAACTCCTGATGATCTGTCCCAGCGGTTTCATGTAGATTCTTGAATACCACCTATTTACCTTTGTTCAAATGAAAGTGCCCTCTAGAACCCAAGAGAAGATGAAACTGATGGTTCTGGATATTGCAGGAGATTCTTCTACTACAGCTAGAATTTTCCGAGTTTTGCAGTTTCAGTTAGCTTGGCTTCATACTTATGATGAAGAAACTAATACTGAATGTTTCTGTACACAAAAGAGGGTTTTGAGCCAGAATTCACAAGTAGGATTTGAAAACAAATTCTGATCATGCAGCAAATCCAGTATGCATTTATTTACAGCTGGCAGGATAGTAAAGTAGGTATTTGATGGCTTCACTACACAGGAGTGATGCTACTTTTCAGACATTTCCATACTTTCCTCACACTGCAAGGAAGTTTACATAATCTTACAGCCATACTGAACACAGTGGAACTTTCTTCTAAGAAACATGAACAAGATTGGGCTGAGCAGGAAAACAAAACCATGCAACTAAAAAGGGACAGGAAAGTCACCATATCCATTCCACTCAATATGCTACAACAGCAAAAATACCCAGCCATCATCCAGACGAGCGATAATCACAAATCCAACATACATTACGAAATAGTCACATGGCTATTCTATTTGAAAAAAGCAAAGTACGCCACAGTTCTGTAATATGTTTCTATTTTGTTCTGAACGTGTTTTCCATCAGGAAATGCTCTTTGAAGTTCAGGCACTGTATTTGTTTACTCCTTCCCCCCAACATTCCTTGGATAAGAGACCAATATACTGTGATATCTGCAGCTGTGGTTATCAGGAGGGTCAGAAGACCTAATCTTCAAACTTGGTTTTCCGGAATACAGTCAATCCTTAAAAATATTCTTTTCAGAAACAAAAGGGAAACTGTCCCTTGTTATGAAGCCACACATGATTATTGCAGTGCCTCTACTTGTCTTCTAAACAGTTCTGAAATTATTACAAGAGCCACTTGGAGAAAGGGCAGTAGGCATGTCAAAAGAATGTTACAGAGGCATGAGGAGGATTTTGAAGTCGGAGCAACGATAAAAACATGGGGATAGGGATCTTTGAGATCAGAATTGGAATCCATAAGTAAACTTAACTCCCAATAAGATACAGCCATATGGTAAGAATATGACTGAGGGCATAGTGGTTGACAAAGCTGAAGGATTAGAATCTACTAGACATCTGCTCTTGCTTCCTCCAGCATCCTGGATCAGACATAGGAGTAGAAGAGAAATAATCATCTCAATAGCACAAGACTACTTTACATACATTTTACCTTCACAGGGGTAAGCCAATGCACACACAGGAGCTTGTAGTAATAAGAAAATGCATAAGCTGTATGCATAAGACCCATGTGTATATATTTTGCTCTACACCAATATTATTTCTGTGAAGGAGAAACATTACATGTAAAGGCGCAGCCACCAATACCCTCTAGAAGATGTTTGTAATCCTCAGTACCCCCAAACAGAGAACAGTGCCCCATGAGAAAAGGTGGCGGTTACATGCACATGATAAAAAGTCTGATTCCCTATTCTTGCTGAACTGCTACGCCATCACTAACAAGCATGTGGTACTATTCAACTTTTTATGGCCTGAATCTCTTTACTAAGAATATGGACATGAAATCCTCAAGCTGTGTGATCGGAAAAGAAGACAGTGAAGATAGTGGCTGCCATACAAAGCTTAAGGACTTGGCTTTTCAGTGCAACTACTGCACAGTTGCTACTTACCGTATTTTTCGCCCCATAGGACGCACCTAGTTTTTTGAGGGGGGAAATAAAGAAAAAAAATTATTCCCCCCCCCCAAGCACGGGGCTGGAGCGGGGGAAGCCCGAGCTTCCCCCGACCCCAGGCCCCAGAACAGCCTGCTATCCGCAAGCCTAGGGAGCCACGCCGGTCTCCCCAGGCTTGCGGACAGCTGTGCGAAGCCCGGGCACGCTCTTGAGCACACCCGAGGCTTCGGAATGCAGGCAGCTCTGCGCAACCCTCCGGAGCCCGGCATGGCTTGGCACCGGGCTCCGGAGGATCACGCAGAGCTGCGCGGAGCCCGGGAGCGCAGACAGCTCTCTGCGACCCTCCGGAGCCCAGCGTGGCTTGGCGCTGGGCTCTGGAGGGTCACGCAGAGCTGCATGGAGCCTGGGAGCACAGGCAGCTCTGCGCAACCCTCCGGAGGCTGGCGCGGCTTGGTGCCGGGCTCCGGAGGGTCGCACAGAGCTGCGCGGACCCCGGGAGGGCAGGCAGCTCTGTGCGACCCTCCGGAGGCCGGCGCGGCTTGGCACCGGGCTCTGGAGGATCGTGCACAGCTGCGCGGACCCCGGGAGGGCAGGCAGTTGTGTGCGACCCTCCGGAGGCTGGCGCGGCTTGGCGCCAGGCTCCAGAGGGTTGCGCAGAGCTTCCTGAAGCCTGGAGAGCGAAAGCCTGCATTCGCCCCATAGGACGCACCCACATTGCCCCTTCATTTTTGGAGGGGAAAAAGTGCGTCCAATAGGGCGAAAAATACAGACAGTAATACTGTCTAGAAACAGAAGCCACTGAAGCATGATGGGATGGGGAAAACTTCACTACAATGCAATAAATTGATGTTTTAAAAACAAAATTGTGTTTTATCAAAATAAAACACAATTAACACAGTAAGCTGATGGTTACTGTGTGCTGCTTTGGGCACAGACTACCTTGGAAAAGTGGAAAATAAATTGAACTATTAGGACAGGGGTTGCTGTTTTTAGCAGTAATCATGTGTTTCCTTTAATATCTAGTTTGTCTAATCATGGAGAAAGTGTTCACCAATGCACAAAACTACTCTAATAATAGTTCAGCATCAGAATTTAATAAGAATGGATATCGCATGCTTTATCCACAAGAGAGGAAGACTAGCTGCATGCAAATTAACCTATTTTTCCGTGTATTACATGCCCACGTATATAAGACACCCCCTATTTTGGGGGACTCCAAATGGGGAAGATTGCCCAAAGTTCTTGAGCTTTTTGGGAGGGGTGGCACAGAGTTGTTGAGCTTTTTTTGGGGGGGGGAATGCTGACAATCACTCACCCACCTGACCTACGCTGCCACTCACACGCGTCACAAAAAGCCACCTATCATCTGTCCCCTCGCCAGCAGAAGCCGACAATCACCTGCCCAATTGCTGCAGCAACAGCAAATCAACACCAGCTCTTGCCACAGCCAACAATAACACGCCCAATAGCCGCTAACAATCTCCGGCTTGTGGCAGCAACCAATCCCACGTTCCTCCTATGCACTATTTGTTTATAAGACAACCCCCAATTTCAAACATAATTTTTCAATAAAAAACCTCATCTTATACATGGAAGAGTACGGTATATTGCTGTTGTAGATACCACATTGTCCAAGCAAAAGTAAAACTCTGAACATGGCCACAGATGATTTACCTCTGATTCAATGGGACCATTGGAAAGGACCCAAGAGTCAAAGAAGTGTGCATTATCTATCCATATATCTACCAACAAGTGGTACGCATCAATAACTAGAAACTAAGAACAAGTATTAAACAGTTTAAAAGCGAAAACAAAAGCAAATTAAGAATAGAGAGTTCCCAATTGTGTCAACTCCAAGGGGATACACTTATTTTTTTATTTTTCTTAAAAAAACGATTCCAAAGTTCCATATAGGAGCATGGATACCCCAGGAATGGAACTGATCACAAACATCTGAATAATAGCATAGCTTATGGGAGGCCTATAGAGTTGGCATTTTCTCTTTACTAAACAAGTTGAGAGGAAACAGGCTATGCCTGCCGTGATGTTTTCCAGTATATCCCTGCACTGGGAATCTCAAGGCAGTCCCTGAGTGAGGAGGGCAATTTAGATAGGTAGCCACAAAGGAATCACATCAGAGCTTGTGCCTTCTTTGGGGCAGAAAACATCAAGAGTGATACTACTGCACTTTGAGATTCCATACTTCTTGCCAAGAATATATAAATCTCAACAAAGCACCTGCCAGAAACATCCACCAATTCAGGCTGGGGGGGGGGGGGAATCCTAAATGCAAATATTAACAGGGAGAGGTGATACAGGAACATATAAATGAAAAGCAGAGTGGGAACCCTTTTGCTTCTTCAATTGTGGTGTTAGATAAAAGGTTAAACAAAAATTTAATAAATTGTATGAAGGACAAGAAAAAGTCTCAAAATGAAAGCAAAACAAACCCAGAGGCTCGAATAGGAACAGCACAATGCTTCCTTCCTGCTACACCCACTATATTCTACATCTGTATTAAAGTATGCATTGTTGAACAAAGAGGTAAGCAACTTTGGGAAGTAGGAGCAAGCCAAATGAAATTTCTACATTCAGAAAACCCTTTGGTGTAAGGCTGACAAAGCAGAAAGCAGCAAAAACACTTCAACAGAAGCATTTTCCATGTATGTAATTGATGACTGAAAGTTTTGCCTGTTTTTTTTGTAAAAGCCATTTAAGAAGGAAGCCAATAATTGAGGATGTCAGCAGAAACAAATACTTGAGACAATTATATACATGTGAAAACAAGTGACTGTAATGGAGATTTTCATAATCTTAACTTTCAGCTATGCATGGAGGTTTTTGAAAGCTCTTCTTAATTTCCATTAACATTTTAGTCCTATACATACAAAATAAAAGTTTAGAAAAATAAAGAAGAGGAATATAAGTGGTGAGGGAAACTCAATGTATGTTTTCCCAATCACCATGAAGTATTTGTTTACTGCTAATACTGGTCTTTTACAAGCAGTTACAAGAGACTTCCATTAAACTTTGTTCAAAATCCCACGAGCCTTTATTTCCCACCCCCCCAAAGTCTCCTCATCAGAGCAGCAGGGGGTCCCATTAGACACCCTATTTTACTTTCACCTTATAAATAACATTAGCTGTACACCATTTCCATGGAAACCAAATACAATGAAACACATTTAAATGAATACCTGTTAAATGGATGAATTTATATCTAAAAGTATTTTCTGTTACAAATAAAATTGACAGGATAATGAGACATTCTTAAATTAATAACATGACTACCCTGGTCCCAAATTACTAAACATTCCTTTTTATACATTAAAAACTAGTAGTAAAAGTGGGCTAGATCTTGCAAGCTCTCTCTGTAGAGGACAGCAGTCTCAAGTGAGAACAATAATGCAAAGATCTGAGAAAACTTACAATTTTCATTACCGTATATGGATGGTGCTAGTTACACTTTTAAAACAGGTTTCAGCTTCTACACATGAATCAAATAATGTCACTGTTTAATAAGATCTTCAGTGATGTCATACATAGACAAAACTAATATTCAGATCACTAGTAGCTTCTTTGTTCAAACATTTTAAGTTTAGTTGCATTGTTTGTTTTGTTTGTTTAGTCGTTTAGTCATGTCCGACTCTTTGTGACCCCATGGACCAGAGCATGCCAGGCACTCCCGTCTTCCACTGCCTCCCGCAGTTTGGTCAAACTCATGTTGCATTACTACATGCAAAATACGTATTTGCTAGATACTGTGATCAGAGGGCACTAATCTGCCAAAACATAGACATACATATACTCAGCAGTTAGGGCTTTTATGATGTATTTCTTGTGTTGCTTTATTTTTGTGGTCTTATGGAAACCAAATACACTGAGTCTTGCTTTAATACTATCGCTGATTACCTTTATCAATCCTGTAATTGTGTTTTGCTGGTTTTAAATTTATTGTGCATCATATATCTTTGGCATATAACTGTTGGAAGCCACATTGGGATGGTTTGACCCCAAAAGGTGGCATACATAATAAACCAAATAATATCTAGTGCTTGTTTCATTATACCTAGGAAAAGCTCTGCAGCTGCACAAATGAATCAGGCAATCCCAAGTTTATTTGAATGCAGGATTTCCTGGTTCATTTGCTCATTTCCACACAGTGATAGGGGATAGGGCAGGAAGTGTACAAGCCTATGGCCCACTTCCAGTTTCTCTCCAAGCACAATTATTGGGATGAAGGAACATCTGATTAGGCCCCTTTCTACTTGTCTACTATAGGTTTAACCTGAATTCCAGGTTTCGGTTTTCAGTGGAATAGCCTTATCCCTTTATGTATTCTGTGATACCCCTTTACTAAAACTCTGCTTTTCTTTACTATATAGGCCACCTTTATGGTTCTTTGTCCTCACAGAATGTCAGTGGTGCCCACCTGAGAAGTTCCAGAGCTGAGCTCTGGCTGAAAAAAAGCCCTGTATCTTTCATCAATCTAATTTAGCACACCAACCATATAGCCTCTTGAATAAATATAATTTTGCCACAGTGATCTGCAATGCTATGGTTAGATTCCTAAAATGTGATGTACAGTGGTACCTGGGTTTTCAAGCACCTTGGTACTCAAACAACTTGGAACCCAAACACTGCAAACCCGGAAGTAAGTGTTCCGGTTTGTGAATTTCTTTCGGCAGCCGAATGTGCTCTGTTTTGAGTGTTATGCTTCCGATTTGAGTGCCAAATTTCCATTTTGAGTGTTATGCTGAGGTCTGTCTTTTTTTGCTATTTATTTTGCGTTTTTGTTTTGTGGCTCTTTTTTGTGACTGTGTGGAACCCAGTTTAGCTATTTATTGATTGATTGATTGATTGATTGATTGTGTGACTACAGTACATTGTTTATTGCTTACATTTTATGGATCAATGGTCTCGTTAGATAGTAAAATTAATGTTAAATTGCTGTTTTAGGGGTTGTTTTTAAAAGTTTGGAACAGATTAATCCATTTTGCATTACTTTCTATGGGAAAATGTACCTTGGTTTTGGAACAGACTTCCAGAATGGATTAAGTTTGAGAACCAAGGTACCACTGTACGTGGATGTATCTTAAACGCTAACCAATTCAAAAATTGATAGTAAAGTTACTAACCCAACACTGAAAAATCTACACTGATTGTAGATCAGTAGTTTGAAATATTGGTTTTGAGCTGAACAATCTGGGACCATGTATCTGAAGTACCACCTCTTCCCATATGATCCTGCCTATTCACTATGATAGTCAATAATAAGAAGAAGAGTTTGGATTTGATATCCCACTTTATCACTACCCGAAGGAGTCTCAAAGCGGCTAGCATTCTCCCTTCCCTTCCTCCCCCACAACAAACACTCTGTGAGGTGAATGGGGCTGAGAGACGTCAAAGGAGTGTGACTAGCCCAAGGTCACCCAGAAGCTGCATGTGGAGGAGCGGGGACACGAACACGGTTCCCCAGTTTATGAGGCTACCACCCTTAACCACTACACCACACTGGCCCTGCAGAGTGCTTCTGTGTTCAGAGGTGAATGGTACCATTTCAGTTGCGTGTGGTATTCCACCTCTGGAATGCTATCCCTCAGAAAAATCAGAAAAACAGCAAGCAAAAACTTATCTGTTTTTGTTTTTTAATGGGTGCTGTCTCTGAGCTATTGCTGTCATTCTATCTGATTAAAATATTTTTATATTAGCTTTCATAAAACTTCATGGCACTTTACAGAACAATAAAACCATATATACAAAACACCCAATCCAAAGCAAATTAAACCAGTTAGAGACAACCGGAGGAGAGGGGAAGAAACTAAACTTTAGTAGTATTTGGCTGTATGGCAGAATATTTGTTTTGTTGTTTTATTAAATATATATTTAACATATTTTTTAAAAAAACTATTTGTAAGTCATATTGGGTATTACAATTTGAAAGAGAGAGGGTAAACGATATACAATCCCCTGCTACTATTTGGGTTTGTCATTGGCATACTACTCATAGTTTACAGAGAGAAGCAAACTTGGGTTCGCATATCAGGACAAACCAGACTCTGAATTATTTGGGTTTGTTTCTTCCCCGCAGCCAGCAGGGGAACAACAAACAACATGTGTACATTAAGCTATAATTTAAAACTATGGTTAAATGTTATATATGAACCAGTTCAAAACCACAAAATTTTGTTAAAGCAGCTCTCTATCTCTATTTTATTATATACATATCACTTATAAACACATATACTGATGCACAAAATGTAGGTTAAAGAGTGGTGTCTTTTTCAATTTAACATTTGCTTTTGCAGTATTGTGAATTCTGATATTTTTCTTGGTCTAGTTAATTTTCTTAAGTAAAAAAGAAGAAACAGTATTTGAAACAGGAAAAGAAAACATTTGGGCTACTTAGAATCATGAAATTTAAATAACTGTTCAAGATTCAAGTGAGAATCGCTTAGAAATTCTTAGCACTAGAAGTTAAAAAAGTACAATGCAGCCTCCTGCATACATTCTGCTCACACTCCAAATGCAACAAACCTGCTGAGCTACTAGAGGTCTCCCCATGTTATCACTAGGTGTGAACAAGTCAGAACAGCTCTCTCCATTTACACTGTTGAAGATAATGAGAATGAGTTCCTAGTCTGGAGTTCTGACTAACATTTGGGCTGCCAGACATGGCAAAATTAGTTTCCCCCCCTCTTGCAGTGAAGATTCAACTCTGATTCAACTGGTTTTATATTTCCTTCTCCCTGTGTGTTCATTTCTATGCTGTACAGATGCTCTCCAACAGCTATGTTGTCACCCATACTCGACTCACTCACTTATTAAATCAAACTTTTGTAACTTCCCTCTTTGCAACCAAAAACAGACTTTTTTAGGTTTTTAGGTTCCGGCACCTGCTATAACAAGCTTCCTCACCACCCCTAGCCTATAATGCTAAACTATGCATTCCACATTTTCTGTACGAGAACAAAATCATTCATCAGCCTACACAGAATTACCAAAAGAAGTCAGGGTGCATTAACAGCAACACATTAAATTACTGACACAACATTTTAGGTTTATTTCAGTTAGCCCCACACCCTGAAAAACCTTACGGCTGTTCTACAGGTTTAAGGTGCAGCCTAAAAAGAAATAAAAATTTAAGGAGTCTTCATGTTGGCTTCCTAAAATAAAGTTATTCTGGCACTCTGTTCACAATTATTCATCTTTTTGCTATCATACTTGAAGAATTAATGTCTAGAAACATCTTTAAAGAGTAGAATCGTGCTTGGAAACAACATGAATTAGGGATCTGATTTTAATGGGATTACTGCAATTCCAGAAGCAGTTATAGGGTGGTATTTAATGCTAGTTCTATTCAGAACAGACCTGATGAAATAAACATGACTAACATAGTTTTAGTAATTTCAGTGGGTCTAACTCCAAGTAGGATACAACCCACAGTTGTTACATCAGAGGGAATTAATGGCTAGTGCAGCCTTCCCCAACCTCCAGATATTTTCAGCTACAACTTCCAACAGCCCAGTGCCTTTTAAAATTTCAGTTGGTAAGAGAGCTATGGCCATTATTGAAATGAGATAGTTGGACCACACTTCTCCATGCATTGACAATCGCACAGTTGGATTACTGCAATGCACTCTATGTACAGCTACCCTTGAGTTTGATCTGGAGACTGAAGCTGATGCAGAACACAGTGACTAGGTTGCATGTGGAGGGAAACTACCATTAACATATAACACTCTGCTTGTGAGATTTGCACAGGCTGCCAATCTGCTCCCAGGCCAATCAAGGTGATGGTACTAACATATACTGTAAAGTCAGGACAAGGTTACTTGAGAAACTACTTGAGAGTTTCTCATGCAAGTTCCAAAGATCTCAAAAGCCCACTCTGCAGTAACTCAGGGAATGGCTTTCAGTTTGGCTGCCCCTTTTCTGTAGAATTATCTTTAGTGTGCATCACCTTGAGATGGTTGTTAAGAAGGCAATTAATAAATCAATAATAATGATAATAATATTCCTAACACAGCTGAAGCTATTTTATACAGTCATGCATGCAGCCATCTAAACCATCACTTAACTGGCACCTTAAGTTTCACAAGCTAATACAGACGATGACAGCACTAAGAGGCTATATAACCTTTGGGTGTCACCCTGACAAGAAAGTAAATACAGTGGTACCTCTGGTTACGAACTTAATTAGTTCCAGAGGTCCTTTCTTAACCTGAAACCATTCTTAACCTGAGGTACCACTTTAGCTAATGGGGTCTCCTGCTGCCACCGCCGCGTGATTGCTGTTCTCATCCTGGGGCAAAGTTGTTAACCTGAAGCACTACTTCTGGGTTAGCGGAGTCTGTAACCCAAAGTGTTTGTAACCCGAGGTGTTTGTAACCCAAGGTACCACTGTACAGAGATGCAATCTGTTTCCCCAGCCATCTAGTCATCTACTTTTCTCCCTTACATCACCCTATCTATTACCACTAAAACAAAAGTGGCCCGTTACTACTTTAAGAAGTGACTCTTGCAACAAAAAGTTTGGCTTTGCGTTTAACTGGCAGGCTCAGCAACTTCCCATTCCTGAAAGAAGAAAGTGTAGTCCTTGGCTTCTTAAGTCTGGGAGACAGTAAAATGGGAATTTTATTAATTTCATGAGTTTTATGGGAAATAAGCAATGAGTTTTAATAGAAAAGGCTAAGAAAACTTTGCAGTCCATAACACTGATTTTTAACTGGTGGGCCAGGACCCACAACCCAGTCATGGTCAGATGGGTCACAATAGCAGCAGTACTGCCATATAAATATATGGTAACAAGTTAGGAAAAGTGTTCTCAAATGTATGTTTGGGTTAGAAGTGGGTCCTAAGTGTGAAAACATAGAAGACCACAGGTCTACATGCCTGGCAAAAGAAGAATCACCACTCCTAAAAGTGTCAGCCACCAGACGCCAAAGGGACATGAAGTCTCGTAGAAACTGCAAACTCCCCCCCCTCCCCAATTCATGGCACTTTTCATATTCTCAGTGGCAGGAAGGTTTATCTGAACAATCTAAACATCTGCCACACAATGGTTCTGATATAATACAAGTCCTCAAATCAGAGATGGAAAAAAATATTTCAAATGTCTAAGTACTACTACTAATTTTGAGGGATTCAGAATAACTTTTTTTAAAAAATGACACTCCTATATGGATATAAGCCCAATATTATTGTTTTTCTTTCTTTTTACTCAGCAGTACCGTGTTCCAGCATCTCATTTTTTTTGCTTCCCATGGCACCCATAGCACTTTTATCAATATATTTATTTTATATTCCGCCTTTTCCCCAGAACTGGGACTCAAGATGGCTCACAAAAATTAAAACAACATGGGTTAAACACTGATAGCTAAAAACATATAGAAGATAATAGTTAAAAATAATTAAACTATAACAGAATTAAAATTATGTAAAATAAGTATACTAAACAGCACAGTGCTGAATGGCACAAAATTCTTAAAAATTATTTCCTTAAAAGCTGGAATACATGAGTACTGGCACCTCATTAAAAACAAAACAAATAAACCACCGCATAAACTCAGTGTTTGAATTCCTCGAAAGAGGAGTCAAAACAGGCAATTCCATGCGCTGCAGCTAGGACCAGTTCCCCCCTCCCCCGACTGATAAGAAGTCATACTGCATGAGCGGAGACCTTGTGGTTCCCCATATGTTGTGGACCTATAACTCCAATCAACCAGACCATTGGGCAAAATATCTGTGGCTTATGGGAGTCAGAGTTCAGCTACAGGTTCCGCAACTTTGAGGCTACATTATAAGAAATGCTACATTTTCTTACCAAATGTTATGACGATCCTATGCAGATATAATTTCACGTAGCACAATATTTCAGCAATTGTAGTACAGTACATTTTAAACCCAGATTCTGTTCATCTGCAATTCCCTCTAAGAAGCAAAGCCATAAAAGGGATATCCTGGAAACCATGCAACATATTCCCAAAGTTGTAGTTCTCATACTTCCACAAGACATTTCACAATATTGCAGAAATGATTTTTAAAAACCATGTACATGCAAGCCTCTTCACAGTATTAAGGACATAATTACAATTTTATGCTAGCAACAATGTTCTGTACACATGCCTGGCAACTGTATATTTGTTGATGCACCAAGTAAGATTTATCTCCTTTACACTATCACACATAGTGTTCATATTCTGCAGGCTAATATTTTTACAGAGCAGTTTATTTTATTCAGTTATGTCCCTTTGGCTTTTTGCTCTAAGAAGCCATTTCAAATACCTTTAAAAAGTCAATAAAATACTGCATGAGGCATAAGAAGCACTGAACACTATCACTCCTCTATGTATTTCTCTTTGCCATTCCGAAGTGTTTAGCTAAACTGTACATAAGGACAGCTATGCATAGTAAGGAAGTTGCAAAATCAAGTTTGATCCAGTGATCATGGTTTCCACTACATTTTTCAGCAAACAGAAAAAAAGCAGTTACCGGTAATTCCATACTCTGTATATAAGGACTGTGAATTAAGCAATATTCCACATCCATGAATACAGAATATACACACATGGGGTTATTACACAATCTTGATTCATATTTTTATTATAAACCTTTATAAAGCACTTTAATGACAGGCTGAACACACTACACCTGTCTATGTACGAATCTCTCTACCTAGCCCCAATAAGATAGCCTTGCCATCTCAGAAATTCTCTTCTCTTACATACAAAGCATCCCAGGATAGTATTTCCCCCACAGTGAGCTTGTCTGTCAGGGATCAGAAGGAAACATTTTTGATTCACACTTCCTCATCCCACCTAACTGGGCTGTTGGCAAGTGTAAATCACAGGCTTCCAGCTTATGTGTTGTTTACCTGGAGCTCCCCATAGCAAATTCCCCTCCACCTGCCAATCCTACCCACCTACTTTGACTCTAGGGAGATAAAATTCAGCTGCTTTCCTCCAAAAGGTCATCTAGCATCTAATATAGGACAGACTCTTGCACTTTGCAAGCAAATTGGTCAATTTTCTTTTCGTTTGACTAGGTTCCAAATCTAGAAATGTGTTGTTTCTTTTTAGGCTGCTGCTTATTTCCCCTCCTTCTAACTATAAACATTAAATAAGCCATTTTTATTAGGGACCTGGATTTGACTGGATATTTTGCATAACCCAAAGATCTCTCTACCTTGCATATCTGAACTTGAGTCCAGGCTACGTGCTCAAAAAGGGGACGTGAAAGCGAACAATAGATTGGGCTCTGCCTGGAAGTAACCAGAAGAGTTTGCTTCTCCAGCTCAAGGTAATTAATCCACAAATCTGGGGAGCCCCACTTGGCCCAGTCTTAGGCAGAACAGAGAAAGTGATCTCAGCTACACATACGGAAGTCAAGGGGTGTTTTCCAGCCTTATTCAGTATCACAGACAGGATAGGTAGAGAAACCTGTCCAGAAACGATCACCCCTAAAAAGCTCCAGCAATAAAACTATTAAATAATTTACATGAAAAATGCTGATTTTAGAAAAAGTGTTAGTTTACTATAACTACTGTTGATGGTTACATGCACACATTTTCAAGTTTGATGCCAGACTGATAAAGCATAGTTTACAATTATCCGGCAAACCAGACTTTGAAACCATGTGGTTTGGCATGGTATCCAAACTGACAAATTATGCAGTCATCACTCTTTAGGTTGCTGTACCACAAATGCAGATATGAACTTGCAGAACTAAGAGAACAGAAAATGAAAGTGGACAAGCATGTCCAAACCATGGTTTGTTGCATGCTGGAAGCTCAGCCAGAGGTAAGCTTATTCATTTTATTTTATTTCATAAAAATTTATATGCCACTCACTTGATGTTTAAAAAAACACACACCTTAAAGTGATTAAAATATCAAAGCAGGTAAAACCTAAACCATGGTTAGGTATGATGTCTGAAAGAGTCACTATCTGAGTAATTTATTTGTTAACATTGAACACTTTATAGACAAATTGATATGAACCACCTTTCACATGAATGGGGATGGTTACTAAGCAGCCTACGCACTCCAGGGAACTTTAGGGCAAACAATCTTGCTGTTGCTATCATAGTCTCTTAATAAAGTTAACATACAGATGCCAAGACAATATCATCCCCCTGCCCACTTTAAAAAAAAACACCTGTTCCTCCATTTACCTATAGCATATGAAATCTGTGAATGAACATAACACCTCACTTTCTTCAAAGCAAAGTGAAGAGTTTTCAATGACACTGACATGTACAAAAAAAGTTTTATTTTAAATCTGCTACAGTAGAAAATCTAACCTGTAGAACTTTGACAGTAGTAGTGGTCATAGCAGAACCAACTCAAACTTAACCCATTCATGAAATACAATATTATCTCTAGCTATTTAGTAAGATATCAGGACACCAACCTTAATGCCTAGACAAAACTAAAAGCATTCTCTGCCAAGATGCCAAATATCAGCACAGGTTTCCTTGGTGAAGCAACTCAATGTTGTACAGATTAAGACCAAATTATGAAAATACATACCATTTTTCCACTTGTGAACAATCTTATTTACTTATTAAAAAAAAGCTAAAAGAAAAAAAAAAGTTCCATCAGTACTGAAACAATGCACTCCTATATGACGTATACTAAATCTTACATTCAGCAAAAGTTTACTTTTAAAGGGGAAGTAATGGAAGATATGAAATCAGTTAATAATAAAGAAAGCTGTCAAAAACTTTTAATCTGTGGTAACAATGAATTGTATCCAGACAATCCATCATATCCCCTTCACTAGATGTCCACATACACACATTACTCCCCAAGCAGGCAGAGAAAAAGAGCACAGGTTCATTCATATTTTTACAAACAAACAGCAGAACACTGTCTCTCTGCTAGGGGGAGACCATGAGCCATTGCTCGCTCACTAGTACTATGGAGCACACAAATTCATTCCAAGTCTCAGGTGGAAAAAAAGATTTGCTCACTTTAGTGTTGCACAGTGCTAGTCTCTTCCATCAGTCAAGCTAAGTAGGAATGCAAGAAAATTTAATGGGCAAACCATAAGAGGCAAGTGTGTGCTTACGTGAGTGGTACTACAGATTAAGTTGGAATCAAGTATGCAAGTCAATGCAGCATGGGCCTGATCCACAAATATAAATCTGAAAATGTCCCAAACCATGTCTTTAAGAGGTGGGGAGGGGAGGGAAATGAGTTGACAATTCAGTGGGTGGAGGGGGGCAGTGGGTGGAGGGGGGAGAATATTTACCTGCATGCCTCTTACAAGCAGAGTAGTATATGGCTCAGCGGATTTCACAATAAAGGGAGGCAATGGCAAGCTTTGGAAGGTAGTTGTAGCATTCAGCTCCCAGTTGGCCTACTGGCTAATCTAGTTGCAAAGTGTGAATGTATTGCCAAAAGATGAAAAATGGACAGAAGGAAATCTTTCTCCCCAATCCCATCCTGTTCACAGATATTTAAAATGCCAAACAGCAAAGTGTAATTCTCCATATGCCTGTGGTAGGCTTTCCAGAAAAAGTAACTGTGTACCCAACTCCTTCATTATGAGGGGGGTGGGGAGAACACAGCAGCTATATCACAAATTTGGATAGTCTCTTTTCACAAGTAGGAAATCGTTCTGATATGTAGGACAATGTCAACCATTCCATGGCAGAAATTCAGATTGCTGCCTGCTAACTTGTGGGCAAAGCAAAGAGCAGAATGGTAGAGTAACCAAAATCACACCATCCTTTACTCCAAAAGGGGAGAGCCACTTGTTGGCCAACAAGACTCACAAAAACTAACATTAGTAGCCCATTACATACTCAGATCCCAGGCTACAGGGCATTGCAGAGGGTTGGATTAGATGATCCTTGTGGTCCCTTCCAACTCTACAGTTCTATGATTCTTTGATATGGTTGCCCAACCCTGATCCAACTTGTGTGGCTATATATCTCATGTCCATGTAAAAGCTGGGGGGGGGGGTGCAGAAGCTTGTTGGTAGAACACATGTTTTGCCTGTAGATGAGTTCAATCCCTGCCATCTTCAAGTGCAGCTGGAAAAGACTTCTGTCATACCCTGGTGAGTCAATGCCAGTTAGTGTAGACCAGGGATGAGGAATCTGTGGCCCTCCAAATATTGCTCAGCTCCTATCTATAGCTCCTATCATCCCACATTATTGGTCATGCTGGTTAGGGCTGATGAGGCTCAGAGCCCAAAAAACATCTTGAAGGCCACAGGTTCACCCACCCCTAGTACAGACAAAACCAGGCAAAGGAGCAGCCTGACCTAGTATAAGACAATAATATCCTATGCTCCTAGATACACTTGCAGGGGAAGTGCCACTCTGGGCAGCTTACGACATATAAAACACAACAAAACATCAAACATTTAAAAACAAGATATTATTTATTTATACATACATACATACATACCCACCCCGCCCATCTGGCTGGGTTTCCCCAGCCATTGGCGGAGGAACGGGAAGCAGGGGGTGAGCAACGCCAGTGGCACCACTGGGGAGGGGGGTACCATCATGGCTGCCCCCCAGACATGTGCCACACACCCCCACCGCACCAGGTGCCACACCCCCAGGGGGCACACCAGCCATGCCCCCGCCTGCTCTCTGCCCCCAGTGCCAGAGCATGCAGCTTCGCCACTGTCCCCAGCCAATCTGGGCGGCTTCCAACAAAAGATTAAAATGCAACAATTCATCAAATATTAAAAACTTCCCTAAACAGGGCTGCCTTCAGATGTCTTCTAAAAGTCAGATAGTTATTTATTTCTTTGACGTCCGATGGGAGGGCGTTCCACAGAGTGGGCACCACTACCGAGAAGATATCCTATACAAGCAACAAACAAACCAGTAAATTGATAAAACCAATGAGAATTATGATACAATAATAACAATTTACAATTATAACCAAATTAAATTAAAGTAACTGCCAACCTCAACTAAACATTTAACCAACACCAACCCGACAAAAATGAAACAGAGCAACCAAAATTAAAACCGCTTAAAACATTTTAAAACATTTTACCCAGTTGCCCCAACCCAAGAGTTGTTCCAGCAATTTCCCAGTGGCCTCCCAGGAGCCTCTTTTAGCTGTTCAGGGTGAGTGTGGGACCCGCCCCCTGGGCCAGGTGAAAATGGGCCTTGCAGCAGCAAGCAGATCTTTCTTCCAGATCTATTACTTTTTCCTTTTCACTGAAAAACTGCCTAGTGCCAGGGCTCATTGCATTTGGTGCAATCTTGTTGGGAATTATTGTTGACAATACATAAGTAAGCAAGCCTGTTAAAACAGAACAGCAGAGCTCAATCTCCTACCAAGGGGTGTGTGTGTGTGTGTGTGTGTGTGTGTGTGTGTGTGAATGTTCTGAATTCCAGGAAACTAAATGCCTTGCAAAAGATAGCATTTGTTGGGACAGCACTACTTCAACCATATGTAAAAGGTTAATGCTGGTTGCACATTCCCTTAGACTCAAGATTGAATACATTAAATGTCTTCATAAGAGTACTTCTGTAAATGTCCTTGATTAAATATGTTACTGTTAAAAGCAGAGGAGTTGTAAATAAGCCCGTACTGAAACCATCTCTCTTTCTTTTAGCACTTCAGTAGGTTTAAGAATCAAACAGCATATCCAGCCTAGACTGCTGCAAGAGACTCTAAATGGGGCTGTCTTTGAAGAGTTTTCAGAGATTACATTCTAACCCAATTGTAATCAGGGCACATTCCTCCAACACTCCCCTGGCTCATTTGAACTGAATAAAAAACAAAGAGCTAGTCTTGACCTTTGAAACCCTAAATGGTTTGGGTCTATGTGAGTCTGCCAGCTTGCCAAGATTTTAGGAGATTCTGCTAAGTATCACACCGCCAACCAAGATCACAGTGGTGAGTATATGGGTCAGGACCTTCTCAGTGGTGGTACCTAGGGTCTAGAATGCCCACCCTCATGAGACATGTTTGGCCCCTTTTCCTCCTTCTGTGAAGTCTCATAAACGCTATATTGTTTCACAAATCAATGGGCTTTTTATAGCAATTGGTTTTTATTTTGTAGTGTCTTATTAAGGCTGACTCCATTATAGTCAACTATACATCAACATTTTACTGGTTGCTGTTATTTGCTTGGTGTTGTTCAGCATTTAATTGTGCTTTGTTTTTAATATTTGTGAACTATTTTGGGGGCCTCTTGGCCAAAAAGCAGCACAGAAATGCACCAATAAATATTCACTTCTCCTTTAACCAGGTGCATACAACAGTTTATTGTAGTTATAGCAAAATTCAGACCATGGGCTTCAGTTAACTTTGTATCTAGAAGGATTATAATTTTATCGTGAAAAGAATGGAAAGATATTACAAATATTGTTACTATGGCATAATTTTGTTCACACAAAATGTTGCCAACTCAGGAGTATGTTGCTCCTAGGCAAAAAAGTTATAAGCAAGCAAAAAAAGATTAACAATTTTAACATAGTCTCTTAACAATGTAATCTATAGATGCAGGTGAGTAGTAATATATTAATTTTCAATACACCCAGCACGTCTACAGATTAAGTAAATTCACAAACCACTACCTCACAAAACAACTTGAAAATAAAGGAACCAAGCAAGTAAGAATCTGAGTTACAGCTCTTGAATCTTTCAAGTTTATTTTTATCTTGCCCTTCTTTTACAATGGAAAACCCTCCAGGAACACAACAAAAGGAATATAAAATACAGGTTTGTCAGTGGAAGGGGCTTCATTCTCCCATCCTCTATTGCAGAGCTGCAGGTGGAGTCCAAGAGGTTCAGGGCCAAGGGTACAGGTGGCAATTAGGCCAGGCAGGTCAGTGGAAC
Organism: Podarcis gaigeae; assembly: GCF_964106915.1. Classification (NCBI taxonomy): domain Eukaryota; kingdom Metazoa; phylum Chordata; class Lepidosauria; order Squamata; family Lacertidae; genus Podarcis; species Podarcis gaigeae. The sequence goes on along the minus strand of NC_139678.1, from coordinate 51,214,811 downwards.
TTCCCAACCACACTTCAAACTCTGCTCTAGAAAGAGACAGGGGAACCTGTTGCTCTTCAGATGTTATTGAACTACAACTCCCATCATCCCTGACTGGATGATGTGGAGTAGCTAGAAATGATGGAAGTTGGAAACCAAGATCTACAGGGCCACAAATTCTGCTCCAGAGTTTAGGTAGAATCTGAACACACTTGTTTAAAACATTGCCCTAACCCACACATATATATGTAACATCTATCCATTGAAAGGAGGAGACTAAAGACAAGGCTCTCTTTCCAGTTGCGACCTAGACTCCATAAACAGCCAGATACTCTTGGGAAAGATCACAAGGCCCTTTCCACTGGTCCCCCGCTACATACACCCATTTGTAGTCTACTTTTTTTGTCCATTAGCTTTTAAGTTATAAACAAAGTGGAAAACGATTACACTTCCCCAAAATAGAACAAAACCAAGCTAGAACCTCATCTTCTAGTTTTACTTACACCATAAATTACTTTTGGGATTAGGTCACTGTAGTATATATTCTGCAGATACATTCTGCTTCATACATTCCTTAATAAATATTCTAAGTAAAAACTAGGCAGCTGTGCCTCTCTTAATCAGTGTATCCTTTGAGAATATGGAGAGGCACAAGTAGTAGATCTTGCAACAAAATGTGAGCTTTGATACCAACTGATGTGCTGAGCACAAGGTATAACCATCTTATTATAGCCTACTAAGTCAGAAAAGGCCAGCCCGTATAGGCATTTGACCCAAGTTGGCAATTGTAGAAGTGCATTAACCACTGGATTGCTCAAAGGATAATCCCACAGGATCAAGAAAAAAGCAGAGCTAGATGGGGTAGGTTTGCAGTCTGAAGGCTCTCCTGGATCCAGCTTTGCTCCTAGAGGTAAATCAGACTGTGGTCATGACTAGGAGAACCTTTGCCCAGCTTCAGTTCAGCTGGTGCACCAGCTTTGCCCTTTCCTGAAGAAAGCAGATACATCACACATGACATGGTCAGAGCAACATGTTCAACATGGCGCTACCCTTAAGAGTCTGTCTAGAAGTTTCAACTGGTGCAAAATATGGCCCCTAAAATGTTACCTTGGGCTTATATTATGAAACAAAACATCAGGCTTTGCTTCACCTGCATTGTCAGTCAGCACATTTCTGGGCACAATTTAAAGTGCTACTGATTGTTCCATATAAAGCCCTAAATAGCTGGGGCCAAGATACTTGAATGATTACATTCTCCTGCACAAACTAACCCCCAGCCCCCAGGTTCATTATCAGAGGCTTTGTTCTAAATCTCAATGCCATCAGAGGTATGAATGTCTGCAAGCCAAAGCATTCTCTGCAGTGCCTCCCAGATTATTGAAGTTCCTCCTCCAGGCTCAATTGGTTCCCTCCATATTGACATTTACATAGTTTAGCACAACCTCTCTGTTCCATGACATCTTCAATCATTCTTTCCCTCCCTAACTCCACCCTGTTTTCATGTCTCTGCTCTATTTTGTTAGGTTTCATTTTAGACTGAAATCATACCATCTTTAGATCATTTTAGCTTCTGATATGAGCAGCCTTGAGGGTTTTTGGAATGAAAGGCAAGACAAAATATTACGTACCAAAAATAACAAGAAACCAAATAATTTTACTATGGTTGCATGAAAGGCCATGAAAATGCGGCGTTTGGTACTATGTGTGGAAATCAGCACCCTATGAAACTTGCTTTGCTTTCTCTCTCTTTTAAAACAAAGTCACTAGGCTATGTGGATGTATATGCAGAGGAAACCATGTGGCCAAGGCCCAAAAGTTGAGCGGAAGAGCCTAACTTTCAAGAATGATGGGGGAGGCACTACAAAAACTTTGCAGATCTTGCCTTTCTCCTACCTCATAGTAGTTGCATTACGCAACATAGGCAAAAAATGTTAATTTGCACAATAAAAAAAACTGAAAAATAAGCATGTTAAAAACAGACATCACTAAAAAAGACTTTTCATGATCCATTCCAACTTTTCTCTCCCTCACACAAAGATTTAAATGTTACAAGACCTTTCATTTATTTTCATCCCCCCCCCCCATTTACTAGAACAAGGGTATCCACAGACCAGCTCTAAGGTCATTTTTTCTGACCCCAGGCAGCTCTTCCCATGAAAAGACAGAATCATAGAATCGTAAATGTTGGAAGGGATCACAAGGGTGATCTAGTCCAACTCCCTGCAATGCAGAAATCTTTTGTCTTGTGTGGGGTTCTACACAAGAAACAACTCTGAATTAAAAGCCTCATGCTCTGTTGACTGAGCTATCTACCACCCAAACTTTCAAGTTATTTTTATCATGTCATATGGTTCTACAGAACTCTTCAAAACAGCTAACAATTTATCAAATAAGAAATTCAATTCATCACCATACAAAACACCTAAAACTGTCAAAACTATCAAAAACAAAATATAGAAGCAGCCTTAAAAAAAGAAGAGCACCTGGGTTACAATTTTCAATACAATAAATATTCAGCAATGCTCTCAACTATCTGCAAAAATAAGTGCTTTTAATGTTCTCTTAAGAGAGGAAATAGAACTGTCTTGTCAAAACTGCTCTGCAGGCACCCAAGCACTGAGAAGGTCCAACCTTGCCTCTTTTTCTAAGCAGTCTATTCAGATTAACAGCAAGTCCCCACATGCTGATCTCAGCATACAATATTGGAGAAGGAGTTTCTGAAGGTATCCTGAATCAAGTTCCCTTTTAGGGCTATAGAAGATTAGCCGTGGCACTTTTAATTACACTCAGTATCCTTCTTACACTTGTTCCAAAAGATGTTCCCATCAGCTTATATCCACTAATAAATGGGAGGCTTCATTCTTAACCCACTGAAATTTCCTAGCAAAAGGCAGTCCCACTAGAACAACAGTTGTCTAGCCTGAGGTTCACCAAGGCATGCATAACAGTGGCCAGGTTATATATCACATCACATCTCATCTCATCTCAGATGAGCAAGCTGCACAAATATAAAAAGGGGGACACCTGGATTGCCAGTAGTACATGTGAAAAGGATGTAGGGGTTTTAATAGACTATAAGCAGCAAAAAAAAGCTAACACTATTCTAGGCTCTTCTGCTAGATGGTACCATCTTTATTGACAAGCCTCATCAGTTGTGAGACTCTCAGTTTGTAAAGCAAAGAACACTTCCAGTCCCCAAACTACTGGAGAACAGTGCTCCCCCCCATTCAGAGTACATATGTTGCTTTACTAAAATAATAATATTTTGTAAGAATTGCAGGAACCAGATATCGAATATATTTGAAGAAACTTGCCCCAGAAATAAAAGCACATCTTCAATAAATTGAAGGGTTGGTTTTTTTATAAAAAAAACTGAATTTGTGCAAAGATCAGAAAAGTGACCTTTAAATTTGTGTTCTTTAAAAGTTATACAACCCAGCGGAATCCTATTTAGATTTTTATGTTTCAAGTCTTAGCAACCTGCTCTTGAAACAATCACTGAAGTTTACACACACATCAAATACAATGAATAATATCCCATTAACAGTTATTAAGTTCAGGGTATCAACCCCAAATCTTTTTTGATGAGCATTTTAAGTATTCTCAAGAGCCATGCACGTTACACCTATAGCATGGTGCTGTAAAACTCTATATGTATCTACTAATAAGTAAGTCCCAATAATTTCAGCAGGGTGTACAGGATTGAAATCTATGTAGGAACTCTACTCAGGACATGAAGGGGATGGAGAATCAAAGCAATAACCTATATTTCTTATTTAAAAAATTCCAGAGGATTTTGTGCAGTTATTAGAGGATAGTGAGGTCACCATATGTAACAGGAAACAAAAAAATTGGCTTTTTTATGTAATATACTTGTCCCATGAAAACACACACATAATTATGAAGACAGAGTTAGGCAGGTAAGAGAACTTTTGATTTACCTTTAACTACAACAGTATAAACTACAAAAATGTATTTTTTAGCTTAAACGTATAGCAATACTAGAGGCAGAAGATGTGTACTACTTGCTACTCATCCATAATACAGATTAGCTTGAAACATAAAAATATTCATGAATATCAATTAGAGTGTCCTATGAAAAGAAGAGATTAGTGCAATTAATTATAAAAAAGTGATATAGAGGGGGCAAGTAATTGATTGCAGTACCCTGAAATAAACCTTCCACCATGTATCATGAACAGCACCAAATCCCAAACTGTCCAATCAATAGCCACATAAAGCAGATCTCTCAAAATATCACATGTACTATTTTTAAAAGATTATCCTTAAACTGCTGCAAGTCTTAGTCCATAAAATTGCACATTTCAAAAGCAGTAGTCAACGTTTTTCCAAGAAGGTTGTTTAGATTATGTGTAGAGCATGACCTAAGGACTCCAGTGTCCCACGCTTTCAAAACCAAAAGTCCATCCATACTTGTACCAATGTCCAATCAAATTATCAACTTTCCTCCTCACCAAGATAATACAAGCAGCAAAACAAGAATCCCACTAGGGCTGGGAATCATATAACTGTAGATTTGGAAGGGCCCCTGAGGGTCATCTAGTTCAACCCCCTGCAATACAAGAATCTCAACTAAAACATCCATGACACAGAACCACAGAACTGTAAAATTAAAGGTGAAAATACTTCAAATTCCCATAAGCCTAGACCAGGGGGTAGTCAGCCTGATCCCTACCACCCACTAATGGGCATTTCAGGATTCCAGGTGGTCAGTAGGGGGTTCTAGGGCACATGTTACTGAAGCACTGGTGGACGGTAAGGAAATTTTACCATCAAGAAAGATGCATTAGTGGCCGGTAGGTATAAAAAGGTTGACTACCCCTGGCCTAGACAATCAAACACCTATCTTTTTTCCAACCCTGGTTTTTCTCATTAAGAAAGTTCATCAAATGCTACATTAGCATGTATTTGTTTCAAAATTCATGGTAACATGAGATTTGATCGGCATAATGCCCCGAGTACATTAAATGGGACTATGAACATCTACAAACTCTAACTAATAAAACATAAAAAAATTCCTTCCAGTAGCACCTTAAAGACCAACTAAGTCAGTTCTTGGTATGAGCTTTCGTGTGCATGCACACTTCTTCAGATAGTATTAACATGTGAGTTCCCAAGTACAGCTTTATCCCACAGCATTCTACAGCTTTAGAATGTGGTCCCTAGGCCACAGGACTTGCCAGATCTCCTTCCACAGGTGGTGATCTGGATTTCATTTTTAAATTTGCTAATTGCTTTAAATCACGTTTTAAAGTTAAACTTTATATCCCTCTGAGATAAACGAGCAAAACAAATAAACAAAGAGATAGTTAATAAAAGTCCCAAAACCTATTTTTGAGGATTTCATCTGTGCCTCTAGTTATTACACAATAATTATTACAAATACAGAGGCTAGGACTTGCCATTAATCATATTGAAGAAGTTATATACAAGTTGTCTCAACCATTTGTATCAAAATATGAACAACTAAAACCCCAAAGTTCAAGAACAGATTTAATACGGCTCTGAATGCAAAGCAAGACATCTCCCCCAACAGTATAAATAAATTGTCCAGAATGTCTTAAATAATTTTTAAACTCTCATCTAGAATAACAAAGGATATGGGGAACATTTTCAACTCTATTTTTCTGCAGAATATTTTGCCTTTTTAAATTTGCATCGTTCATAAAATGAATTAGTCTCATAATGAGCTGACACAATACCATCTGAAGTGGGCAACTGGAAAGGACATATTACTAGTCAAAAATCTAAAAATTAATGATTTGGATCTGGAAGTGTCTTTGTGAGTGTAAAGGCATTCTGCCTGCACAAGGGGGCCCCCACTGAATTCTCTCAGCATCCCTGTGCTGCTGTGGCCCACCCCACTCATGGCACACAACATGTTCCAAAGGACCCCTTAACTCTCATGAGTGGCTTTTCAGGGACACAGGAGAAAGGAAAGCCCAACTGTAAATATAGCATTCTACTTGCCAATTTCTGGATCTAAGTAATGTTGTAACTATTTTTTTCCTGTGTGGCTATTCCAAGGAACAGCATATATTTATGCTCATAGTTCTTTCACACATGCTAGATTAGTGTGTTAATGGTTTTAAATACATTTGCTTTGCCTGCCTTAAAATCTAAATAATGTAAGGGAAGTGTGTGCTTTTGAGATGTCATGTCTTAAAATATTGACAAGCACTTCAGTAAAAATAATTTTCAAGTGAAGCTTTGAATATGTTTGAATATAACATTTAGATCACACTAAGTGCAGTTTATTGACTTTCCCCCCCGAATCAAATTTTATTTCAACTACTTTTAGTAGTTGCGGAACTTTTTCAGATATTTATAAAGAGCTTAAAATTAACAGTACATACCTTTTCAGTTTGATATTTGTTTTAGGTCCGCCCCCAAATGTAAATCAAATAAATATGCTAAATCAGATCTTCATTAACTCAAAGCATAATTTCTTTCCAAATTTTAAGGCTGCATTTTGAAAGTTGAGTGCTACCACTGGCTCAATAATGATTTTACTAAAAACAGGATCCCTCTTTCTCTGCCATGGATTAAAGTGGAATCTATCTTTCATGAAACAAGAAAGGAACAAACTAAAAGTTAAAAAAAATCCAGATGAAGCCTCTTTGCAGTGTTCACTATATATCAGTTCAGTAGAAAGAAAGAATAAAACAATTTTAAGAAAGTTTCCACCAGAAGGCAACATGTGGTGTTGGTTCTATTCTCGCAACTGTTTCTTTAAAGTAACCGCCTTATGTCTAGTGAAGACTCTAGAAACAATCTATATTCAAAAAAATGACACTGTTGTCACAGCATTTCACTGGAGGTGCCAATTTTAGCATTTATACAACTAATAGGCAGAAAAAGAAAAGCGCTCCATAAAGTTTTGGAACATGAAAAGAACACAGTACTGCAACAGTGCAATATTCAGTGCTGCTGAAACCGCCAGACAGGCATTCTACTGCACTTCCCTCTGTAGGCAGCCGAAGTATTGATGAAGCCTGCAGATGCAGCAACTGTACCGTCCATAAAAAGCCAAGACAGCTGTTGCCATGACTACTATAAGTCAGTTTATCAGAAAAAAATATTGTGATTACTCATAAGTTTGGATTTATAAGATGCTAAGCCCCGATTGCTAATTGACTGAGGAGATCAACCATTATTTTGCATGCAAGTATATTGCCTTAGAGTAGCACATGGTTAACAATACTTGGAAACACAGCAGGAGAGGGAAAGGAAAGAAGAAATCAATGCCTTTCTGCCTAGTGCTTCTTCTCTTCAAGTACTGACAGTTTGTGTTCTGCATGCAGCCAAAACAAAACAGGAAAAACACCATATTTTGGCTTATATGTGAGGATTTTTTCCCTTAGGCCTACTAACAATCTAAAAAGTGTTATCGGAGGATTAGACTTTAAGATAAAAAGCCCCAAACTTTTTCACTTTCAAATTTAACACTTAATCAATTAAAATTTGCTCTTTGCTTTCCTATTAAATACAGCACATAGGTTTTAAAACCCCACTCTTAATTTAATGGAGAAGACAGCCATTTTCTTTTTCTAAAAAGGTACAGATTAAACTTCTCATGGTTAACATAATATAACTCTTTTTAATCACTGAAGGATCATAGTGAGGAAGCATAAAATTTGGAGATGGGAGGGGAAGTCGGCAGTTGCCAAAATGCACCAGCAAACAGGGTATAAGACTGGGTTTAATAAGATGAAAATGTAGAAGTTGCACTATTTCAGTACATTGCTGAAAAGCAAGGGAAGGGGGAATCCTGAACTGAAAAGCTACATTTGATATACTGTTGAAAACTTTGTCTTCAGCAAGTGAAAGCTGAGAATATATATTTTTCGATAATTTTGTCCAGCAGATCAGGCTCCTCTCCTATATGGAAACACCCTGCTACTGGCCACTCTGGACAATTTAGTTATACTATGTCTTATAATCTAAAAACTTTCATATTTCATTTACAACATGAGTGAGTCTCGGTTTGCATAAAGCAGCAGCCAAGGATGCTGGTGTCCATGAGATAGATAGTGTTAATAGTGTATTAAAGGGCACTCATCATTCTATTTGCAAAGCTGAATTACCCATAAATTTTGACAAACTTATGCAGAATCACACTGCTGACATACCACATAATGTGCTTGTATTTCTTTAAAGAAAGCATTATGTTTGGAAAGTTGATCAGTAATTCAGAGCTTAACTTTCAATTGTCAGGAGTGCTTTATGCACACAGTCACATGAGCTGACAAAACAGAACACAGTTCTGTACAGGCTTCAAGCTGTATTACAAGTCTGAAAACCTCAGTATGCATTTAACTGGATCCTAGATCTCACAAATTCAAAGCTAATGAAGGAGTATTTCCAAGATTTACAGTGGAATCCAATAGTAACCATCTGACAGCAGAATGGGCATTCTTGGCAGAACAGATTTCCTCTCCCCCTCACATGCCCCCCATATCTGCTTAAGAGGACTGAGAAACCCTCCAGTGAAGATTTAGGGAGTGTGGGAAGAAGGGGAAGTCTGCTTGCATGACTTAAGAATTTGAACATGGATAGCAAATTTTAATAAATAATGGTAATCATTTATTTAATAAATAATTTAATCACAATTGAGAAGATTTGCACACCAATGTCCCAAGTTAAAAATTAAAAGGTACAAGAACACAGAAACTAACACTGGAAAAGCCTAGTGTCCTTCTATTGAATGTTCATGGGTCATTGAGCAGATTAAAATTAAGTGCCATGTGCGCTTGAACTATCCTTTCTGTATTGTGTGAGATAACATTTGTAAGCACACATTAGCAATGAAGTTTTTAGGTATAGGTGATTGGTCATCTCTTCATCCAAGAACCAGGCCCTCTTCACCAAAGAATCACACACTATATATATAAAAAAAACCTTTGTCTAGTCTAACACCAAAACTCGCATAGAAAATATTTGAAGAAATAGCTTGCAGTTTGCTGGCTTCCCTGCATCTGTTTCCCTAACAAGTTACGCTTCTAATATGGAACATTATGATCTTCAGTGTCAATAAGCTACCTATCCAGGAACCAGCATACAACCTGCCTCTATAGTAGCTCCAAGAATATGCTATCCTCAAAAAAGCTGAACTCAGAGGAATTAGATGTAAACATCCCTTTTTACACTGGGATGCACAGCCTTTTCCCAATATGTATCTTAATTCTAAAAATTGTTGAATCAAATTCTGAACTACAATTATGACTTAATACACGATTACTACAACACTTGCCTCAAAGCTTATTTTCAGCCTCTTGCATAAACACAACAACAGCAGAATAGAATTTGCATAACAATTCTGAGGGGTTTTTCCCCTCACACTGTAAATAAATAACTCATAGTAAAAAAGTACAACTCCAGTAACTTTTCATGCAGTATTCTTCTGCATCACACAGTTTACATGCTGGGAGGGGGGAGCCAGATTTGTCTCTAAGATTTCCAAGGAGATGTGTAAATCAGCTGTTGCATTTTCATAGTAGCACTGTGCATTTTAATGTTTCTCAGTGTCCAGGGATATTCCATGCCATGGAGATTGACTATATGCAAAAATGTCTATATTTTTGCAGTTCAACTTCTTTTACTATTCTTTAACAGTGAAATAAGGTAAGATTTTAAGCAGGTTCTCACACTACACAAACACATCAGCAATATCTAACTCCAGAAGTTAAAATCACAGCACCAAACAATTCTCACTTGCCACACTATTTACTTCAAACTACAGTAAGTGGAACATTTCTTTTAATAGTCATATTAACTGTTAACAATATTATACAAAATGGGGTAGAATTAAATTATTACCATGAAACATCTCCACATACTGCAATTCATAAATTCATTCCAATGGTAAAGTTATCCCTGTGATACTGAAGCAACTCATTCCAGTTTCTATTCCCTGCATAGTGCAAAACACAACTCTTAGTAACTGTTAGAACTATTTCCCCCATAAATTAAACTGAAACAATACAATATAGTTCTGGTGTGAAACAAAGAATTATACATGAAGAAAGTACTATAGAGTTTAATCTAGACCTAAGTCATACTTAGTAGACTAAACCTACTGAAATCAGTGGGCCCAACTTATACTCCAAGCATGACTAATGTTGCAATCCTAGTCTCACTTTCCTGGAAGTAAGGCCCAGCAAATTCAATTAAAACTTACTTCTGAGTAGACTTGGTTAGGCTTGAAGTTTAAGTTTGTAGCTAACTGATAATATTTGTAAAAGGCAAGCATGTCCCAAACAACAGGATGAGAAATTGTTCCATTATCACCAATAACTTCAATATACACAGAGGCCGAGCCAGACTAAGCTGATCACTTTCAAGTTGCATTGATTTCAATGAGAGAGTTAAGCATGTGCTCAAATCACTCCCACTAAAAATCAATGAGATTTAAAAGCAATTAGCTTTGGCTAGATTGGCCCAAATAGTTTGCTACAACTTCAGAACTTTGAGAACTACAGGAAATAAGTACTAAAATCTAACAGTGAACACTTGTTTAGCTCTAAAATATCACTAAAAATCTTAAACAGCATTTCAATATCAAGCTTGAAACACTAAATATATTACGGTACTTATAATTGCTTATAAAGGAGGAAGGTGATACACTTGAAAAAGAAAACAAGTAAATCCTAGCCATCTCATCTGATCATTCTCTTTCCAATACAATGGGGGGGGGGAATGTCCCAACACTTATTACAAATACCACATTTGTGCTTACGATGCAGAAGCACTCCTGTATGTACAATGATGCATGAATACAGGCCTTTCTATTAACAACATGTAACCTGAAAATACTTTAAATAAAGGAGGGGAGATCATCCCTGTTTTACAGCACAATCCTACGCATGTTTACTCAGGGGTAAGACCTTTTGGGTTCAACTAAGTTCCTATTTCCTGATGCCCAACTTCAAAGGCATACAAAAGTGGTAAGCAGAATGGATTCCAGAGGAAGATGCTATTTTACCTTTTCCCTCAAAAGCCAGAAGTGGCTAATCAGCAAACTTCTAGATATTGTTGTATTACAACTCCCATCGGTCCTGATCATTGGCCATGCTGGCTGGGGCTGATGGGAGTTGGAGACCCCAACAACAGCTAGAGGGCCCCAGGTTAGCCACCCCTGCCATAAATACTCCAGCAGGCAACGACTTGGTTTCACAGAAGTTACTGTATGAACCACAAAAACAAAACAAAACTGGAAGCTCCTGAGGAAAAAAGATGACAACAACCAGTTTCTTAAAGTATTTTTTACATGGTCCTATTTTCACTTCTACTGGTTAATAATATAGCTACTGTTGTTGAAGGGAATTGAGAAGGTAAAGAGTTTTCATCACAGGAAAAACTGAATAAAAGATAGTAAAATCTAATTCCAAGTTTATGTGCACTGTAGTGTCAAATGATGCTGCCCCGAGAACCCCAGCCATGGAATAGTGCTTACTAAGTACTATGTAAACCAATAGCAAGAAACTCCAGTGTGGATACACAAGTTCATAGAATATATGAAAACTAATAGGGCTGTCTCTTGCTCAGAATTATTATTAAATATCAGTATATTTAAATAAGAGGATTATAGGGAAGAAAGTCATTTCTTGAAAAGCTATTTAAACAAGTCTCTACGTTAAAAATTTAAAGTATATTCAATGGAGTGTACTACTGTCAAGGTTAAGGATCTGCAAGGTTACACCCACATTAACCCCACATTTTCAGCTATATCACAAAAGTACCTACTAATGTTGACCTTCAGTGATTATTATTATTTAGCTAAACAGCATAATATCAAAAAAACATTTTCAACCCTATTTAACCTTATTTTTCATTGGGGGGGAGATTATTACTGCAGCATTTACCCGTTGTAGAGAAAATTTAAAAATAGCATCCAGTTTTAGTGCTTGCTACATGTAAAGGAAGTTGTCACAAAGTAAAACTTAACATTGAAGTGTCAAGGGAAATTATAAATTAAATATAAACAAGGATATGAAAGTTGGTCCCTAAAATGATTACATCCCTAAACTCTTCCAACTGAAAAGCAACTTACTCCCAAATAATGCTATCCTAAGAACTTCTAAGCAAAACAGGTTTAGGACTGAGGAAGTGATAAAATCTTGGACCATGATATTCTGCTAGTATCACAGTGAAGGATTTTGAAAGTTGTTTGTTGAGAATGCCTTTCTGTAGTTCCTTTCCTTTATTCCTTTAAAAGGAATTTTCCTATGGAGTTATTTCAGCAGACATGAGCAGCAGCTTCTCCCCAAGTATTGTAATAATAAGTGTCTTGCTGTGATTAACATGATCAAGTGTGCTAATTTCAAGCCCAGTATTAATCAATGGAGAAATATAGTGCTCACTATCATTACTATGCTATAAGTAACCTACATCAGACTATTTTCTATATGCAGATATTTTATATTACAACTTTCATTTTAAAAAGTCACATTCCTGTTGGAAATGGAGCTGAAAAGTCTGGTCACGGAAGCAAAATCCATGTTCAAGTACACAGGCCTGAACAAGTATCAATTCACTACAACTTTACAAATGGCCCACCGAAGTTTAATCACATACAATAAACAATACAAAGAAATTAAGCACCTTGGTCCAAACGGCATTTACTTTGGAGTATAACCCACTGATTTTACTGGCGCTTATCTGTAAGTGTGTGTGCATAGTCTGATTTGACATTTTAAAAATACAGAATGTAATTTAAATACAGTAGCATCCTCCTACCTATCAAAACAACCTCCTTGCCACCTGCAAGCATCCCCAACCAAATAACCAAAAAGTGGCCAATACATACTTATACTGTATCTCAAACAGTGCAAAGCCCTGAGTGAGTGGGGTTGATCTAATCCCCCCCACACAACAAAAAAGTCTAACAATGCAATCTAACACTGCAAATATTTTTTGGGGGGTGGGGATCCCATCAGAATAACAAAGAAGCAAACAGAAAAGTAAGGAGATCCACAATCACAAGGGGACTAGACCAAATGGCAGTCCCACATACAACCTCACTCCTCCTACGTAACACACGCAGAAATGAAAGAGGAGGGGGGAAAAGAAGGTACACATCTCCAGTCACTGCAAACATGTGCCAGAGTAGGAGTGTGAAATCCCAAAGGTGTCCTTGCACCGAGGTTTGTATCCGTGCAGCAAGGGCTGCCCCAGGGTGAGGGGGGCAAGAGAGACTTCAGAATAACAAGTTGCTGAAGAAACGGAATTTTCCCAGCACTACTCGGGCCACCAAGACAAATTAAAGGCGAAGAAGAAGAAGACGAAGAAGAAGGGAGGCGGAAAAAACCGCCGCCGCCGCAGCAGCAGCTTTACTACGAATCCTCAATCATCAAAGCAGCATCATTTCCAAGATAATAAAACTTCCCCCAGCAGCATCACAGAGGAAAATCAGCCCAACACACACAAAAGGGCCTGGAAATAATCATCCCGAGGAAAACCAGAAGGGATGGGAGAAATCACCCCTCCCCGCCAATGTGTCATCTCCTTCTCCCCCCTCCCTCCCTACTCCAATGTGTCACCTACTCCCTCCCGCTCCTCCACCCCCTCCTCGCTCAGAAACTTACTTCAATCCTTACAGGTGACAGAGAAAGGACATGCCCCCTTCCCGCATCTCGCGCCTATAGATCTATACAGATCTACATCTATATATCTGTTGGTGCGTGGGGGGGGGCCGAATTAAACTGAAGTTGTTGCTCCTTATCTCCAAGTTGGCTCGGGAGTCTGATGGTGGACTTTACACCCCGTCGTCGTCGTCGTCGTCGCCCTCCAAACCTACCCTTTCCTATCCCCCCACCCCTACCCGCCAAACTCCCTGAGAAAGACAACAAGGCACAAGACGGGGAGGGGGGAGGGGGGAGACCAGCACTACTTGGTTTGGGGGGGGGAGAGAGAGAGAAGCAGAAGAGAAAGAAAGAACAGAGCGGAGAAAACAGGGAGGTGGAGGAGAGAATCCAAAAGGTGGGATACTACACCCTGCTGGTGGTGGTGATGTTGCTGCTGCCGCTGCCGCCGCTGTCTGGCCGGGCCCCCCCTGGCAGGACCTCTCTTGGAGGGGGGGAGACTCCTCTTCATAGGGAGAAGAAGGTGGTGCAGCTGCTCCTCCGGGCCTCCCTGTCCCCCTCTTCTCGGCTCCTCTCCTCTCCTCCTCCTCCTCCTCCTCCTCTCACTTTCTTTAATCTAAGCTGGGAGTGGAAGATGGTTGGTTGGCTGGTTGCTCCCTTTTCCTCCACCTCCTCCTCCTCCTCCTCCTGCTCCTGCTTTTCCTCTTCTCCCTCTCCTCTGAGGGGTCCTGTTCCTTCCCCTCTCCCCGGGGGGCTCCTCCTGCAGCAGGGAGGAGGGGGCGGGCAGGAAGAAAGGAACGAGGCAGAAGAGGCGCAGGAGAAGAGAAACTGTGACACAAAAACAAGCCGAGAAGCTGAACTCTTCTTCAATCCCATTCACCCGGCCCGGCCGCAGCACCCGCACGCCTGGATCACTCCGCCACCGGCCTCCCTTCGCTTTCCTTTCCTTTGCTTTCGCCTGGCCTGCCGGAGGCGCGCGCTCCCGACTCGAGGCTCGCGCGCGCCCCCGACACAACTCCCCTCTCTCTCTCTCGCTATCTCCCTCCCTCACACACACATACAGCTACTCCGGCCGCTCTCCGGAACGAGCGGGTGGAGTGGGGGGGGGGAGGAGGAGACGAGGGAGGGGACAAAAGCGGAGGGGGCGGCGGGCTCCCCCTTCCCTCTCCCCCCACCCCTCTCCCCCTATGAGTGAGGGAGGAGGGGCGGCCGGCCTCCTCGGGAGGAGGAGGGGGCGCCTCAAGGCTCCTCCTGAGGGACTACTTGACGTGTCGGTGCAGCGAATTTATTTCCCTTTGCCTAAGGAACGGGCTGTGCTGCGGCACCCATTGCCTAGGGAAAAAACCCGGATGTAAAGTGAGTGAAACTAAAGTAGAGTGAAGTAGGGCAGCAAACTCTAGTAGAGCAGCGGCGGCAGGGAAGGATCGTGCACCGGAGCCAGGGAGGGAGGGAGGGATCGTACACTGGGGGAGGCGGCGGCGGCGAGAAGAAACAACCAGAAGCGCCAGCATCTTCTTTTTTCCCTCCCCTAATGCAAGTGGCTCTGCGCAGGAAGCGGATACACCGAGGAATGAGGGAGAAACACGGCCAAGCATCCTCGCTTGCTCACTGCACTCCTCCTCCCACCCCCCCCCACCCCGCCCCACTGCAAAGGATTCTGCACAGGAAGCGAATGCACCAGGGCAAAAGCGAGAGAGAAAACACCACGCCAACAACAAAAGGAGCACGCAGTGTTCTTTCACAAACATTCTCTTTCCCCCATTTGCAAAAAAAAAAAAAAAAAAAAAATTCTGCACAGGAAGTTGATGCGCCAAGGGCAGGAGTGAAAACATGAATAATCGCCCCGATTGCAAAGGGGCTTTGCACAGGAAGTTGATGCACCAAAGCAGCGACTGCACAAGCATCCTTAGCCCTAACGTCGGGGATTCTGCACAGGAAGCTGACATACCGGAGGAGGGAAAGGGGTGTGAGAGGGAACAAGAAGCATCACCATCCCAAAGCGAGGAGCTTTGCACAGGAAGTTGATGCAACAGGGCAGCAAGGGCTCCGGGAGTGGGGTCAGCAGAACGGGACGCCACAAAAATAACTATACATGCAACATCCTAACAATGGAAAGAGCTCCCTTTGCACAGCAAGGTTTCAGTGCTACACTCACCTACTTGTAAGCAGATGTGACGGGATTTAACGGGGCTTACTACTGGGTAAACATATTTAGGAGAGTGGCATAAATCAGAGCACAGGGTGGGGACATGAGCGACATCTCGACAAATACAACGTTCTTTGCTAATGTACCAAAGAAGAGGCACATCAATCACAACAGCATCTTAGGCACAGCTAACGTGGCGTAGTCTCTCATCCAAAAGAATTACTACACACTTACTTAGATGCATGACAAATTCTACTTTATCCACGCATGTTTTGATTTTTCTTAATACTATTACAATACCTAGCTTTTAAAAAAAGTTTTATTGTACTTTATGTACATTTGTATTCATAGGCTCCCATAGAAAACCCACCCTCCAGGTGCCTGTAAATTAAAAAGTTTTATAAAATTAAATTAATAGAAAGTTAAAACTTTCTATGTTACCTTAGATATACCAAGTCTGACATCCCACTGATACGGTAATGTTCTTCAAAAAATTGTTAGTGAGATAAAATATATAGGATTTCTTTTGCTGTAACTTAAAAGTTAATAAGCATAATTTTAAAAGGACCATACAATATAATTATATTTTGAATTAGTTGCTTAAAGACCCATTTTAATAAGATTGTAAAACTAATAGCACTCTCCTAAACATGTTTGAAACAATCCAATCAAGGGAAATCCATGGGATTTAAGAGAGTTGCGACTGTTCCTATGCCATTGTTTTCAATGGGACATACTCATACGTAATTATTGTCAAATAACTGGCAGTATAAGCAGAACTGACTTCCAAGCAAGTGTAACTAGACTCCTGCTGTAAGATACAGTATATTCTTTTGATTTTTTTGGTTGCAGATATGTGTTGACTTGATCGTACAATTAATAGTTCAGAAAATTACATCAATAGAAAACTAAAACTCAAAGGTGCACGCACTATGCAAAGTCTGCTGAAGTAAAGTTCTTTTAAAGTTTATGTGCTATAGGGAATTGTGATGACACGTGCATATATATATATATATTTGCTGTACCTAACAATGAATAAACAAAGCTTTAAATCAGCCATGCAATACTTGTATTATTATTATTATTTATATTGTATACTGCCCTACATCTGTAGATCTCAGGGCAATTCACAACATAAAATAACAATATAAAAAACACAAAATCCATAATAAGAAAAACAACAGCAAAAGAAACCGAAAAGTTGTATAGCTGTGATGGCTATATTCAACCACTAAGAATAGAAGCAATATGCCTTTGAATACTAGCTGTAGGGTACCAACTAAGGAAGAGGGCGGTTCTCTTCATGCTACCTAGAGGTACTTTTCAATGTACACCTGGTTGGCCGCAGTGAGAACAGGATGCTGCACTCACTGGGTCTTGGGTCTGATTTGGCAGTGTTCTTATTTTCTTATCTGCTTGACCACTGAGCAGCAGGACTTCATTCTGGAGTAGGGAAGAATTTTATACAACTGGCCATAGATATACAATACCATAGGAATACAATATTTACAGAGACATTCACAGTTCATTTATGTTTTCAATAAGTGTGTGTGTCTATACGAAGAAATTTATAGGGCTGGATCCCAAAGATCTTTCCAGGCAATGGCTACAATCCAAAGACTCCAGCTAGTTCTGTGTGCCAAGAGTTCTTCAGATCTGTGCTTACTGAAAAACAACAGCATTGCTGTATGGCAAGAAATGCTTGAAGGAGTTGTAAAAGCAGATTGTGGTATGACACAAGATCTGTTCAAAGACATACACACACACACAAATTGTTGGGTGGGTGTGAGCGCTTGAATTAGCCTAAAGTAGCCTATTAGAATAGTTCCTCCTAATTATTTACCTTTCCCCATCATTTTCTCCGCTATGCTTGCACCTGCTTCTACATTGTCCCCATGCCGCAGAACTTCTAAAATAAAATGGGAGCCTTTGTGGGCCAAATATAGAAAAGAATCTGCTATTTTTCGAGAAAAGGAAATTATTGAATTCACCATGAACGCCTTCTTTGTTTTCTTATAATGGCAATGGCACCCACCTGAGGGGTGCCAGAACTGAGTTCCAGTGAGTTCCAGATGAAAAAAGGCCCTGAAAAGAAGATGTGGTAGTTGTGCAGGAAGTAGAGTTGTACACTGTCATAGACAATATTCACAAAGCCTACAGGATTCCTGAGCCCAAAGTAGAACCACATTCTTCATGACAATTTAATCTACTAAGGGGAAAGAGTTATGTTTTCTGAAATACATTGCTATATGAGTTATTGGGAAAGGGCAGTACTTCAGCATAATAAGCACTATTTCAAGCAAAATTTTCTGGAATGGAATTTATTTATTGCATGGGGGGGGGAGAGAAATAACTTTTTAGATATTATGGAAGAGCCCATATTAGTGTGTTGCAGCAAAAACATCAGTACCTTGTAGCACTTTAAGTACTAATAAATGTATTATAATATGAGCCTAAGGCATCTAAACATGATCTAAATTTATTAAACTTGTAAGATGTCACAAGAGTAATTATTATCTATAAAAATCTTGATATATGTCACTTTAAAATGGAGGCTCTTTTGAATCTAAACAATATTGTAAAACATGTAATTCTAATGTTCTAGTGATGTCCGTCCAGGTTTGCAGATATATATGCCAGCGCATGTAGAGATGGGGGAGAAATTAGATTCAGTTCACATTTAAACTTGCATAATTCACACTTTCCAAAACAATATGTGACCTGAAACACAGCCATCTTCCAAAATCCACACTTTTCACAGCTTTGCCATACATTGGTCCAGCCAAGCAATGTACACAAATATGAACATATTAGGGCAAAGTGTGCATATAAGTGCACATATTGCTGAGAATATATAAAATCATTGTATTAGGGGTAAATTGCTTGCAAAATGTCTTTATCTGTCACAACTGCATGCAATAAGGTGTTTATTAGGAGAAATTTGAACTAAAATGCTGAAGAATGTTCACATTGATTTTTTTTAAAAGCAAACTTCTGCAAAAAAAAATAAATCTGGAAATCTGAATTTAAGATTGGAAAAAGAAGAAACAGAACCAAAAATTGACAGATTCGTGGTCAGGATCCAAAGAACCCTGTAAATTAATAAAAGGGAAGGGTTGCTAATCTTTGTACTGAATTGAATCATATTCCCCCAATTCACAGGACCAACTTTTTGCAATGGGAAGGCAGGCTGGAAAAGCCCCACTGTGCAGTTAAACTACTTATGTGATCCTTTGACCATCGTTCATTTATTCATTTTTATCAAATTGCAGTTCATAACATGGAAACATATTTAATATATACTTTTAACACATACTTAGATCTCTAGAATACGGAGCACACTGTAGGCAATAGTATTTGCAAACTTAGCCTTGTTGCATCTTGAGAAGCAACAGTAAGTTTGGCATTCTGATACCTGAGCTGTGTTTCTCTTAACTGAGAAGAGTAAAACTGTACATTGGGACTGCAGCAGTAAACTTCACCAAGTTTTTGCGAGTTTAGGGCTTCTGTGTAATGACTATAGATGTTGCAAGAAGCCAGCATGAACTCATGGCTAAATTGTGAAACTACAGTTATAATGCAGTCATGATGAGTAATGGATGAGAGTAATTTGATAGCAGTGCACATTTTATAACCAGAGTTCTTCTGTAACTGTTTTAAACAGGGAAGTCTTACAGCATCCTATGAGACTATCCCTTACAGAGATTGCATGTATATTGGTTCAGTTTTGTGTATCACAATTGCTGACTGCCCAGTAAGTGTGGGGGTAGAGCCAGAATGACCTCCAAAGTATCTATGATCTGGCTGTTGGAGTATACAGCCTTGTGCTTTTTATTTTGGTAAGGCTTCGCCAATTAATTAATTTAAAGGTTTTGTTTATGTGAACAGTCCATATTCTACCACCATCATATTTTGACAAGTGGAGAAAAATTATTCAGGTTGCTTCCTACGTAATCCTTTACAAATTAATAAAATGTATCTTTTTACATTTTTCTTTTTGCATTATCTCTTGCCAGAATTTCTGTAGTAGTTTAAACATAGAATCTACAATGCTATGGTACATTTGGAAATAAACTATACTTAATAAAAGTGCAAAATTCACATGTTCCCTTAGTCATGGATGCTTCATTCGCGATGGGATTTTCCAAGAAATGTAAGGTCACAATTTTCTCATTATTTGATTTTCATTTAAACTATTTATTGGTAATGGGACTTTTCTAAGATAAATAATGTGAAGAATAGAGCCAGAGAATGTCAGCCTAGGAATGTAATTTGAGCCTGCAGTCCTCAGCACACTAACTTGGAGGTAAGTTACATTGAATTTATTGGGACTTACTTCTGAGTAAACATACTTAGGATTGTGGTGTTAATCATGCTTGCTTGGCAATAAACAATTCTAAGATCAGAAGGCATGGCCACCTACTTAATGGGTTGAACTTCAAGCAAATATATTTAAAATTGCAAGGCTAGAGAATTAAATGGTAATTCCCACAAGGCTCCAGCCTGGAATTAAGTCTCATCGACTTCAGTGATAAAAACATAAGGTTAGCAGAATAAGGGTGCATGTGTCCTGAAGTCTGCAGCATAAAAAAATCCCATTTGTGCAAACAAGCAAACCATTTCCAGCTGTAAGAGCTATTTGGCATCTTGACCATCCACTGCTATCAGTGCACATTGTGGGGGCCAAGAGACTCTGAAGGTCAGGCTAATTGAACTTTGCTGTGAGCTTGTATTTGTAGCTTGTTTCCCAACAAGTCATGCTGCCCCTTCTTATGCAATGTGGCCCTCCTTTCAGGCTTTGATATAATTTATTTCTTCTGGAGTCTGCAATGAAAACCAAAACCAGGATGGGGCCTGCAAACACTTCCTTGGGAGTCTGGGCGAGGAAAGCTGAAAAACAGCAGGGGTTTGTTTGTTTGCTTACTTGCTTTCGCTAACAGAAGTTGTCAACCTTTTCTGGTGCAGAAGCAGTTTTTTCAGTATATCATTCTGTTGTTGATTTGGATCAGGACTTTCTGCTATGTTTGCCTGTGCCCCTACCAGTCAGCCTGTGAATAAACAGCGGCGGCTAGTTTACTCAGTGATAGATACCATCGATATATCATTTTCATATAATTTTCTCTTAAACCATGGTATGCTGTAAATTTTATATCCATATTCCACAATCGTTCCCATGCTGGATTATGGAAGTTTTGGTCTAACAACTTCTGGAAAGCCAAAGGTTACCCACCCCAACTCAAGTCATTCTTCAGTTCTCCACTACCACCAGAGATTAGGCATGTTTTTACTCAATAGATAATCTTTTTGGTTGTGGTTTACGTATGCAAACTTCCCTGAGAGTTTTACCTGGCATCTACGCTTACATATTTCTGGTTTCATGTGAGCATTAGATGCCTAGCTAAACAGAAATGTTTGGAAAATCAATAATGAGGGAGACAAATAGACCTCTACAGGGAGGGCATTCCCTTACAAATGGGGAACCATCACTGAAAAGGCTCCATTATGGGTCAGCAATGCCAACCAGGCAGACCCTAGTGATGGTGCCACCACAGCCAAGGCTTCACCTGCCAATCACAGGGTCGAATTGACACTCAGCTGCTGTCAGTCCTGGCCCCCTAAAGAGTGTGCCTGAATTACAGTGGTACCTTGGGTTACAAACGCTTCAGGTTACAGACTCCGCTAACCCAGAAATAGTACCTCAGGTTAAGAACTTTGCTTCAGGATGAGAACAGAAATCACGTGGCAGTGCGGCGGCAGCAGTGGGAGACCCCATTAGCTAAAGTAGTACCTCAGGTTAAGAACAGTTTCAGGTTAAGATCAGACCTCCAGAACGAATTAAGTTCTTAACCTGAGGTACCACTGTATACAAATGTTATGTGCACCTATAATTTTGAACAGAGGTGCCAGGATGAACAACATAAGTTTTTATTTTCTTTCCATACATGATAGTTGAACACAGTATTGTATAATAATAATAATAATAATAATAATAATAATAATAATAATAATAATAATAATAATAATTTATTATTTATACCCCGCCCATCTGGCTGAGTTTCCCCAGCCACTCTGGGCGGCTCCCAATCAAGTGTTAAAAACAGTATAGCGTTAAATATTAAAAACTTCCCTGAACAGGGCTGCCTTAAGATGTCTTCTGAATGTCAGGTCGTTGTTTATCTCTTTGATATCTGATGGGAGGGCGTTCCACAGGGTGGGCACCACTACCTAGAAGGCCCTCTGTCTGGTTCAGTTATTTTCTGGGTTTTCATCCTCATTGTACTTCTGTTAATTTTTTAAAATTTCTATATGCATTTATCACTTTTACTGTATTTTCTATGTGCCCATATCAGTGAAAATACTACTACTACTACTACTACTACTACTACTAATAATAATAATAATTGGACCTGGGACAGGAGCAACTGTGTGTCAGGTACCAATGACAGAATCTAATTTTTATTTCTTTTATCCCACTGCTGTCTCTTATGATGTGTTTTTTTTTTATTGTAATGCTTTAAACATTGGGCGATATCCAATGCTCTCATTCTGCTAGCACCAGGCGTATGTGCCCTAGGACAATGGAACTTCTCTCTCCTCTCCTCTTTAACTTTCTACATGATGTCAAAATCAGCTCTGGGGGGTTGGAGGACTCTCGAGAGGAGAGCATGCCAGCTGAAGGCAATTTATGAATTTGAATTAGCTGTGACTTCTTGTTGTTGTCTACAAGTCTCTATTAAAGATAATAGGCACCAAAGCTGTCCATGCCACCATACATAGCTGCGATCCGGGAGAATCACCAATATGCCCATCTTCAGGGGACATGCAAGCTGAACCATAGCTGTCAACGTTTTCCTTTTTTAAAAAGGGAAATGCCCTTATTCCGAATAGGATTCCTCGCAAGAAAAGGGAAAAGTTGACAGCTATGAGCTGAACTGAGATGACAGTTTCTCTAGAGTACAGTGGTACCTCGGGTTACAAACACTTTGGGTTACAGACTCCGCTAACCCAGAAGTAGCACTTCGGGTTAAGAACTTTACCTCAGGATGAGAACAGAAATCGCACTGCGGCAGCGGCGCAGCAGCAGGAGGCCCCATTAGCTAAAGTGGTACCTAAGGTTAAGAACGGTTTCAGGTTAAGAACAGACCTCCGGAACTAATTAAGTTTGTTACCAGAGGTACGACTGTACTGGAGCCCAGGAACTTTTAGGCTGCACTTCTATCCCCACTCCCTGAGAGTAAGCGCATTGAACCGAATAGAACTTACTTTTGAGAAGCCAATAATAGGTACTGTAAACCAACATATGAACGTAGGAAGTTGCCTTTTACAAAGTCAGAGGAGTACTGACTGCCAGCAACTCTCCAGAATTTCAGGTCAAAGTCCATTCCAGCTCTATCTGGAATTCCTGCAAACTGAACCTGAGACCTTTTGCATGTAAAGTGTATGACGAAAAGGACATTTAAGGAACAAGAGATTGGAGAAGACCAGTGACTGATTCAAGTGACTAAAGCCCCACTTGCATTTAAAGCAGTAGCATACCACTTTAAGTCATAAGATCTTAGGGCGGTTCACAGAATAAAATACAGGATAAAAACAAGTAAACATGTAAAGCAAATCAGCAAAACAATAACCCCCCCTTCCCAGTCATGCCTCCCCCCCCCCCAAGCATACTGGGAACTGTAGTTTGTTCCCATAGTACTGAGTGTTAGAAGGCCTCTTTGCCCTCCTCAGAGCTACGTTTCCCTGGTTGTTCAACTATTCTGGGAACTGTAGTTCTATGTGGGGAACTGGGTTCTCCTAACAGCTCCCAGCACCTTTAACAAACTATATTTCCCAGGATTCTTTAGGGCAGGCTTCCTCAACCTTGGCCCTCCAGATGTTTTGAGACTACGATTCCCATCATCCCCGACCACTGGTCCTGCTAGCTAGGGATCATGGGAGTTGTAGGCCAAAAAAATATCTGGTGGGCCGAGGTTGAGGAAGCCTGCTTTAGGGGCTGGCTGGCCATGACTGTTTCAGGTGGTAGGCTACTGCTTTAAATGTATAGTGTCAATGGGACCTAAATGCATTTGCACTGTTATGGTTCGTTCTTTTTCCTGAAAGAAGTTTTTGTCCCTAGCCGGGGCATGCCAGGCAGAAATACTACAGACAAAGCTCTCTCCTGGCTTGGCGAAGAAGAAATGGGGAAAGTGACGTATTGAATCGGCCTGCTCTTTGACTTTTGAAGGCACAGGGCTACTAACAGGGGCTGCGGGGGAACAACTACAGTTTGTAGCATATGGAACATCCATTTAAATTCTATGGCCTGGGTCTGTGCTGCAGGCATATCAAATAGCATAATTATTTGGGAGACAAATTGTTACGAAATGAAACTCTGCTTGACCTGTTGTCACAATTATCTCGGTGTGAAACTGGCAGTCTCCTGCCTCAGATGTTAGCAGCCCCACTGCGGGAGATGCCATTTATTATTTTGCAGGTGGTATCAGAATGTTTAGTCAATCAACGTGAGTATTCTAGATAATTTGTACTAATCCTTAATTCATGAGTGGATAAATATAAATGCCTTTCTTTGCTGGGTCGGTGGGTGGGTGCAAAGTATTGCAATTTAAATTGCAAAAAGTAAAGACCGAAAACTAAGTATTTAAAAAAATAAAGGCCTCCATATTTTAAAGCTTCAGTTTAACCAATTAAGGTAACTTAAATGAAATTTCACATGTTAATGCAATTGATTAGAGTGATCTTAGTTAAGTTAAAGCAACCCGGATAACAGGAAGTCATTAATAATAAAGGCAAATATTGCTGATGAATACAACTGCTCAATATTCAGTTTAATGCAGTTCATCCTTCAGCTTCTAACTTAAGCTATGTTATGAGTTGCCAAATGACCAGTCAAACTTGCCATGCTTCCCCTTATGCCCTTATCAGCAGCCTTTTGCACAGAAATCCACAGGTGAAGCTTCATAGCATGGAGGCAAGCACTTTCAGCTACTCAGGTCTGCACACTGAGTTACTGTGAAAGGCAACCTTTATAGAGAGGCCACTTAAAAAACTTTGCAATCCTACATAGATCCCACCTCAAAACAGTTCCTTGGCACTTTGGCTCATACATATCTTTATGAGTTTGTGGGTGCTAGACACACATAATTCCTGGAATTAGTAAGTGTTATAACATAAACAATGCTTGGGGAGTTAAACTGGAAGTCAGATTCCCATGTTCAGGAGATCACCTGAGAGATGGGCCATTAACAGAGAACAAAGGGAGATGTGCGATCAGCAAAGCAAAGACTATGTGCCATCTGGCAAATGGGTGGTTCCCTTCCCTGAGCTCTGAGATGTCTAGCAGAGTGGAGAATTTAGGGGTGCAGTTGGGGGATGATGTGAGATGGAGGAATATAGTTGCAGTCTGTAAAATGCAGCAAGCTGGAGGGAGGCCAGGCCATGGCTAGTGTCTTTTTCAATCCAAGGCTGCTGTGGCTATGGGAGAAACAAGAACCTCTTGGGGTGTTAAGCTCTCCACCCCACCCCCCACATGTAGGCTCAGGTTGTATATATGTGTAAACAATCCATATATCATAAAGACACCACAGTCTGCTGTTCCTCATTTCCAAACAGAAACACAAACCCTGGGTAAGCGTGCCTGAAACTCCTGGAATCTCGCTGAGATTGGGGCAGTGTGTAAGAATACTGATAGCTTCAGCAATTTGATCTGTTGTATCATCCTGTTCCTGTCCACCTCTGCTTCAATGCATCCTTGGGTGTGAAAGCCAGCAATGGTTTAAGGAACCTTCCGGAACACCTGTTTAGCAAACATTCATCCTGATTTGTTTGCAATAATATTAGGCAGCTATACTGTTGCTATTTTTGGATGGGATTCTGGCAAATTCAGGTGGTGCAATTATAGTTGATTGGGAGGTTTTGCACAACAAGA
The DNA here is from genome assembly GCF_964106915.1 of Podarcis gaigeae. Taxonomy (NCBI): domain Eukaryota; kingdom Metazoa; phylum Chordata; class Lepidosauria; order Squamata; family Lacertidae; genus Podarcis; species Podarcis gaigeae. The sequence continues at coordinate 51,189,157 of NC_139678.1, read as the reverse complement.
CCACTTCCCCAATAGATCAGTGTTTGTGTGCTAAGGAAAGGGATGGGGAAATGCACTGTAGAGTGGGGTGTAACAATGGATTTGGTGTAATGCTATCTAACGTTCCTAGAAATCAGGATGAATGCTCAATAAACAAGTCATCTGGAAACACCCAGTGTTGGCTATTTATTGATCATTCATTCTCATTTGTTTCTGGGGATGTTAGACCTCCCAATCAACTACAACTGCACAACCTGAATTTGCCCTAAGAGAAAAACTATGCAGAGCAAATTAAAATGTGAGGTTCTGTGAGTGGTTTGTGAATGGCTCTACCAAGTCCTATAGAAAGTACTGGTTATATGTGGTTTCCTGATCAAAGATTTCATATTTTCAGGAATACACCCACACCCAAAAATTATATAATAACAAACAATACATATATGACCAATCTCGACAATGAACTTAATCCCGGTACTAACTGTTGATGAATGGGGTGGGAAAAATCTTGAAGCAACCAGAGGACACAAAATAGCACCAAAAGAGGTAATTTAGACATTTTTAAGCTAAAGGCCAAAAACGTTTAGTTACACTACTGGTCCATAATAGACAATGAAGATCTGGGAGAGGGACTGCTCCCTGTTGTCACAAAACATAAAGAGAAATAACATTTCATGTGAGCAGGGCTACTGACATTTTGTCCCAGAAAGTGACAGAGATACCTGTGAGAGAGTAAGAGCTGGTCTGAAAGGATTAAGGTGCGAAGGGGTGTAGTCAGAGGGGAGAAGGAAACAGCAGAAGCTGGAAGGTTGATCATGATCAAGGTCTTTTGTGTTAAAACTAAATAAAACATTTGTTCTTAGCTCACAACAGTTTCCAGCTTTCTTCAGTAATACAAGGAACAACACAAAGCCAAGCTGCTAAAGTGTTTGTGCCCCAAACAAAATGCATACAAGAGAGATACCACAATCAACAATCTCAGCTTTGGTTCTTTTTAAACACACACACACTCAAATTCTGTTCAATAATCACCAATTCAATGGTGTTTTATTTGACTTAGGCTATATCAGCTCCCAAAGAAACTTAATGCTTCCTGACCCCTTCCTTGAAATCAGTGTTATCCTTGCCTTCCCTAAAATACACAGCGATAGTAGCTTAGGCAGATTTTGCACTTTGGGAAGCAGACACAAAGGAAAGCCTTTAGAAGAAATGATGTGAAAGGTCTTAGAGAGGTTGCATACCAAATATTTTGGTTCAATATCCCACAGGGAAAAATGGCTTTCTGGGAAATCTAAAATGGATCAGGAAATAATAATAATAATAATAATAATAATAATAATAATAATAATAGTAGTAGTAGTAGTAGTAGCAGCAGCAGCAGCCTGCCCATCTGACTGGGAAATAATGGATGGTGAAAATATGACCCTCCGGATGTTGTCGGACTCCAGCTCCCATTAGTCCTAGCCAGCATGGTGAATATTGTTGCTGTTTATTACATATATTAGGGGTTTAGGGTTCTTTGTATTCTTCAATAGTCTGAAAGTGCTGAACTTGCCTGTTTCAGCATTCTATGCTTTAAAAAAAAAAAAGATTAGCATGCATATATATTACACCCTTCCAAATGAACTCAGGGTGGCAAACACATTGGCATTAAAACAATACAATCAAAAATAATTCAAGACATCTAAAAACAAGGAGATGCTCTCACCGTTGCTAATTTCATGGTTGTCATGCCTAGCATCTTTCAGCCATCAAATCCTGGGGTGAACAGGAGAGTTCTTAAATTTCTCTAGAAAATGAACTGAGAGGGGGACAGACAACCTCGCAAGGAAAGGCATCCTACAAAAGGGGAAGCACCATCAAAAAGGCCATTGCCGGCTGACCTTATGACAGAGCAAGGGACCGTTGCCTTATAGTCTCAACATTGTTAAGTATTCCTTTGAATTAAATAATTACCCATTGTGCCAATGGTCATTCATGGGGATCTGCAAGTGCAGGTTGCGGTGGCTGGGGCTGATGATAGTTGTAGTCCAAAATAATTTGGAGGGCACCAGGTTGGCAAAGGTTGACACAGGTTGGCAATATGACCCATAGAAGGCAGCAGAACTTCAAAACTCTCTTAAAAGGTTGGATAGATAGGGAATAGGTCTGTCAGCACACACTGTCTGTTATTTGTGGCTCAGCACACTTGCTTGCTTGCAAAGGGTGTTGAGGAAGGGTTAAGCCAGGTAAAGGTTGGTTGATCGCATTGATAAGAGTGACACAGAGAAGATGGCATCATCACAAAGAGAAAAACAGTTAACAAGGGGTTTAACGCATGCAGCTCTAATTTTTATAATCTCAGTCCTTGTGCGAATAATACATGTGGAAGGCAGTGGGAACTGTGTAATGACCACAGCATGTTAGTAGAGTGCATGTCAGGGGTCAGCAAACTTTTTCAGCAGGGGGTCGGTCCACTGTCCCTCAAATGTTGTGGAGGTCTGGACTATATTTTAGGGGGGGGGAATGAACAAATTCCTATGCCCCACAAATAACCCAGAGATACATTTTGAATAAAAGGGCACATTCTACTCATGTAAAAACACACTGATTTCCGGACCGTCCACTGGGTGGATTTAGAAGGTGATTGGGCCGGATCCGGCCCCCGGGCCTTAGTTTGCCTACCCATGCTTTATATATAGGTCCCAATATTTGCATGAAGTTGGCTGGTTGAAGAACCCTGAGCCATGGAGAGCACCTGCCAGCCTGTGTCGACAATGCTGTATAAAAGAACTCTGCATAAAGCAGCTTCCTGTGATTGGTCAGCAGTCTCATTAGCCTCCTTAATTGAATCTTCCCACATCATGCTGAGGTGTTGTATGTGCATGCATATTTATTTTGGCATTGCCAGCTCTAAGAATCCAACAATCATGAGTCAGAGTGCCTTGCAATTGTCCCAGTCTTGAAATAGCACACTGGAGTGAAAGAAGCTTGATAATGTTTCTCCAGAATCCCGTCCGTTTCTCCATTCCCACTTCTTCTTGTAGGCCTTACACAAAAGATACGTTCTAGAAATCAGGGTGCCATGAACAAACAGCTGGTTTTGTGCAGCTTGTTTTGTAGGTGGAACTGAAGCCAGCAATGTTGGGCATTCCACATGGCTTTGAAGAGTAGTCACAGAGAGCAATAGCCCAAGAAATGTCAGCCACTGGACATGTTAAGGTTCCCATTTATTTACATATTCACTTATATTCCAGCTTCTTCCCTGATGGGACCCAATAAGGAGCTTGTCCCAAAATACCTGTGCACACCTAACACCACTAATCAATAGGGTCAATTGTACTACGGGAAAGCAGTGCGATCCCTTGAGAAATCAATGTAGTACAAGCGCTAAGCAATTAGAATTAAAAGCAGAAAAGCTGCATTTTCCTGCCCTGAAAGCTTACAAACTAACTTATGTTCTGTGTTACCTTGGTTATTTTCTGTAAGTTATTGTCAAAAGAGTAGATTTTTTACTTATGTGTGTTGGCTTGGAGAACGATTAAATGCTATAAGGAATATGTACGTATCAACATTTTAATAGGTATTTATTAAATTTACTCTCTATTTGAGAATCTTCTCCTGTGAAAGTAGGTGTAAACTGGGAGATGGGGGCTTTTTCAGACTCGGAACTGCATTCCCTCCCGGGGGGAGAGCCACTGAGCCAGAAAGCAAAAGTGGATGGAGCAATTGATGGGATTCTTGCCTTTGTAAAGTGGGCTACATTCTCATTGTACTTTCAAAGCACATTCAAAACACATTCTCTCCCTCAGAGAATTCTGGGTACTATGGTTTACCCTTCACAGAGTTACAGTTCCTAGCAACTCTTAACAGCACCCAGAATTATCTGAGGAAGAAAATGTACTTCTATTGTGCTTTAAAAGTACAGTGGTACCTCGGGTTACATACACTTCAGGTTACATACGCTTCAGGTTACAGACTCCGCTAACCCAGAAATAGTGCTTCAGGTTAAGAACTTTGCTTCAGGATGAGAACAGAAATCGTGCTCCGGCGGTGCGGCAGCAGCAGGAGGCCCCATTAGCTAAAGTGGTGCTTCAGATTAAGAACAGTTTCAGGTTAAGAACGGACCTCCGGAACAAATTCTGAGGTACCACTGTATTCTGTACACAGCTACACGGAAGTCAGAGGTTTCACACACACACCTTTTCATCTTCTGTGCAGGCAAGCAGGAAGCATTATCATGGATAGAGGACAAACTCATGGGATGCACGGCCTGGGGAGAACTGGTGTTTCTTGGATCAGGGGCACAGCCTAGGGCAGAGATAGCTAATGTGGTGTGCTTCAGATGTGTTGACTCCCATTCCCATCAGCCCCTACCAGAATAGCCATTAGTCAGGAATCATGGGAGTTGTAGTCCACAACATCTGAAGGACGCCACATCGGCTACCCTGGCGTAGGGAGATTCTCAAGTACTGAACAGAGAGTCTGAGTGGTCCAGATCTATGCGAGAGAGGCAAGGGCTTTTCCACAATGAGCCAACTGAAAGGAAAGATGGCGGTCTAATGGACCACCAGTCTCAAGTCTGTCCTCAGCCAGCCCCCATCTGCCTTTCTTCTTACTTACAGTCAGGGAGGGGGGACGCTGCCTCTAAGCTTCCTCCTCCTTACTTCAAGTGTTGCCTTTGTTCAACTCTGCAGGGCGGTGGGAAACAAGAATTGGTTGGCTCTGCCTGCCATTAGCTCTGACTCCACATACTGTTGGGCCTCATCCACACTATACATTTCAAACATTATTATGCCACGTTAACAATCCTGCCTACTCTGGAAATTCCCAGAATTCTGGGAACTGTAGTTTGTTAAAGGTATGGACCTTACGGAGTTACTTCCCAGCACCTTAACAAACTACGGCTCCCATGCCTGTTAAAGTGGTATGAGTGCTTTACATGTGTGGTATGGGTATAGTTCTGGTCTCCCTAATTTCTTCTCCACGAGTTGTAATGTACATGAGCCACTACTGAACGACAGTACAGTGGTACCTTGGTTTGCAACCATTTTGGATTACAACGACGTCAAACCCTGAAGTGTGTGTCCCTTTTTTTGGATTACAACCCATTTTTTTGGATTAGAACCAATATTTTTTTTTGGAGGCCCCACTGGCAAAAGTGCGCCTTGGGTTACAACCTGTTTTGGTTTACAACCGGACCTCCGGAACTGATTATGGTTGTAAACCAAAGTATCACTGTATACAGATATGAACTCTCTCTCTCATACACGCATACAAGCAGCCTCATAATTCAGATTTTTATATCCTCATCAAGGATATGTAAATAAGGTAAGCCCTGTCCCAATTTAGCTCTGTGTTGACTGCCGTTTTAAGCCAGCATTTCCTATGATTTGCTGGGTTAAAGGTTGCTATTAGAAGCACTAAATCAACATTACCAGATTGAAGGACAGGAGACAGATTGAGTGTTCTTTCTAGGGGAGTGCAACATGACTGTTCAAAGACTTTGGGGAATTAGTGGCATTTTGATATAAAGATCATGCTTTAAGTAGAGGGGGGTGACCAATTGGCAACCTGTGGACTGAAACTTTGGGGGGGGGGAGGGGACAACCACCTTTACTGTTCCTACCACTCAATGTGGGGCAATATTTTTGCCTAACTAGATTTCCTTGGAGATATAAAATAGCTTTCACAATTCTGAGCAGGAAATTTCACACTTCATTGTTCACCTGTATGGCACTGGTGAAATCTTTGGTATCGATTGGTTCAGCTGATGGAACAGCATCAGGAGCAGATGCTGTGGTGGGCCTGAGTTTCCCCATCCTGGCCCTAAAGTACCCTGCACCCAGTGGCATAGAGTGGGAGTAGGGTCACAGGGGCAGTTGCCCCAGGCACAAAACTGTTAGGGGCACAAAATTTCAACACCTGGTGCTGCCTCAATACAGCTGTGTGCTTCCATCACTGGGCACTCTTGAAAATGGCTTCTCCATGTTCACCAGGAAGTGACCTCTTCAGACCATGGAACGACTGAGATCTCCTGGGTGACGCTGTTAGGCAGTTGAATGTGCATGCGTCCTCCCACCCCCCTCTCCGCATGCCCTGCGCGCTGGCAACCCATGCTATGCCACTGCAGGTAAGACATTTGGGGCTTTGAAGTGGACGGTAAATACATGTACTCCATAACTGGGAAGTCTTTACTGTTAGCAGGTGCCAACTAAATTAAGAATCCTGATTATCCATAAGAATTTTGACCCATGTGAGTCACAATGAGCATCCAGCCCTCCAATCACCACCTGAAGAACAGGGTAATCTTTAAGGTCACCCATCCCTGATGCACCAGGATTACACTGGTTTTCTTTCTTTTGTAGCCCAATCCTGATGGTCAGCTATTTTAAATCAGCATAATCAAGCAGCCTTTACAATGATGTGCCTATTCACATTTGTGATTTTCTCTGCCAAGAAAGAGACCCATAAGGAAAACAACAACCTCTAGCCTTTTCCAGTAGTGATCTGCTCATTCTGAGCCACTGGCCGCATTGCTACAGCTCTCCGTCTCAAGAGACGTCACACACTGTGTGAAGTTACACACCGACAATTCCCCCCTCCTCCCCCAAGTATGTGAAACTTTTGAAGGCGGGTAGACTGAAATACATGAATCACTGTTGCAAAATGTAATATATGACTCAGCGGTTACTTTTTTCCAGAATGGTTTGTCTCTATTCCTGACTTGTCTGTGTTCTTTTTTTGTGTTCATTACATGACGACTAGATTTAAAAAGGGAGTTTGTGGTTTCCTCACTAACTGTGAAAGGTAGCTACCAGGTTGCTGTTGTTTTTAGCAAGCCACCTTATATCAGATGTTACTGGGGTGGATTACAAGCCATAAAATGACAATGCAACATAAGCCATAAACACACACACATCAAAACTCAGGGTCATCCCTATTATTAGGCAAAATGAGGCGACCACCTCAGGCAGCAGAAACTCAGGGGGCAGCAGCTCTCTGGCCATTCCCCTCCTTCATCAGAGCTGTGTATGCTACATGACATGTCCTTGCCCCTCCCGGCAACTAGTCTGATCCCTCAGTGCTGTAGAAGACAATATCCCATCACTGGTCTTAGATTAAGATTGAACTGCCGTTCCAGTTGGCTTCTGTATATTGCATGAGGAGAGGGTGCCATATTCTCCTTTGCTTCAGGCAGCTGATCTAGCATTCAGCTATAAAAATCAATATAAGCAGCTCAAATGCAAGTGCAGTTAACGCCTCCCCTGCGGGCCCCCCCCACCTCAAATGCTTGAGTGAACAGCTGGGTCTTAACTTGGGGCTGGCATATGACCAACCACAGCACTAGCCAGGCATTCCACAGCCAGGGAGCTACAGTGAAGAAGGCCCTCTTCTTCATCTCCACATAAAGTATATAATGCACCGTACAAATCCAGTTCCTTCATTCATACACACACACATTAATTTAGTAGCAATTCATTATTTTCTAGATCAGAACTCAGAGCAAACTGTTTTAAAATGACTGCATAGACCTTGGGAAATACTTGAGATGTAGAATTAGAGTGAGGAAAATATTGGCACTGCCAAGAGCAAAATGAGGCTTTCGGTCACATGTGGTGGCTCTGCAACAGAGTATCTAAACAATGGGAGACGGTAGCCAAAACTATTCATGAAATGTTTGAAATAAGTGTTTACATTTAGATCCACCATTGTTCCACTTTCTACTCAGTTATGTAGAAGTGATAATACCAGTGAAGTTACAAGAACCAGCTTTGTGTTTAAAAATAGCTGCCAGGTTGATCTTTGTTACTGACTTAAAATGCATGGTTATATAAAATTGTAAGTGGCTATCAGTTTGATTAACATGTCTATTGCTAGTGTCAGAACACTGTGAACAGTGTTTGTATAAGTGTCATAGGTACCTGTTTGTTGACTATTGACTATGACATCACCAGTCATTGGTGACACAGTTCCTACTCTCTCCCTGCGTAAATGGTTTGGGTTCATAAATATTTCATTGTGCAAAGCTTAAAACAATATTTGCGCTGCAGTCTTAATCCCCTGGGTAGTGGTGGTGGTTAGGATATCAAGTAATTTCTTCTGGGCTGGGCTCTATTAGCAAAGAGGTGCAGTGGGAGGGATGACCAGCTGGAATAGAAACTGGCTCTGTAAAGTGGCAAATCAGAAACATTATCCCCACCTTTACAACAATGCTCCAACGTCTACTGCCACCTGTTCTTGTTGTCAGCTCAGTGGTAGAGCATCTGCCTTGCATGCAGAAGGTCTCAAATTCAATCCCCAGCATCTCCAAGCTTGCAGCCTCAAACTTACTTGGAGAGAAGGCCAAAGGAAATCAATGTGATTTAGGGCTCATCCAGACTTCCTTTTGTGCAGCATTTCTTGGCACAATTCTGCACTTTAAAGCACTGTGTCCGAGTGCTTTTTTTGTCTCCGACCTTTACCTGCAAAAACCCACTCTTTAATGCCGAATCAGAACAAATGACAATTTGGGTTTTCTGTGGATTGCTGTTTGTTCTGATTAAAGATTAAAATTAAAGAGTAGGTTTTCAAGGGGAGAACTCTGGGGCAAAAGAAAAAGAAAAAAAGATGCACCGACACAGCCCTTTAAAGCATGGACCTCTGCCTTGAAAGCACAAAGCAAAAGTTAAGTGTGGGTAAGACCTTTATTACAAGGGGAATTTTTTTTTTTGGATCAATAGATAATCCTACACAAAAATGTTTCACTGAGCTGAGAAGAGAACACAAATACCTGTATATAAAACCAGTGCTTTTTTCAGGGGTAAGTAAGGGTATGCAATACTGGAACCTTCTTCTCTAGAAGAAAGGCACTGTATAAAACAATAAATGGAAATAAATAAACCACCATGCCTCTTTATCTACCCCTCAGGACTTCCTTCCAGGCTACACCACCTTAGCCACAGCCTCCTCTCCTCTGAGCTCAGCCCTCACAAACCTTACTTTGCACCCTCATTGAGAGCTTGTGCCTGGCTGTAAGATGCCCTTAAACACTGATAATGCCTCTTGCTTGTCTGGATGGAGGAGAGAGAGGGGTGCGTGGAAACTAGCCTGGTGTACAAACTTGCATTTGTTGCTCCACCTGCTTTACCTCTGGCCCTGCCATGCAACACTCCCCTCCGCCACCACCTCCTGAAGGTTGTCCAAAAGGGAACTTGAACCTTGTTCTGAAAAGAAAAAAAATTCCCCATTTCTGGTCTACAGTATAGAACTAGAATGATGAACTAAGCAGCAAATCCAAGTTCTGTGTTAAGAAATGATGGCAAATTTGCATACACTTGCCTGGTCTTACCTGCACAGTTACGCCTGTAGGTTAAGGATATTTACAGTGGTGGAGAAGAATTTATTCTAAGGCCTGAAAGCATCACTTGTCGTGATAGCAACTTGTGACCTATCTTTTCCAACATTGTCACTTAAACAGAGGGCTCCTTCATTCATTTTGAATTTTTTGAGTGATTTTGAGTGGAGTGCCCTATCTGGGTGGATGGAGCAGCCAAGTAATTTCGTTGTCCCTGAGAGGGGGCAATGACAATAAAGATATTATTATTATTATTATTATTATTCCAGTTTCCAACACGATGTGTACTTGCAGTGCAACAGCATAGCAGACACATATGTGTGTACACCAGATTTTTTTTTAAGTATGCCTTTCCTCTCCAACACAATTATCACACAAAAAGCCCACATTAGCATCCCATAGGGAAATATAATTTGTATGTCTGTATGTCTGAGCATCTTCGTTGCTTACTGAGCCTCAAATGAGCTGTCTACTTCTGCGGATCTGCTGGTTTATAGCCCAGTCCTAAAGGTCCTCTTCCCAGTGATATAAATGCAGACTTATGCCAATACATCCAAAACAGCAATCTTTTCTATTAGTGAGGGGTTGGGGAGAACTGATTGCTCTTTCCCCTGCCATGAAAACCCAGTTCTTAAGTGGTTAGAATAGTCATACAATGAGACCATTTAATCTGCCCCATAATATACTACAAATATAATTCAAGGAAGGGGGGAAATCATTAGTGTAGAACTATCAGGCCCTGCTACTTCACGAGCTCTCGGACTGTGATCGGCAGCTCAGCAAGAAAGGTGCAAGGGCCTCTGTTTTGCACTCCAGCAGCAAAGCATTGCAGAGGCAAGCCATTCGTCTCACAGCTGAGCAATTTGTGCTTGCCACAATAGTCAGTTCACACATGCATGAACAGCACTTGATCTTCCTCCATTTTATTACGAAACCATTGACAACTTTCAACTAGAGGTTTCTGGACTTGGTTGAAAAGTATCGCACTGGAGTCAGTATGAAATTTCTTTCTTTGGTACCTGATCTATGATGGCTCTTTCACACGTAGAAGTTATTGCTTCATGGGCTCCTCCAGACAAGTTGTCTATTGAGCATTCATCCATATTTGTTTGTTGGACGGTTATACAACAATAAGCAATCATCCTGATTTGCTTGCAGGGTGCTCACATATCAACCCGTTAATTTGTTCATCTTAATTCTTTTCTGTGCAATTCCCCTCACTGCCCTAACTGCAAGAAGTCTGTTTTACAACAACAACACAAGTTTGTTGCACTAGGGCACCAGAACATTTTAATCCATTTTAATAGTACAAACCTAAATTTCCAGTTATGTGCTTGAATCCCTCTCACAAAACAGTGACAGCTGGAAGCACCCCATTGCACCCATCAAGCAATGAACATCCATGCATGACCGGGGCCTTTGTCCTGATCGACTGTATAACCTGTGCCTCAACTGGCTAGCATGGGGAGGAGAAGCTGCCAACCTCCTCCAGACACGGCTGATCTACTCACAAGTGACAAAAATCAATGCACAAAGTCAACTGATTTCATGCATCTTTTAACATGGCCATGGCCTTTAGTTAGCGTCCGCTTATATCCAACTGCTTCTATTTTATTTAAAATAAATAAATGTGTCCTTTAGTTCACATTAACTTAAAATCTGTTGTTGTTTTTTTATTTAGAGCCCCTCTCTCTTTCAAGGTTATCACACTCCACATCCTCAGGCTCACTCTTAGGTTTATTTACACTCCTGCCACTTAGCTCACCATTGGGCTTTGCTGCC